>NW_006921539.1:3789128-3933954 GCF_000340215.1 Pseudocercospora fijiensis CIRAD86 | reverse complement strand
CGGTAGGCTCGTTAATGATACGGAGGACGTTAAGGCCAGCGATAGCACCGGCGTCCTTGGTAGCCTGTCTCTGGTTGTCGTTGAAGTAGGCTGGGACAGTGATGACGGCCTTGGAGACCTTCTTGCCGAGCTTGGTTTCAGCAACCTCCTTCATCTGCACGGTGTCAGTCTGCGATCCCAACTTCCATCTTTCTCGCTATGCTGACCTTTCCGAGAACCATGGCAGAGATTTCCTGTGGCGAGAAGGTCTTGGTCTCGCCCAAGTACTCGACCTGGACCTTTGGGTTGTTGTCATCGTCAACGACCTTGAATGGCCACGACTCGATATCCTTCTTGACGGTTGGGTCGTCGAATCGACGTCCGATGAGACGCCTATAGTCAAGGCGCATTAGTATGTCTCTCCACCGCCTCTTGCATTGCTTGCGCACTCACTTGACATCGAAAACGGTGTTGACTGGGTTCATGGCGGCATTGTTCTTGGCGGCCTCACCGATCAAACGCTCCTCGGCGGTGAAGGAGACGAAGGATGGGGTGGTGAAGCTTCCCTGCTCGTTGGCGACTGCGAAAAATGTGGTTAGGATAATATTCAATGCTGCTCGCCCGCCTTTTCGCACATACTGATCTCAACGCCGGCGCCCTCGTAGTTGGCAACGCACGAGTAGGTGGTTCCAAGATCGATGCCGATGGCACCATCGTACACTTCGTCGGCCATTTTGTGTGTGGTGTATCGAGAGGATGAACGGGATCTCAATGCAGAACAGACGGCAGAGAGCGTAGAGAACTTTTGAGTGCGCTGAATTTGCTAGAGCCGATAAGGTTTTCGCTTACTAGCCGGTGGACCCTTGTCTCCGAGCGCCATCCTTGGCGCGAAATCACAACGAACTTCAGCTTGACTGTTCTCACTAAAACACTCCTTGAATGACGAGTACCGGCGCCGTATTTCAGCAGATGGGAAGCATCTGCATGACCCTTTCAACCACGATCACCCTACCACCCCCGAACACCATTGCACAGGTCACGAGCAGAAACGTCGTGATGAAAGAGCGGCGACTCAGTTGAGAGTTGGAGGTATAATGCATTCATGGGAGTGCCGCGAGCCCCCAAGCAACAGACGACTATGAGAAATCTGGTGCCATCGCTGCGGGACTCAAACCCATCTCTGACGCTAACTTTTCTGATGCCCTCGCAGCCAATAGATGTGGGACAGATGTGCCCAAGAGCCTAGGACAAGCTACATCCTCAGATTCTAATCGTAAAATCGCGTCATGACTTCTTCCCTACTCATATGCAATATGCTTCATTCTCTCTGCTTGCCCAACTCCCTCTCCACCTGCTGAGGAGTCTTGAACCACTTCCTCGGATACTGCGAGTTAATATGTCAGCAGATCTTGGCCTGATCAGCATGATCAAGCGGGATAGACAACACTCACTGGATGCTTACTGCCAATTCCAAGGCATGTCGGGTCACCACATCTCCATCCAGTGCACTCATCCGTCCCAAGTTCCAGCCCAGCGGCCTGCACCTCTTCGGGAATCCTCCAACCAGATTCTGCCGTCCAGATTCCGCAGCGCTGAACACCAGCGAACTTGGTGTCGTGAAAGCCGTAATCCTTGACAACAACGCGACGAGCGTCGAGTTTGCTCAATAATGGAACCCGAAGCAGATCTTTCAGCTCGGTTGCAATGAGCTGCAAGGTGTCGGCTGGGCCATCGTCCTCACGAGCAGGCATTGGCTCGCCGGATGTGACGATGAGCTCGACAGATTGAAGAGCACGGAGCTGCGAAAGACGACGAAAGAGCCAGGCCGGAGCTGGAGTCGTTTGCCCTACGTCAGCATCTTCACAATCTGAGAAATCCAGCCCTTCAACAGTGTCTTCCCATTCGGTCTCTGGTTCTGATACGTCCTCAAAATCCTCGCCCTCTTCGTCTTGGTCGTCGTCAAAGTCCAGTACGTCGCCAATCCGCTCTCCTTCCTCAATTGGCAAATCAAGGAAAACATCCGCATCGCAAATAGTGTTGAGCCGAACTTCCTTCTGCACCTTATGAACTCCATATGGAACGAAGAAGTCGACCTTGCAAGTCTTGACATTATCAATAATCAGGGCCGGAAGCACATGTCTTTTTTCTTGATAAAGAGAGGTGGGACCGAGAGCGAGTGTTGCGCCAGAGAAGACGACCGCGACAAATTCATTCTTAAATTGCTTGCTGACCAGAAGATGCAAAGGAGAGACCTTGACATCGATCGACGCTTTGATAACATCTCCGTCGTAGCGCTCGAGAGAGAAGGATCCGACGGTGCGTAGATGGCAGTATATCCTATCACGGATCTCGCGTGGTAGGTGAAAGAAGCGGAAGGTCATGTTGATGGTATTGCGGTCGTATGCAAATGGTAGATGGCAATGTTGTATATGAAGAAGAGAAAAGATGGAAAGTTGAACAAGATCTATCCAGCTCACTTCGAAGCGATGGAAGTGAGCTGAGATATGAGCTCTCACATGCAAAATTCGTAAGTTTGGCAGAGCTCACTTTGCACGTGGGCATGTTCGGAAGTGGCATGCACGCAACCCGTCTATGCTTCACTCATATGAACTCCATACTTCTCAAACTCCCTAGACTGGTCGTCTCAAGCCAGTTCATCAACGCCAAAGTCATTGCTCGTAAATCTCCAAGCAATCTCGAGAAGAGCCTTGAAATTCCTCCAAAGTCCTCCTCAGCACTAGATTCGTTCGTGAGCATCTTCTCGCCCCCGAAATCTCTCCCTCTCACCCTTCCCACTCACAATGCCTGCCTTCTTTCTCCGCAAATCCTCAAAGAAAATCAACCATCCATTCATAACAGACCTCTATCGCATTCACCCACCCCTCCCTCCATCCCTCCCTCCCCCACTCATCTCCCTCATTTACTTTTCCCATCTTCCTCTTCCCTCCTCCTAACCCCCTCCCTCCACTCCTCCACAAGTCCCCTATAATCCCTCAAATCGTAAACCCCAAACCACTCTTGACACCAACTCTCCTTCCTCTTCCTCCTCACCCCCAAATCCCCCAGCAACAAATCCACATACCCCAAACTATCAAACACCAAATCCGGATGTTTGTCTCCAAATCCACTGCCCGATTTCGGTCTTCGGAGAATTTCGTAGGTTGTGTGGAGGAGGGTGGAAGTAAGGATGGAAGATTGGGATTGGCGTTGGGATTGGAGGTGGGAGGAGAAATATGCCGTGATCCATAATGCTTGGGTTTGTGAGACGATGGGGGTTTGGAGGGTGTAGTTTAGACCTAGGACTGCGAAGGAGCGGAGATCATATAGAGATGGGGGGACGAGGAAGCGGTAGAGGCGGAGGGGGGTTGTAACTTCCTGAGAGGGGATGTGAGGGCGAGGGGGGTTGGCGAGGTCAGGACAGTGTTGGAGGATCTTGTGGCGGAGGTGGGTAGAGAGGGATTTGGATTCGAGGGATTCGGAATTGAGGAGGTCTGGAGGGGAGATTTTTATGGGGGAGACGGGTTTCCAGCCGGTGCAGAGGACGATTGCGTCGATGTTGGAGAGGGTTTGGGGGGTGGGTGAGATGTGGACGGAGTGGGATTCGATGCTTTGGAGTTCGGCGTGGTAGGGGATTATGTTGCCTTTCTTGACTTCGGAGAAGAAGTCTGTGTCGTAGTTCAATGTGCCTAGGGATCCTCCCATCCAGTATGGGGAACTCCAGGGTGCGAGGAGGCCGACTTGAGGATCTTTGTTGAAACCATTGCAAGCTATGTTGCGAGAGTGAAGATATTTCCAGAACAAAGCTGTGATGCAGCGACCGAGCCAGTATGTGTGTAAGAATGTTCTCAGCCAGCTAGTCCCAAGGGTGCCGTCTTTTTGGAATGGCCAGGGATCGAAGAGTGTCCAGAATCTTGTCAAAGATAGTGATGCTATCGACGAAGTCTTTCCTAGAAACTTGTACAGACGTGGCCACGCGTAGTTTGGTCCGGCACCGCAAGGTCGCATGAGCATGTGTGCTTTGCCACCTGATCGTGCGACGGAGTATGCCACGTCCCAGCCTGATTTATTGCCGCCGACTATGACGACGTTTTCGGCCCGAGCCAGCTCTGAAGCCCGAGCAGTGTGCTGTTTCGAGTGTATCATTAGGCCCTTGAACTTTTCCTGTCCAGGATAATCTGGTACGAACGGCTCGCTGGTCAATCCCGTTGCCAGGACCAATCTCCGCGCCACGATCGTTCCTTCTTCATTGCCATCTACTCCTCTCCAATTCACTTCCCACCCCCCATCTCCATCCCTCAATCTCACTTCCTCGACCTTCCTCCCCAACCGCACATACTTCTCAATGTCAAAATATTTTGCTGCATCACAAAGATACTGATGCATCACACGTCCAGGAATGTTCTTTTCATCTTGACCTCCATACTTCTCTCTAGACATGGGAAAGTCGCTGAACTCATAAGATCCCCAGATGTTATTGGTCTTGAGAGTCGGGTAGATACGATCTTCAGCCCAGGTTCCGCCGAGAGTTGTTGCATAATCGAGAATCATTATCGAGGCATTTGGATAGACCGCGTGATATGTCTTTGCCATTGTGATGCCATGCCAGCCGGCGCCAATAATGGCAAGATCAATGTCATCTGAAGTGTCCATCTTTCTCGTGCTAAGATCGTTTCCAGTGGAAGAAGGGTATCTGTGAATACCTGCTGCTGTGTGGTCAAGGCGCCCAGGTCCAATCGTAACTGTAACTGCATGTTCTTGACTATGAGTTGAGATTAATCGCTCATCGTTAAAACCATGGGTCACTATACAATGTGCTAGCCAAGTTCATGGCGTGAAACAGCATGGAGCGTCACGTTGTCCTCTCTGGCCGTCGGCAACTTTATCTGCATATCGCTCGACGCTCGTTGACATGACAAGGTAGGTACAGCTTACGGCGGGGCGTGGCCGTGGCCGTGGCCGTCAGCTGGCGAAGCTTTTACTCTGCAGCAGATAGGCGTACGGAAGGAGCCGCATCTTGTGAGAGATCTTGGCGATGATTGATGTGAGGGCAGGAACTGGACGCTGAGTGTAAGTTGAGAGCTGCACGTACCTGCCGTGAGTCAAATCTATCTACGCCTTAAGTAGCGATTTATTAGTAGTTACGCCTTCTAGTTCTTAAAGTCGATCTCTATCTTACCTTACCTTCTTCTCGCCCGAACCTATATATCTAGAATAGTAGTCGTAATATCCTCGAAAGTACTTAATATAAAAGTCGTATTCTAAAAGAAAGTAGTAGAAGAAAACCTTAATCTACTAATAAAAACAAGACGATAAGTAAGGATTTCGTCTACTTATAATAGTTAGTAATATAATACAAACAACGTATAATAGTAGTATCTCCTTACTTTAATACTTCCTTTATAAAAGACTTAAATAGAGCGAAAGTCTCGGCCTATCTATCTTTTATAATATACTAATAATCCTATTTCGTAAGTAGTATAGAGTCGGCGTAAGACGCGTTACGCGTACTATCTTTAAAAATTTCTAGAGATATTTCTAGTTTAATAACTATTTCTTTTATATAGAAGTAGAAATTATAGCTACGCTTAGAGTAATAATAAGCGTAGTCTAGTATCGTCGATATTTAGTCTTCTAAAAATACGAGTACTAGATAAATATAGCGAGGTCTATAATAGTATTAAGAGATCTACTAATATATATATAGTACGAAAATGTAGAAGAAGTTTATATCTTTAGGTTAAGGCTACGATTAATATAAATTCCGAAGGCTTACTAGAACTCGGATTAGGTTACTAGAGATATCCTTAATATCTAATCTATATTATATAGATTAAGAGATCTAGCTAGTGCTAACGATATAACTTTCGTAGGACGATTGTTTAGATTGTAATTCGTTAGGGTTCGATGTGTAACCTAAGTCGTAGGAATAGTCCTTTCAAAAAGGCCAAGGTCTAGCTATTCCGTA
This sequence comes from Pseudocercospora fijiensis CIRAD86, assembly GCF_000340215.1. Lineage (NCBI taxonomy): Eukaryota > Fungi > Ascomycota > Dothideomycetes > Mycosphaerellales > Mycosphaerellaceae > Pseudocercospora > Pseudocercospora fijiensis. The sequence continues at coordinate 3,928,010 of NW_006921539.1, read as the reverse complement.
ATTCCGCGCATACCGCCTCCTCGGTCCGAGCATGTGCGATGTGCGATGAACGACACGCCAACAAGACAGTCTTGGCATTGTTGCCTCAAACGCGAACATGAGTTTCTGGCCGTGTTGGCCGTGTTGGCCATGCTGGACTTTCAGGTCGCTGTTCGGGTAGTATAGGCCGCTTCGAATCGTGCTGTTGCGTTGAGTAGAGATCGAAGCGTTGATTCTGTTCGACTCGCAGGCGAGTGGCCATTAACCTCCAGATCATCTTGACCACGTATGAACTTCAAGCCTCCGCCTCCACGATGCAGTGCAAGCCATGAGCCGCGAGCCGCATTGCCAGTGCGTTCCAGAGCGCAAGTCGTCCTCAAGTCCTGAATTGGTCTCGAACTGGGTCGAAGAATCGCGAGGAAGAAGAGGCAGAATTCGCGGCGGTCGAGGGCGGAGGTGACCGCATGGCTTGTGGCGTTGACTGGTCACTGTGTGCATCTGCAATGACCTGCTGGGTCACGTTGGCGGCCGCCTCGACAGTAGAGCCCATGTCGGCAGCATCTGAAGTTCCATCCGAGGTTGCGTCGGGTTCATCAGCATTGCGCCGTCGGGTGTTACTACTGTTCCTATCATCCCGGTAACGAAACACGTGCCAGAGAAGCCATCTGATAATCCAGTTTTCTTCATGGTCGCCGTCGCGGTCGCGACCAAGTTCATACATGATTCGGGTGTCTTTTCGAGCGTCGTTGTAGATCCTGATGACTTCGTTGTGTATGGCTTCTTCGTCGATTTGTCCAAAGGTGTAGGGAGGTTCCACAGAAGGATCATGCCTTAGTTGTGGAATGAGCGCATCTCGTTTTGCGGATATCCTTGACCAGCTGTTCACAGCTTCTGCCTAGACACACAGGTTCAGCGAACAGCGGTTGCCAGCGGGCGAGTGGAATCATACCTTCATAGATGAATACAGGTGGCGATGCAGTTTGTTGCGCTCATCAAGACCCAATCGGTCGAAGAACCTCTTTTTCGATTCGCTTTGCGCCAGGCTTGCGGCCACTGGCGCCATTGCTAGAACTACAGGTTCTCAAGCATGCATAGAAGGACTCACAAAGGGCGATAAGATTCAGGAGCGAAGGAGCTGCCTGCATGCGAGTGTCGATTGGCGTGGAGAGCTTGGCGACGACGGATCGCCGTGCCACCCTTATGGCCTTATATAGCGAAGAAGCTGATGTGCGCGGTCTTGTGCGCCGTATGGTCGTCCCGCACGTGACAGCATAACATGTGTGACACTGACACGCACACACTCGGAGCTGGAAAATCGAGACGACTTGTGGTGGTGAGTGGGGAGGATAATGATTGCAGCAAAGGTCACACAAGCTCCACGGCGCCCCGACGGCTTGCCTTGGCACTTGCTTGCTTGTCGAGCGGCCCGGTGGTTCCGGGTGCCGGGAGTCAAGGACGGGCAGCTACGATGAACGCCGGCGAGGTCTGGCCGGGGCGACAGAGTTTGGGGCACCTCAGGCCGTAAGGTGACCACTGACTCGTCACAAGTCACCGCACCGCACCCCATCGTGCCGCGAGATCGTGGGGGCGTAGTTCTAGCATGCCGATGACTTTGCACCAACCGGACCTGTCCTCGATAGAATATGCGGCGAGTGCTGAAGCAAGCGGCATGTGTAGGAAAAGGGCGAAAGTACCTGCCGCCCTGGAATCAGCGGGTCGGGCGGTGCTGGAGTGACCACAAGATCTGCCCGCGCAGCGACGCGCCCTTCACCTCAGAAGCAAGAGCAGGCTACGCTACCAAACCATACCTCCTCCGCATCGAATGGTCAACCGTCTCACGCTGCACGTTGCCATAGCGTGCCCGGTGAGAATGCCCAATATCTTGGCAACAACCAAGTCCCATGTGAACTGTAAAGGGACATTGCCTTGCACTGCTACCTACAGCAATTCGTTAGACGCTTGTACGGGCCGATTACGACATGGATCGGCGTGCTTCTCTCTCGACGCTTGACCGTGAGCCTTTGCCTACGGCCGCTCGAATAGCGAGGCGAGGCTCCGATGAAGAAGTGGCCCACCGGAGCATCCGCACAGTCAGCGCTCACAGAACACGATGTACCTCAGCAGTCAAGCAGAACACAATTTCGGCAGTCGGCTCCACGTGCTTGCGTGCTTGTCAGATCACTGCGCGTGCCGCATGGCTGCCGGGCCAGCGCACGCAGAGACATGCGTCTAGCAGGGTATGGCGACGGAAAAGCGTGGATCTACCGCGTACAGGCCGTCCAGAGTCCAGACTACTTACTACGTTCCTTTGCTTGGCCCTCGGGCGAAGCTGGGCGGCGCTGATCTTGCTTCTGAACGACCAAAGCAGCTTCTCCCACTCCAAGCTTAAGGGGTGGACTCCTTCCGAAAGAAAAAAGGTTGCATCTCCAATCTTCCCTCCTCTAGAGAGATCGCGCGTTTTGGGGATGCGGGTATTGCTGCAGCTGGCGTGCGTTGAAAGTCACAAGCGGGTGGGCGAACCGACAGGGATGGTATTGACATGCCTCCTCGAGGCAGCCAGGCAGGTAACATTCTACCGACGCTTTTCTGCTTTGCCTCCACTACTGTTATTTCCACCGGAGTTCATGCTCCCTCTGGATAGAACTGCTACCACTGTGATTGGCAAAGCCGCTGGTCGTGCTAGGGATGCTAGTTGGGCAACGATACAATATTCGTTGTAACACCTGTTCGATTTCGGGGCCATTATCGCACTGCCGAAGCTTTCCCACATGCTCTGCTAGAGACGCCGCGATATGTCAGCCTCGCAGCACGTTTGGCGCAGCCTTTGCATACTCTGTCACCAGGCTCAGAACGTGCAGTGGAGCGCGCGAGCCGAGTAGTTAGCAAACGCCCATTTCGGAACCCACACAAGGAGGAACATGTCCTACAATAATTCAGCCTGTACTTTGCTGGAAATTCAACCGCCTTGTTGGCTAGCAGTCAACAATAATGTGCTTCAGCAACACGATCACGTGGTGAGTGTTTTGACTTGGTCCACGAGAGTCAGCACTGACCAGCGGCAGGAAAAAGTGCGGACATTTTGTCATCAGAAGACAGTACTGCGAAGAAGCATTGAATCGACAACCAGTCGCCTTCTGCCGCTCAGCACACACTCCCACCTTCACGGACGTGGACGAGAGCGATGGAGTCTGCCCGGATCGAAACAAGGTGAGCAAGACGTGTAAGATGAGATTTTGGTTCGCTGACGGCGGAAAGCATCCTCCTGCGCCAGGTGAAGCGTTCTTTTCTGTCTGGAGTGGCATCACCACCACGAGCGGGGAGGGGAATGACTGGTATCGCCGACAGAATCAAGGGCAGACGTGATGGCGGCTGATGTCGGCGAGATCGGGAAATTTTTATGGTCCCAAGACACGCAAGCCGGTCGGTAGTCTCCGGGAGTAGTACGCAGTTGTAACACCACAAGCTCGTTGGCGTCGTTGGAGTGGATCATCTATATATCGTTCATTGGTCGCAGAGTACAACGCCGATTGAACTGCTCGATAAAAAGAAGGCCCCGACACGTTGTCTGAGCGCTTGCTATTGTAGCTCGTAGCTTCGCGGTAGTGACTTAAGCCTGTTTTTGTGAATTAGAGCAGAAATCCTGCATCTTGCGTCAATGGATGAGCTGTTCATCGAAATCATACGAGACTGACTTCAGTAGCAGCGACGTCGCTAGCGTGTAGGCTTTCGAAATTCTCCGCACTAGTTCGCAGTCGCGCGGATACAGTAGTGCCAACACGAGAATATGCTACTTCTTGTTGGATACAATACACCTGTCGCGAGCGTCCTTCAATCACCATCGCTTCTTTCCGTCAAGTCCGTCCCCACCCCCCAATCCTCAGAATTCTCACAACGGCGACCCCCTCCTCCCATCCTCCGTCTCCGGCGACTCCGTCCGTTTCAGTCGTCTCCTCCTCACAGGCTCCCTACCACATCGTCAGCATCAAAAAAACCATCGCACCAACCAAGCGCAAGGGAGAAAAGATTTACACGCGACAAGGCTTCTCCGCCTTTTTACACTGCAGACATCCACCAAACGACGGCTCACAACGAATCTTCTTAGCCCTGCACGTCTGGCAAGCCACCGACAAACGCTTTCGTGGGACTTTGCCTCTCGTCAGACCCCACAGGGGGTTGACGGCTTCACCGTAAACGTGTGTCGGTATACATAACCCTCCCTTGTAAAAGTGGTGTGGGCCGATGCCTGGGACGTCTTGGATTCCCTCGTACGCTGCCGCTTGGTAGACATATGTTGCGGGAGTGAAGGCTGACGCGGGAGTGGGGTTGCATGCGAAGGACTTGTCCTCGATAGGACTGTCATGGCGATCGGAGGGAGGAAGGTCCTCGCTGACTGGGAAAGGGCTAATGTCGATGTGAGAGGGAGTGTTGCGACGAGCGGGTTCGCAGTGATTGAGTAGCTCGTTTACGCGGATAGCTCGATCTGTCCCTCGAACGGAGTCCTTTTCGACAGCTTGTGGCTGATATGCTGCGTGTCCGTTCAATTGTCTTACAGGGTCATATGCACCAGTCGAAGGAGGATTCGTCGGTCTACGGTCCTTGTGGTAACGGTCGTCGTAGCGATAGGAGTTTCGTGTGGAAGCATCTGAGCCCTGGTGACAGCTCTTGCGGGACAGAGCATACTGATCAAGCGACGAGGAGACTCCGGGGTATCCATCGACTCTTATCGAGCTCCCAGGTGATTTTGAGGTCTCGGTTTGTTTCTCACTGGCTCGACTCGGTGCTGTCTTGCCAGGTGCAATGAGTTGTTCTGAGGCGAATAGCTCGTCGAGACGAGGGAGAGTACGCGACATGGCCTGATAGTTTGCAAATGCTGTTCCCTGCTGTGGTTGCGCATGCTTTCGTTGATGGCCTGCAGAAGGTTCGTATGGCGACGACGGCTCCGGACGTCGTCTTCTATCATCTGCAAAGCTTGTTGCATTGCCGCCTTCAAAACGTCCAGGATCTGCGGGTATGTATGTCGGCTGACGACGTGCATGTGTGTGGACTTGATCCATGTTCTGAATGGCTGTTGTCAATAGTCTTTCCTCCGTGCAATGGTGAAGAAGGATAGCTAGTCAGTAGAGCGGTGCCACGCAAGGAATGCGGACTTGCGGGCTTGAATAAGAGGGAACAAGGAGCATACATCACTGACAGCAATCCTGGAGATCCTGCAGCTTCGCTGATCCGATAGTAGTGTACCAAGATATCATTCGTCCAAATCGGGATGAGCTGAAGTTTGGTGTGATACTTTGGTACGCTTCGACTGGAACTGTGGTCCCCGCGTGGTCTAATAAGCCATGACAGCCTTCCAACGTCTGGTAGCTCGGCTGTAGCACGTGTAGTGTTTCGGCCTGTGGCGGCATCATCAGGCACAGTCTATCGATCCACGATGTGGAACCACTGGTCGATCGTCGGTCCTCGCGAGAGTGAGGGGTTTGCCTTCGACATGGAACATGTCCAGGAAAAGCTCAACCGAAGCGACAATGCTATGTCCCTGCAGGCAAGTTGACTGTAAGGCGCTGACCCTGGAATTCTCCAGCAAGCAGCGAATGGCCATGCGATTGTCTGAGGCGCAGTCTAGGTTCTCGGATGTTTGCAGCTCTTGCATATGTACCCTGCAAGTGATCGACGAACGGCTGACTAGGAAGCAAAGGCGAACATCCCGTGCGGTCCAACACTTGGCAACAACCAACTTCATGCTCACCGGGAGTACCCAGCTGCGCAACATAGTACGTGGAACGGACTTCTGCGGCCTTGCTACGAGGACTACACGTCAACTTTCACAGCAAAGCTCGATCGTATCAAACAGCAGCGGGCGCGGAAATTGGCCTGACCAAACGTTCTGCGTAAATGATCAATGGTTGTTGAGGTCTCAAGCGTGGAGGTTCCTCTTGCCTGGGTCCCCCTTTGTAATATTGGATGTTCATGTGAGGCAGCATGTGGGCATGTTTCACGGTGGCAATACTAATCCGGCATACACAGTCCATGGTCCGCCTACGACACACTTATCAAGGAGTGGCCGAGAGTGGTCAGGTCTGAGGTTCAGTTTGGCGCAAACTTCCGTCGGGCCGCCAAAGCTTCCACAGTTTCGAGAAATGCCACGCAGTCTTGCTGCTTCTCATATTCGGTACCGACAGCAGACCATGGTATGGCAAGGAGGAGAACTGGATGCCCGTGAATGTCCGTGAATGTCCGTGATACATTCAGACGGGCGTGTTTCGGGGGTCTTGGATGAGCAAAACTGCCCATGAGCATCAAATACTGTAGGTCTTTTGGTGATTCCGGCGGCCACAATTCGACCAGCGCACACTTCCATTCATCAACAAGAATGACGCCAGTCACGGGCAGCCGAAGGGTTTGATGAAGCCCTCGATCGCCTCATCTTCTTCGCGCAATGTGCGGGGGGAACTCTTCCGGTCGATCTTGAGCTGTCTGCAAAACTAGGTTGTGATGAGACCACATGCCTTCATACGTCGACTGTCCGATAAAACATGCGGCACGACACCTCCTGCCAGCCTCCTCCTGTCCAGCCAAGTCGTTCGGCTGGAAATTGCCGCGCAAGCTATTGCCATGTAGCTGACGCAAGAGCACTGATTGTCAGGTCCACACTTGCACACAGGGCTCGAGAATGCTCGCGAACGTGGTGTCAGGTCTCGGCATACTCAGGCAGATCTGACGTCCGGTGGCGATCGTAATTCAGTCCGATTCCAGCCCTGCACAATCATGAATCAGCAGAGGTTGTATATCAGCCAGATTGATGTAGCACGAGTGCCTGAACTAACCAGTGTCAATGGAAGAGCAACCATGCGATCTTTGAGAAAATCACAATGTATGCCTCGCCATCAAGCCAGCACTTCGTCAGGCAGCTTGGAATGCAAGGCTTCGATATGCGCCATACGACGATGTTGGCTATAGCCGGGCTGACACTTTTCATAGAAGGCTCTAGCCAAACGTGTCTCGTCCTATGCGTGGTCGCTTCGCAGAACTCGTCGTGAAGGATGCATTCGGAGAGTGAGCGGTAACACCAGTTCTGTGCTCGCCTGGAGGCTGATGGCAGTGACGGAAAGGCGAGAGCCCCGCTGAACGTCTCGGTCATCTGAATGAGTGCGTTACGGTGGCACTTAAGTCGTGTTTCCATGTTCGCTCAACGGCTATCCTGCGTGCATCGCGGCATCTACTCCTGAGTACCAGGTGGAGGATTCTGGTGACGCGGTATCGCAGCCACTGGCCAAGATGCGCGCCATCGGGGTGCGAGAGATGTTATTTGAGCAGGGAGGCGTCAAGTCGCGTCCGTAGAACACCTGCGGTCAGCGCGTGGAAGAAAATGATAACAAAAAATTGAATTTTACTCACGCAGTTGCAGCGATGACGATTCGAAGTCTCGGACAAGGGCAATCCTAGCCCCGCCTCGGCATTCATAGAGCCAATGGAACAACACCAGTGATACACATTTTGCTTTCGCTCATCGGAAAAGCATGCGGATAACAATGGAAGAAGCTGGACGACAAGCAAGATCACGCCAAAGCCGACTTAATCAGGCTCGAGATTGCTGCTTCAATGCATCAAGACGATGGGACGAGGCACCCAGAGGACCTAAAACATCGCAGGAATAGCTGCTGTGAAGATGATACTGAGCCCTGCTGTTGGATTGGGGACAGATTGTATGATACAGTGCTCTTTCGGTCAGAAGACTCGGCCGATCAATGGAACATGCTTGAGTTGTGAGAACAGTGCCGGCATCATTAGTGAAGCCAGTCTTGAGACCTGTGATGGTGAATAAACATGACGAGATACGGAATGGTGTAAGTCGACGCTGATACCGAGATACGACTCCAGCTCCTAGCGCCCAGCCTGCCAGAATAGCTCGGAGTGTCAAAGGTTGCTTCTCTTCCGAAAGTGAAGGATTGGGTGGGCAAGGTTCAAAAAGGTCGTTGTCTTGGATATCATAGTGGCCATAGTGATGATCGTTTTCTAAAATTCGTGTCTTGTCTTCATTGGCGATGGGATACGGCTTGAGCTCATGACCTGTCATTGTGATGTTTCGACGTCTATTCAGGTAAGTAATAAGACGCATCATCATTGAGCCCTTCTTTCCTATTGCTCCTTCAAGGTCAGTCTAGGGTAATAGCTTACACCCAACATGCAAGCGAGGTCGGCAGCGTTCATTGGTCATCATACCACTAAGACGACTTCGTGGCAGTGCAGCAAGCTGACACGTATTCTGGCTCGTCTGCGCGTACGTCTGCCCGAGAACACAAGTCTCTTCCATTCCTGCATCAGTCCACAGTCTTCTACTCAGTTTCGTTGGGCTCATGGGTCTTACAATCCTGTGATCTGGATGTGTCGATATCGCCGCAATTTTTCGCATCAGGTGGAACCGAGCCATCGACCACGAATCCGAATACCTCAACACGCAACATTTATCTTCTCATCTACATGTACTCTCCTTCCACCTTAACAGATCAGGGACTAGAATGGACGTCAATTGCGACCAATGTACCTCCTCGCACACATCGCCGCGGTTGGTAAATATGCCAGAAACCATTTCACAATCTCAGAACCAGCAAAACCCCTCGGATCAATTGAGCAGTCAGCCAGTCTATCGAATTTTCGTGTTCGTACAGCTGGAGCTCACCGACGCCGATGCCACGACGAGTCCCAAGTTGAGGCTGGAACAGCGCTTCTGAGTTCTACGTCCGGAAATATCGGCCTCTCTAATTCCCAGAAAACGCTAGAGGGCTGCCGACTGGGATCGCTCTAGCTGTACGGCAGATAGACTGTATGGCCGGGAGCACGATGGTAGGATAACAGATCATAGCATCCCCAAGCCAGGAGACTGCCAGGAGACCAAAAGATTCCGAGACAGGGCCAGTCACGTCAGTCCATCGTTTGCTCTCGTTTGAGCGGATCTTCCAATACTGCCACGACTGACAGGCTGGCAGCTGCCCAACGTTCGACTTATCTCAACGCAGAGCCTTCTGGCAGTGGATGAATGCAAAAGCGACGAGCCTCGCAACGTTTCAGGCGTCGAGAGCTGACCACCCTCACGCGACAGCCATCTGTCAGAGGAGCTCAACCCGTCCAACGAGGCCGCCCGCTCGCCAAGCACTGTGTCCGGATCGGGAGAGCTTCGGTTGTCAGAGCTGCTGCGGCTCAACTTGCAATACTGGACTTAGCCAGCCTCCTCCTTCGAATAGCAATGGGTGTATGGCAGACGTAAGATGGCGCTGAGCTGAAGGACCAGGTGAAGCGACTGCAAGTGCGACTGCGAACAGGTCAATGAGAAAAGAGCGTGGACAATTCATGTGCAAGAAAAGGGGAAAGAGAAACGGAGGACACACAGCGGACTCTTGGCAAACGACAAGCTCACGGGGACGGGGACGGGGACGGGGACGGGCACGGTCCATCTCAGCGGCGGACGGCACGTTCCCCGCTCGCTGATCTTGTTCCTGTTGAGCTCTCACTACTGTTGGCGGCTCGCGAAACATCCTCCTCCCACCACATCACAACCATCAGCATTATTATCAAGCATTCATCAGCATTCTATCGCTTCTGCTCTGACCACACTCGCATGCACATGGCTCTCCAGATCAACAGAAAGATTCTATTCTTTGCCACACTTTCTCGCGAGAGGGTGGTGCTAATGTGCACGAAAGTCCCTCTGCCTCTGCTCCGCCCACCAGAGCTCTGCACGCCGCCAGCATGACGATGCGAACAAGGCTCGCCGCAGTAAGTTCTTCAGTCAGTATGTCACGGACGTAACGTGAGTACTTCCGTTCTTTCCTGCTTGTCTCATTATATTACCTCTGAAGATCGAGTCCTGTTCCTGGCCTGGATCTACTGTACTTTTCCTTAGGACGACACAAGCCTCAGGCTACTTCGTTTTTCTTCATCATTTACTTTCGTGGTAGGCCTGAACCAACAGAACCTTACATCTTATCACTAGCTACGCATTGCGCCACCTGGTGGCATGGACCAATCCAACACCACCATTATGGACGCTCTCAACGCCAACTCCGACGCAATGATGCTGGACCACACAAATCAAGACGAAGACCAGCAGCATGTCATCTGGCCCAACAACATGAATATCGACATTATTGCAAGCAGCTCAGAGACCTGGGGAGGGAGCACAGACTACATCGATCCGGCTCTTCTAGATCCAACAACATTCGGGCATGGCGCTGCGCTGAGAAGAGATGAGGGCATGGAAGACGCACCATTCGAGCTTGATGACGCCTCCAATGTACGAATACAAAACGAGGTTGAAAATGCAGAGAATGACTTCTTGTCGACCGGTCCATACGCAAGCCCGACCGCGCATACACACCAGCCTATTCTGCACCACCAACAATACGATGCCATTCAGACTCAAACGCCGACACGCCGCCTCGGCCGCCTCAATACTACTATGCTGCCCACACCGCCAATGTCTCAGCCTTCACAGCACAGACTGAACGCAGAGGCATTTACCTTTGAACCTGGGATGGACTGGCAAGGCAATTTGCAACGTCAGCCTCACCACCATGACCAAGAAAGTCGCAACGCCAACATGGGCCGCTTGGAGAGGGACCTATATGACGGATATCTCACGCCAACATCAGCGGCGTCTGCACAAAATCGACGCCAACCATATTATACAGCTTTTGACTCGCCGACACCGGAATCGCAGCAAGCTTCACAACATCAGAATGCCGACCCAAGATATTCTATTCTCAGTGTGGAGGCCACAGCTCCTGCCTTGAACTTCAATGGTGCCGAGGCAGGCATCGCTGCTGTGCACAACATGCAGGGCTGGGTGCAAGATGGGCCATATATTCCCAACGCTATGGGGACGATTCCCTCTCGAGATCATCTTCATTCGGCTGAAGTCGCACAGCCTAGAAAGAAGCGCTCCGCAAGTCAAGCCTCCTTCACATGCACACAGGACGACTGTCCCAAAACCTTCGCCACGAAAGCAGATAGGGACCATCATGAGCGATACCATGGGAATCGAGACCACGCTTGCGGAGTGTGCGGGAAAGGTTTCCACTTCCCCAAAGACTTGAAGCGCCACACCAAGATTCACAACCCGCGCGACCGCCACTTGATGTGCACCATTCTACACTGTAAATACCATACGAGAGGTTTCCATCGCCAGGACCACTTGGACAGACACCTCAACAAAGTCCACGGCATCCAGTCCGCACGCAACAGCACTAGAGGAAACACGCCAGCTTAGATCATGTTCCAGACCGTACATCAGCCAGCGAGCATCATTTGTGGATTATAGCATTTTCCTGCGTTCAAGCGGGGGGCGTTAGTAGACATGGAAGAACAGGACCAAGAAAATCGGGAAAAGCTTTCGCATCAATAAGATGAGTCTTAGTATTGCTCGGGGCGTTATAGAGGATGGAAGGCGCAGTGCTCAAGGATCCTAGATGTAGATGTAGAATATCCAATGCCGCCTTTGCTATGACCATCGTCATTCTATCAAGCTTTGACCTTTCACATTGACTCCGTGTCTCCTGGCTGCTATCGTGTCTATGTCAGCATGTCGAGCACTGCTATCGAGAATGCTTATGAGAGCGGCGGAAACTTGCGCGCAATCAAGTTATCTTCAACATCCCTATTCCTCTATCTGTCGATTCGCTCTTTGTGCCAGGCATAGAAGTAAGTTCGACTCGGGCAGTTGTATTGCGTGCCTGACGATCATTCCTTGGAGCGGGCATTCCTCGCAAGCGATGTTCGAAGGGAATGCCCGTCCTTGTGAGAACTGTATCCAAATTGGCAGCCACAAGCAGAAGCCACTTCTGAACGGCACAGAATACATAACACTAGAAATGTAAGAGCTTCAAGCCACAAACGATAGTTGTGCTGCATCACATCCTTGCTGCTGCCGTTCGTTGGAAAAAATCACGCTTTATTACTGTGCAGAGAGCTGTAGTTCCCCGGCTGCAAGCACAGCCTTCCCAGCCGCACTAGACACACAAGCGCAGCCAGTCATTCGTATTCTGTGCCTGGCGGTCGTCCTTTCGGCATGATGATAGGTGTGGAAGTCCGACGTCAGGCTTGTGATCGCGCAATGATGATGCTGGGAAGTCAAGACCACAACCCTAGCCACGATTTTGCTCGCCAAGGAAGTGATTAGAACTATTGGTAGTGGCACAGGGCTGCATGACGCCGGTGGCAGCTCCCCGTCATTGTCGACAAATTCGAGCAGCGCTTGGAGAATGCGATATACAGTGGTGTTGAGTGTTGCAGGGTAGAAAGTGGAAGTGGAAGTGGTGTTGTAACGATAAGTAAGAGAGAAGCCGAGCCGCCAGGTACACACGGACCAGCCCAGCGCCGCCAGTACTGTACAAGCATTGTGGGGATCCTGGCTCTGTCAGCAAGGGAATGATTGGCTCGCTTGTATCCATCCACTGCTTCGAATCGACTCTGCTTTTTTGCCGATGCCACTTCACTTTCCCATCTACAATCTCAACAACGCGCCGGAAAGTCATCGCGCGGCTCTCTAGCTTGCATAATGGTGCTTGCGAAGCATCAAACTCCCCGATACAGACGAAAGCTATGGCATGCATGGTTGGTGCCGCATTGTCAGGCTCCTCATCAGGCAGTGCTGCGCCATCAGTCCGCCGAAGAGCACCCTGCGCCTCACATGTCAAGGCCCTGCCCTGCTGCAGACCAGCACCCACACACACGTAACAATGTACGGGCCTCACAGCACGCTATCTGCTTCGAATAAAAGGTAAGCGATCGTCTTGAGTCTATGTCTCTTATTCCCTGTGGCTTTCACCTCATTGCCTCCGCTGGGCTGGACACTCATCGACGCCTTACCCATCCATGAGCTGTTCCAACATTCGCTCAATAACCGTCCTTATTATTCTTGTCACGCTGGTGGTCCTTGCAAGCGCTCACCCTCATGGAACCGAAGACTTGGAGCACATGGAATTCTCCTGGCTTGCCAACATGGGAAGTCACTTCAATGCTGCCGTAGCGCAGGCGCATTTCGCACAGATGGTAGGTCTTAAGGGCGCAATTGGTGCTTCAATCTGTGCTGACACGCATTTCAAGACCTCGTCGCCAATGACTGGAACGAATCGTGGATCGCTATCCCCTCGTCCGCCTTTGTGCTCGCGACAGCAGTCTCTTCAGCAACCTCGATCACACCCACGTCAAGCATCTAGTATGGACGGTCATTCTTCGCTTTTTGACGCCCCGTATGTTGGCTTTCAGGACCAGTCTATATCCTCGACAGCTCAGCCAGTCACAAACGAGACGTCCATTGTCACACCGATGGTCTACGAACGGGGCGCCATCCCAAACAGCTTTCAAGACAGCAGAATTGACTCGCGGCAATCCTTGTTCTCGAAAATGGCACATCGCATTGAACGTAGCTTGAGGCTACAGACGTCAAGTCAACAAATTCCTTCATCACAATACTCAGGGTACTCAGACGCGCCTCTTATGTCTACTGCGCAGTATCCTTCCCAGCCTATGCCAATCGATCATCAACCTGAGCCATCTATGGACCGCAATCTAGAACAGTTCTTTCCAGAGCTCAGCGCTCCACCCCAACAGCCTCAGATGCTGCAATCAGTTTCGCTGCCTCACTCGACGTCCTTCCACGCCATGCCTGACATGTTGTCTACGAGCGATCCGATGCACATCAACTCCGAAAACATCCACAATCCAAACTTCCCAGCAGGCCTCAATGAAGAACATTCCACTGGGAGCATGCTAGGATGGATTGGTCGTGCGCCCACTATCGGGCAGCGGACGTCCATGCCTACACTCAAAGTAGACACGAATCGTCTCGCGCCTCCGGACTGGTCGCCTTTGCATCGCTCGCCTTCATCGGCCTCCTCTGCAGGCTCATCTTCAAGGTCGCCTCGTCGGGCAAGGACACCAATGTTGTTTGGAGACATGTATTGTCATTATTGCAACGCAGCATTCACCACGCAAGGTGATCTGACGCATCATCTGCGTTCTCATCAACCATATCTCAGTCGAAACCACGTTTGTCAAATGTGCAATAAGCGCTTTCAATACAGAAAGGACTTGATGCGCCATTTGCCCCGACACGACCCGAATCGACCGAAGTTCTACTGCCCATTCCACGGGTGCAAATATAACACCAAAGGCTTTGGGAGACAGGATCATCTCGATCGACATGTCCACACCCAGCATCATCGATCGAATTGATTCGCCTCATGAGTGTCGATCTCGCAATGATTTGAATCAGTCTTGATCCTCGAAAATATCACGAACAACATGATTCTCATTTACGAACAAACAAAACCCCCGCCGACAGCGAGGAAGATATGGCAGCTTCTCATTTCACGACTTCATTGCGGCATAGCAAAAGAAAGGTTGTGCGCTTTCATATAGGTGCATGGTGGTTATATACGATCTTCTGCTGCAGATTCCTGGCGTTTCTGGGACGGGTTATTCGGAGGCATACGGCGCAAACTGGAGATACCCATTTGTATGACAGACACACGAGAGCGCTTCGATGCGGGGAACGATACAGAATTGCAGCACCGTTGAGTCAGATATTGTTGTCTTGACTTGCCCAACCAGGGCCAGAGCAAGCACGCAGATTGGCGCTGCCCCATTATTCTAATGATCCCGTGCCATGCTGCCATCACCGTCTTTCGCCCTGAAGAGCTTCTCGTCGCCTTCTGTAGCGCGCATCGCTTTTCAGAAGTCCAGTTTGCTGGGCGCCACACCGATGATCCGATAAAACGAGTGAGTTTTCCTGTCCAGTCATCGAAGTTGCGTTGCGCCATTTTTCAACCCATTGTTGCAGGAGAAGGAGAAGAGCACAGCCACCGGATGAGGTTTTGATGCATGTCCCCCGACGTCGTTCCGTAGCGTCAGGTGAGATGTTCTAGCGCCCTTCTCGAACAGCAAGGGCGGGGGTCCGGGGGAGGGCTCGGGCCACGTCAGGTAGGTTGCGAAGCGCCGGCGACCCCTTCACCTTACCGTACACCTCGCAGCAAGCTCTCCTCTCTGCCTTCACCGGAGTCCAGAGGGCGCAGCTTGTCAACATCTCCAAGTCGACTTGGTCCAGCGTGCAAAGATGCACTGGGCGAGTCGCTCTGGTCCCGGCTACAGTCGGCATCACGCTCGCTCCAATGCTGCACGCGAAGGCGGCCTCCGCGTTAGTCCGCAGCGGTCATCACTGCACTGAGCAGTGCGCAGTCGTTTGTCGCAATCTTCAATTGTCCATCTTGTCTGCTTGCACACACGACACTCTTCTGGAAGTCGTATGCTGGCTGCCATCCAACAACTGGCGGCGCCCTCTGTTCGCTCGGCCGCGCACCGCCAATAGCTTGGGCAGGCCTGGAGCTCCTGTTAGCGAGAGGGCGGCGGCCGCGACGCGACCTCTTGGATATATATGCTTGTCGTTGAACCTCGTCTCATTCTCTTAGAGACACATTACACCTCGCTGTAGCCATGACAGCTCTTATCCATATCGGCTCAGGCCTTCCAGAGCTGGAAGCAAATGACATGATCGAGGTTCGCATTGCATCCGAAATCTTTCCAATGCTGGATCGAATCTAACACATCTCAGAACATGAACCGTCATCGACCTGACTGCTCCGACGCAAGAATGCTCTTCGAACTTTGCACGTACTGCGATGTCATAGGACCCGTCGTCAACACTGAGCTTGCACCTCGCACGAGCCCAGCAGAGATCAGAGGACAGGCATTCAACGCCCTCGTGAACTCCCACAGCTCTCACTCGTCCTTCTCGCCCAGCCGCACATACGCACAAGTCGTTCGAAGCCCATCGCCTATGTTCATGACTCATCCACCTACCAACCATCGAGCGACAAGCCACGTCGTACAGGCACAGACTCAAGCACAAGCAGGTGCTTCTGGACGAGGTCAAGAATTTCAAGAAGTCGCAGATTGGATTGCGTCAAGCTCGATGCCGCAGGACACAAGTCGAAGCTATGCCCAGGTCGTTCAGCAGCCTGCTCAGCAGGTCAGTCGGACACATGGAACACCGCAGGGCAAGGGGAATGCTCGACTTCGGGCGACACCACAGCAGGCCTATCTGCCGTCGTCGATGCGTTCTGCGCAGTCGACCGCAAAGCGAGCCTCGCCGAACACCGCTTCTTCGCCGCCGCGCACTCAAGCGTCTCAGTCATGCGCTATTCCACGATCGATGGCTCCACCTCAGGCTTCTCCTCATCGCGTATCGCTCACTGGATCGTTGCCGCAAGTGCCAGCAGGCATGATGGATGCCGCTTTGCAGCCGGAAAGAGTTCCCAACCCGAGAGACATAGGAGCGTTTGTGCAAAGAACTGAGCGTGGCAGTCAGAGAAACCCGTCATCGCTTGTGCCAGGGCCATACCCAAGCACACCTACCTCGCCCGGAACCCTGTCAGAGGCGTCCTTCGCCTCTACTCGCAGGACTGGGGACGCACGCTACGACCCTAGCCTCCCGCATGCTTGTAATATATGCCGCCATACTTTCAAGTCTCCAGACGCCCTGAAGTAAGTCTTACTCACCTTTTCAATCGCATAAACAATGCTGACAGACCTCGTAGACGCCATATCAGGAATGTACACACGGAGCGTCCGCATCGGTGCGAGAGGCCTGGCTGTAACCAGGCTTTCGTGTTTCCAAAAGACCTTGGCCGACACGTCGACAAAGTACATCTAGGTCTCGACACCGAACACTTCTGCCCATATTGCCCGAAAAAATACTCTCGATCGGATAATCTAAAGCGACATATACGTTCCGACCATCTTGGCTCCGACTCCGGCCTTGGCGCTTCTATGTCGCGCAGCACTTCCTACTCAGGTGCTCACAGCATGTCACGAAGCACATCAGGCACGAGCAACAACTTCGCATACAGCCCCACGGCATGAGTCGACTCACAGCCCAGTACAGACATTACCACTGAGCAGCATGCAGAGATCGCTGTAAGGAGGAAGAACGTAATTACTAATGAAGCATGCAGCGCAGGCATTCAGGAATGTGAGACAAGTCGGAAGGTATGATGTTGTAGGTGATATCAATGACGATTTATGGAAAAGGAAAAGAAAAGCACATGTGGATGATTGATATATGATGATATAATGATGTATGGATGTTATATAGCCGGCGGCAATCAGTGCTGCGACGGTGTGTGTTTTTTTCCCCCAAAACTTTTGAGATAAAGGAGAAAGAAGGGAGAAGAGAGGAAGAGGAAGAGTAAAGGTTTAATTTAGGAGAATTTGCATTTTAGAATTTAAGATCTTAGGGCAGAATTTTAGAAAATAGATTTTTTCTATAACAACGTTTTAACTTTTTGTATAGATAGAGATATATATACCTACCTACCTACCTAACAAAATTCATATACCTCCTATCCTACCTCCTATCCTTATATAGTAAATCTACTAAAAAAAATTACTATATAATATTTTTTATTTTCTTACTTTAGTTTTTTTTTTCTTCCTCTTTCGCGGAATTAAAATAGTACTAGTAAACTCTACTAGTACTACTAGGTACCTAATCTAGATTCTAGTAATAAAATTTTTTTCTTCTTTCTTTCTTCTCGTTCGTAGCTTTCTAATAGAAATTCTTACTATATATATATATATATATATATTACTACCGGGGGTTTATTAATTTTTTGTTTTTTTTAATTTTTATTTTAAAATACTAGCTAACTTATAGCGTTATTTACTAATTTCAAGTTATACGAGATACTATATAGAAAATTCTATACTAGAATGTAGATATTGCTATATATATATATATAAGTAAGGTACGGTACGGTTTAAGTAGACGACTAACTATATACTAGTAGAATATCCTCCCTTCTATTTCGGTAACTTCGGTATAAACGATAGTATAAAGGGCTACGCCCTAGGTAGAAAGCGCTAGCCTTAGGCATTCGGCCTACGCGACTCTAACCTACTACTTAGCGCTTAGCGTACCGTACAAAACTATTCAGATTTACGTAGATAGACTTAGCTCTTTATCGAACCTATTAAGTCTTATATCTAGTATCTACGTACGCGTTGCTTATCCGTAATATTAGGTTCGATCTTTAATATAAGAAACGCTAAGGTTTATTAGGAACCCGAGTAAGATAGCTAGGGGAACGCTGCCTCTACCGTACTAGAGATAACTAGGGTCTAGGGACGAGATTTATCGTACCTTCGAGAGTCTCTATACTAGATAATAGACGATAGAAGCCTAGCTATAAGCTACTCGCTCTGCGCTCTAATACGCGGAAGCGTCTCGCTAGCCTAGGCCTCCCGAAGCTAGTTTAGTACGAGACTAGTCTACGAACGAGATCCTAAAAGGACTACTAGAAACTCTCTCGGCTACTAGCTAAAACGTAACGGCGTCCCGCGAGTAGAAGCTACTATCGTAGGATAGGAAAGCTAAGTCGTTCTAGGACTACCTACTACGACTAAGAAGTTTGTACCGAGTTCGTTCTAGGCTAAAACCGAAGCTCTCCGAAGATTACTACTAGAATACCGTATACGATACCCTACTAGTAAAGGAATACGCTAGGATACGCTACTTCTAGGAAAGAGGAAGCCTTACGAAAGGAAAGGATCCCGAAGCTTTCTTCTAGTAACTCGAGGACGTCTTCGCGGATAGTAACGAAGCTATAAAGGCGCTAGAGCAACTCTAAGCCCTAAGGTACTCCTAGGGATAACCTTAGTACGACTACTAGCTAGAATTCGACGGCCTCCTACTAAGCGTAGGTAGAGACTATTAGACCGACGATACGAAAATTAGATATTTAAAGAATACCTTCTCGAACGCGGCTAAGACCTATACTACCGCTATACTAAAAATTAAGGATTACTACCTCTATATAGAAGAGGTCGAGCGGATTATAACGAACCTCGAGTCGATAGATTAGTTTAAATAGGCTACGAAACGCTAGTAAGAAAGGAAGAAAGAAGCCGCGAGTCCTACGGTAGTTATCCCCCTCTATACGGCTCCCGCGGCGAACCCGAAGGTCGACTCTAATAGAGACGTAGTTATAAACCTTGCTTAAACTAACGCTTCCCGTAGAAAGAACCGTAAAGGCTAATAATCGATAGTAGAGAAACCTAGGGCTAAATAGGTCGACTCTATAGAAAGAGAGAAGCGTAAGGAGAAAAGACTCTACTTCCGCTATAGAGCGAGCGGATACCGTATTCGAGATTGCCCGTACGCTCCGCTAGCTTAGTCTACTAAGATTAGTATTGCCTCCGTATAACCTATTCTAGAGAATACGGAAGAATAGTCGGACTTAAGTAGTTCCGACTCGGGAAAAGAGTAACTCTTGCTCGTAGTTAGGAGTCGGGAGTAGATAGAGTACGGGTAAAGAAATAAGAAGAAGTTAAAAAGGATATAAACGGGAATCTTATATATACCGATATAGTCTTCGAAAATAACGTCGGAACTTCTACTCTTATTAACGAAGGATACTAGTATTACGCTACAATTAATACGGGCCTAGCTAAAGGCCTCGGACTTAGCTATATTAGCCGTAAGTCCCGAGAAGTAAAAGGAGCGTTATCTACGATATAAGACGCGAAAATTATAGGAGTCGTCGCCTTCCGGATAGAAATTAACAGATTCTAATAAACGGTATACGCTTACGTCGTACCGGGATTAGCTTTCCCTCTTATTCTAGGGAACCTATAGAAGGTATATAACAAGGTTAGGACTACGCCCGAGAAACGACGGTACTACTATAGGAGGGCTCGGTATTAGATTAAAGAAGGGCGCTATTACCGCAAGGTCGATACGAACGGGAATATCGCTACGATTAACGCTATAAGAAGCCTACTTATTACGATAATTGCCGAGAATATTAAAAAGGCTCTAAAGACGAAGGAATACCCGACGATCGAGGAGCTAAAGAAGAAATTACCCCCGGAGGTTCGCGATATAGCCGCGCTATTTTATTAAAAGGAAGCCGATAAGTTAGCGCCCTATCGTCCTAGTATCGACTATACGATAGAACTCTAGAAGAAACTAGACGGATCCTAGCCTTAACTCCCTTAGGGCCCGCTCTATAGTATATCGAAATAAGAACTCTTAGTCTTATAAAAGTCGCTAGACGAGCTCTTAAAGAAGGGGTTTATAAGATCTACGAACTCCGAAGCGGCGGCGCCTATACTATTTATTAAGAAACCTAGGGGAGGACTACGGTTCTACTCCGACTATAGGGCGCTTAATACCCTTACGAAGCAAGACCGATACCCCCTCCTACTAATCCCGAATACTATAAGGAACCTAACGGAGGCCCGATAGTTAACTAAGGTTAACGTAGTCTTAGCCTAAGTATACGGTCGAAGAGGTATTATCGCCTATCTTAGTATAACTCTCGGAAATACCTAGTAATATTTACCTAGTATTCTATACCGACCTTCTAAGACTTGCGAGTAGAGACCCCCTACTAGGGTAGGTAATCGACGACGAATAGCCGGACTCTATTTTATTCGAGATATATAAAGAATAGTAGGTCGAAGAAATTTTATATACTCGGAAAAGGAAGTAGAGCTAGGGACGAGAAGCGCTCGTAAAATAGAGCGGGTACTATAAACCTACGTAGGAACCCCTAGACTATATCGCGGATACCTTAGCACTTAACGACTTCGAAGCGAGATATAGACAAATCGAGGAGAACGACGGACCTTTAGGAGACTAGGAGAAAAAAGGGAAACGGAGGAAATAACGCGGTAGCCTAGAGCTTTTCCGCGGAGTAACGGTAGTTAATTTATAGACTTTAGGGATTTTTACTAACTTTCTAAGTTTCTTTACTAACTTAGGAGCTTTTGTTTATAAAATATTTAGGGTTTACTAGAAACACTAGAGAATATAATTTAAGATAGAAAAAATTTTATTTAGGTATTATAAGAAGGGTTATGTTAGTAGGTAGATAGGGTAGTAGTAGGTATAGGTAGTATTCGATAAGGAGCTAGGAGGAGAGGGAGGAAGGTAGGCAAGTTAGCCTATTGCTAAGCGCTAAGTGTAAGAAGGGTCTGTTAGTAGGTAGATAGGGTAGTAGTAGGTACAGGTAGTATTCGATAAGGAGCTAGGAGGAGAGGGAGGAAGGTAGGCAAGTTAGCCTATTGCTAAGCGCTAAGCCCTGCCTAAGGCATTAAGACCCTAGCTTTACTCGAGCCCGGTTATATGCTAATTACGTATAACCTCTTTGGTCCTAATATACGCTTCCCTTCTAAAGGCCGCGCCCTCGTAGCCGGTCTTTGTCCTAGTCTTAACCTCTATTGCCGCTAACTTAGTAGGTCTAATAAGCCGCTTAGTCCGCGCTGAATTAAACGTACAACTACCGATTATATAACTATATCAAACCTTACCTCTAATATAGCACAATGTCTAACTCTAACTGCGCTATCCCTATATATAATAAAGTGATATATAACTATAAGAATTAAGGACTATCGACTAATTACAATACGAGCGCACCTTCCCTACTACAATAGGTAGGTATACGGGGTATTGTAGCACTGCCCCCGTTCTACGTAATATCGTACCGAGTTCTTTGCGTCTACTCTAAAAGACCTAGCTATGTCCGCTTCCGAGGGTTGTCCGCTTCCGAGGGTTTATTCTTATTATTACGAGGGCTATTATTGTTCGTAGTTTCGCTAGCCCTAATTAGTTAGGTTTAGCAGCCTTTAATTGTTAATCTTATCTTATCTTTTTAGAAAAAACATAGCTCGTCTAGTTTCTATAAGTAAAGGCTATTATAAGTATAGTAGTAGAGGTTCGCCTCGCTTAAAGGGTTAGATAGATCGAGGAGTAACCTATTGTCCGCAAGATCGACCCCGGCTAGCTTAGCTCTATAGTTTTGCCCTTAGTTAGTCTATTAGTCGCTCAATCTTTTAGGCGGCTTAAAGTTTTAACTTAGCCTTAAAGTTTTAATCAAAGTTTAATTAAGGTGCCTTAGGCTCGTAGTATAGGTAAGGTTGTGTCTATAGGCGTAGTAATAATAGTAAGTAATGTCGACAATAGCGGCGCTAGTCGTCTTAGCGCTAACTTTACCTTGCTTTCGATTTCCTTCTTCGACTAATAACAACTCGGCAATACTATTACTAATATAGCGGTATCCTTCCTTTCTCGAATAGTAATATACTCTATAACACCGTTACTAATATAGCGGTGTCCTTCCTTTCTCGAATAGCAACATACTCCGTAACACTATTACTAATATAGCCGCGCTAGCTATCTTCTAATACACCGTTATTCGTACGCGCGCGCGCGCATTCTCGTCGATTGCCTAGGCCTCGAGGCCTTAGTAGGATAAAGGAACAAGAGGTAGAGTCTTTAAAAGAGCAGTAACTAATTAACGCGTCGTAGCGCGCTTGTTAACACTCGGTACGCGTTCACTATAGTAGTGTAGTCTTATTGTCTCTTATTACTAACAATTGCTTGCCTCTAATTAGTTAGCTAATAGCACCCCGGGGGTAGCATTAATCCTAGGCCTTAATAGTAATATTATAAGCTTTTAGCCTTCTTCTTGTTCTTTACGCTAGTCTAATACTTATCTAACAACTCGGTTATATCCTTAAAGGAACCTTTAGCTTCCTATAAGTCCTATTTAGGTAAATAGCCTTGCTATCTTAATAGGTACTCCTTCTTGCCTTTCCTAGTCCGGTACTATAGGATACGTTCTATAGACTACAGCTCTTCCCTATCCGCTAGTATGTCTTCGTGTTTAGTAGGTGCTTTATCCCCCTTGCGTAGGTAATATAGCTTAAGGAGGGATATATAGAAGGTGTTATAGATAGTGTAATAGGGAGGAAGCTACAACTAATAGGCCTATACGGAGGAGCCCTTAACTTCTCGAATGCGGAATGGGCTAATGTATCTTAGTGCGAGCTTAGGCCTTGTTTTGCCGTTAGGTAATAGGTGCTTGCGGATACGGAGGTTCTTAGTACTTAGTATAACTATATCGCCTTATTTAAAGGTTATCGGCGTATAGTACTTGTCGTAGTAGGTCTTTTAGTACTCTTAAGCCTTTATTAACTTCTCGGCTATCTTAGCATAGATTTCTCGCATCTTCTAAACCCTCTTAATAGCCGCTAGTGTTTCGGGTACTTAACGCGCTTCCCTTTCCTTACGCTCGGCCTCGAGCGAGGTAAATAGGTCTTATAGTAAGGCAGCGTTCTAGCCTATTATAGCAAAATAAGGGGAGACCTTAGTAGATAAGTGGACACTGTTATTGTATACGAATTCAGCTAGTTGTAGGAGGTTAACCTAGTCCTCGGGGTTCTTATTAATGTAACTGCGCAGGTACTGCTATAGGGTAGCATTCTACCTCTCTATTTAACCGTTAGTCTATAGATAGAAGGCTATTAATAGCCGATGCTTCAGTCTTAGCTGCAAGCAAATCTCGCTCTAATAGTAAGATGTTAGTGTCGATCTACGATTAGATACGATCCCCTTAGGGGTTCCCTAATAGGTGTAGAAGATGTTAGTCTATAGCGCCTCTACTATATTAATAGCAGTCCAATCCTTGCGAGTAGGAATGTAGCGAGCACCCTTAGTAAATCGGTCTATAACGACTAATATAGCGTTAAAGACGTCTTTACTTCCTCTTCGCTTAGTAGGGGGAAGACCTATAATAAAGTCTATTATAAGCTCTATAAAAGGCTTCTTTAGAATAGGGAGTAAAGACAACTCGCTAAATAGTAAGTGCTTTAGTGCTTTAACTCGCTAGTATACTACATAGGTCTATATATACTCCTTTATATACCGCTTACTATTTAGCTAGTAGTATATGCGCGATAGTAACTCGTACGACCTCTCTGTGCTATAGTAACTAGCGAGCTCACTATTATAGTGCCTCTTTAAAAGCTCTTGTCTAATCGATTGTTTAGCGGGGACATAGTATCTACCCTTAAACTTCAAGTAACCTTTGTCGTCGATCGACTAATTACTCTTACTAGATCGAGTCGTTCGCCTACTTACAAGCCTATTAATACGGTTAATAGTAAAGGCGTCCCTCTACTAAGTACGTAACAGCTTATCTATAAACGATTAACTATCCCTAATTGCAAGGTCATTTAATAGCACCCTCGCTATTAAACGAGGTACGTATTATATGTATCTAATAGCACTAGTAGCCGGAACTACTACAACCTCTTCTGTAGTGCTGTCGCTATATAGACTATTACTATAGATAGCAATGTCCTTAATCGAGTTATTATAGCTCGAGCGATCTACGTCCTTCTTAACGTATACTAGAAGAACGACAACTCCGCTATAGTATTTGTTGCCGCCGCGGGGTCCGGAAGTCCGCTTATCCTACGCTTGCTTATTAACAATACAGGCTATAGCAATCTTATGCTATAGGGTTAGGAACAATGAATTAATATACTAAGTCTCGCTATCGTAATTAGGTCGCCTCGATAGGCTATTAGTAGGGTTACTTACGCCTAGCCGATATAATATATTAAAATCAAACCCGGCGAGGTAGACGGCCTATCTAGCCTGTCGACCTATAACCCTTATAACCTTAGTAATACTACGTAGGTTGTTATAGTCTGTATAGACCTGAATTGTGTGCTAAGCACTATTAAGATAGTAGCGCTAATGCTTAAAGGCTTCTACGATTGCTAAGAGCTCTTGCTCGTAGGTCTTATATCGACGTTCTATATCGATTATCTTTCGTAAAAAGAAGGCAATCGGGTGCTAGTAATAGTTATTATCTAATTGCTATAATATAATAGCCGATACAGCGAACTATAAAGCGTTAGTCTTAATTCGGATCTGCTTACTTAGTACGAAATAGTGCAATAAGGGGACATTAGTAAAGCGTTGCTTTAGGCCGTTAAAAGCGGCTTGTGCTCTATTAGTCTATTTAAACTCTCTAGTTAGGTTAGCCTTAGTTTTAGTAAGCTTAGTTAGAGGCATTATATACCGTAAATAGCCCTTAATAAAGCGACGGTAGAAATTAGCGAAGCTAAGGAACGACTATAGTTCCTTAATTAACGTAGGAATAGGCTATTTAGTAATAGTTTTAATCCGATTAGGATCAGCCTTAACACCCTTAGTTAATACGAGGAAGCTAAGGAAGGACACCTCCTTAGTAGCAAAGGTACATTTAGAAGGCCCGCAATATAGTCTATAGGCTCGTAGGCGGTCGAGGACCTTGCGCACTACGGCCTAGTGTTCTGCAATATTAGGTAAATGTATATAAACTAGGATGTTATCTAGGTAAACTATACAGAGATAGTCTAATAGGCCTAAAAGGGCTCGATTGATATAGGACTAGAATGTTATAGAGGCATTAGCTAGGCTAAATAGTATAACTAAGTATTCGAAATAGCTATAGCGAGTACGGAAGGCTGTTTTCTATTCGTTACCCTTACGAATGCGGATACGATAGTACGCATCCTTAATGTCTAGTATAGTATAGTAGTAAGCCCTAGAAAGGCGATCGAGGGTCTTATTAATAAGGGGGAGTAGACAGCGGTCTTTAATAGTAATAGCGTTAAGCCTACGATAGTCGACATATAGGCGTAGGCTACTATCCTTCTTTAGTACGAACAGGATAGGTGCACTAGTAGGGCTGTTACTATACCGAATTCGACTATTAGCTAGGTTTTCCTCTAGGTACTTACGCAATACAGCAAGCTCTCGCTTACTAAGGTTATAGAGGGGGCTAAAAGGAACCTCCTTACCCTCTATAATATTAATCTTATAATCCGTCTCCTTAAATATAGGCAATGTCGATGCTAGGTAGTGTTTAAACACATTAATGTAGGTCTCTCGGATAGGCTCTAGTATACGAGTAAGCTAATTAGGATTATTAGGGGGCACAGGTTTATCGTTATTACTACCGAGCAAATCGGCAGTCGGATTAGCTAAGGCGGAGGCTAGTATTAGGTTGCTAATAAACAGGACCCTAATATCATTAGGGCACTCGCTAACATTAATGTGTTTAATACCCTCTTTTCTAGCGATTCTAAATCGCTACTTCTAGAGGCCTAGGTCTATAGCTATAGCGTAGTACTTAAGAACAGGGTTACTAATAACAATATCGGATAGGAGGCTGTCTATGTCTACTGCGTAGGCAGTAAAGTCTAGTAGGCGCTCATTTCCGAGGTCGTCCTTTAGAGCTATAGGAACATAGTAGGCCCTATAGGTTAAGTGCCGAGCGTTATTAAACTAAGCAAGGGTTAGTAGGTTAGTCTTCGGCAGTTGTCGAAGGTCTAATTGCTTAGCTAGGCGATAGCTAATAAGGGCACTAACTAAATTTCCTAGATCTAGTATAACCTTAGTTTAATAGATAGTGCCCTTCGTGTCTTATACAAGGTAGGAGCGTGTTATAGCTAGCACAATGTCGATAGTCTTACGCCGCACAAGGCTAACAGTTAGTGCGGCGCTTACTCTTTTTTCGACTAATTAAAAGAGCCGACTAGGGTAGCATTAGCGGCTAAAAGGTGTTTCCTATACTTAGCGGAAGCACGGTCAATTCGGGCCTAGTCCTTAGGTTTGTCGCATTAGCCTAGTAGATAGCTAGTACTATTATAATTGAAGTACTTTAATCCGGTCGGGAGATTGTTACCGTAGCTATTATTGCTGCTATTGTTAGTCGAGCGGTTAGCGTTATAGGGATACGAGCCCCTTCTACGGCCCCTATCGCGGCCTCCTCTATATAGCCGGCGGCTACGGCCTCTTCTACGGTTATTGTTACTATTCCTATTGTTAGTATTGTTATTATAGTAGGAACCTTGATTTCCTCCGCGGCTACTACGGTTGCTACGGTTAGTACTAGCTAGTCGGATCCTTAATTCTAGTCGTTATTAGAGCTAGACAGCTCGTTCGGCTGTTTCTACTTCGACTATAAATTAAATGCGTATTAGGTTAGCTTGTTCGAATACGCAGCGACGGTCTAATTCGAGGATAAGTTCCTACCTAAGTTTTAGGCGTATCTTAGAGATCTATATAGAATTAGTCTTAGGCGGAAGGTCGTCTTTAAGGGTTTTTAAGTAGGCCTCGAATAAACGAGCCGATTAATTAGTCTTTTGTTTAGCTCGAAGATATAGGTCCTAAGCATATTGTTGCCTTAGTATAGGGTTTCTAAGGGTGTCTAGCATAATAGTTTTATAGGTTTGCTACTAAATAGCGGTTTAATTATCGAGGGAATCGAAATAGTTATCCTATATACGCTTTAGGTCGCTATTAATGTACTGCATAGCGTATACGACTAAGGAATAGTCGTCTAGTAGCGCTCTTAGTACGTTGCGCTAGTTGAGTTTACAGTTACGAATGTAGTCGTTGTACTACTTTCGACTAGATCCGTTAAATACGGTATAGTCCTTAAGTTTAGCATCCTTCTTTTAGATAGGTAGTAAAGAAGGTCCCGCTATTAGTTTTGCTATTAGGGCTTCCTAAAGGCGACGGAGCTCGAGGAGATTATCCTTTAGCTATTGTTCTTAACGTAGGGCAGTAAGCCTATTTTAAGTAGCTTCTTGAAGTCTCCCTAATAGTTAAGGGCTAAAGGCTAGTTAGCTATATCGACGGTTAACAATATTGCTAAGAATGTCGTTAATAGGCAACTCTAGGTCGTTACCTAGAATTACAGGTTCTTCGGCAGGCCTAGTAGCAGGCTCTTTAGTAGGAGGCACTTTAGCAGGTGCTCTAGTAGGTACTTTAGTAGGCACTTTAGTAGGCACTGTGCTACTAGCATTGTCGTTGCTAGCGCTGCTAGCGGCGCCGCGATTGTTGTTTCGTAATAAGCCGGCTATTATAATAAGGGGTAGCACTAATAATATATTGTTAGCCCCTAAGATACGGATGTAGCGGAATTAGTAGATATCGGTCTAGTATGTTTAACTTAGTATAATAGGCCGTATAGAAGGCCTTGCTTAATAATTGGTACGGTTGTTTCGATAGAATAGTACGTATAGGTCCCGTTCTTCGGGCGCAATATAGTTAGATTAGTCTTATTCGTAGCTATACCGCTAAAAGCTTAAAATAAGAACTATCTAGCTACTACCCTTAAAGGGTAGATCGAATACTATATAAGAAGGGTCTATTAGTAGGTAGATAGGGTAGTAGTAGGTACAGGTAGTATTCGATAAGGAGCTAGGAGGAAAGGGAGGAAGGCAGGCAAGTTAGCCTATTGCTAAGCGCCAAGCCCTGCCTAAGGCATTAAGACCCTAGCCTTACTCGAGCCCGGTTACATGCCAATTACGTGTAACCTCTTTGGTCCTAACACTAAGCCCTACCTAAGGCATTAAGACCCTAGCTTTACTCGAGCCCGGTTATATACTAATTACGTATAACCTCTTTAGTCCTAATATACGCTTCCCTTCTAAAGGCCGCGCCCTCGTAGCCGGTCTCTATTCTAGTCTCAATCTCTATTACTACTAACTTAGTAGGTCTAATAAGCTGCTTAGCCCGCGCTAAATTAAACACTTAACTACCTAATTATATAACTATATTAAACCTTACCTTCTATTATACTATCTAACTCTAACTGCGCTATCCTTATATACAATAAAGTAATATATAACTACGAGAATTAAGGGCCTTCGACTAATTATAATACGAGCGCGTCTTCCCTGCTATAATAGGTAGACGTACGAGGTATTATAGCCCTACCTCCGTTCTAAGTAATGTCGTACCGAGTTCTTTGCGTCTACTCTTAAAAGACCTAGCAATGTCCGCTTCCGAGGGTTGTCCGTTCCGAGGGATTGTTCTTATTATTACAAGGGCTATTATTTGCTATCGTAGTTTTACTAGCCTAAATTAGTTAGGTTTAGCAGCCTTTAAGTATTAACTAATTATATCTTTTTAAAAAACATAGTTCGTCTAGTTTCTATAAGTAAAGGCTATTATAAGTATAATAGTTAAGGTTCGCCTCGCTTAAAGAGTTAGAAAGATCGAGGAGTAACCTATTATCCGCAAGATCGACCCTAGCTAGCTTAGCTCTATAGTTTTGCCCTTAGTTAGTCTATTAGTCGCTTAATCTTTTAGGCGGCTTAAAGTTTTAATTAAAGTTTTAATTAAAGGTGCCTTAGGCTCGTAGTATAGGTAAGGTTGTGTCCGTAGGCGCAATAACAATAGCAAGTAATATTAATAATAGTAGCGCTAGCCGTCTTAGCGCTAACTTTACCTTGCTTCTAATTTCCTTCTTTAACTAATAACAACTTAGTAACACTATTACTAGTATCGCCGTATCCTTCCTTTCTTAAATAGTAACATACTCCGTAATACTGTTACTAATATAGCCGCGCCGGCCGCGCCGTTATAAGCGCGACGCCGTCCTCGCCGATCGCCTAGGCCTCGAGGCCTTAATAGAATAAAGGAATAAAAGGGGGCGTTAAAGAAGGGTCTTATAGGGGCGCTAGTAAAGAGGTAGCGTTAACACTTAGTGCGCATTTACTATAATAGTATAGTCTTATTATCCCTTGCTAACAATTGTCTTGCCTCTAATTAGTTAGCTAATAGTACCCCGAGGGTAGCATTATTCCTAGGCGACATTATAGGCCCTTAGCCTTCTTCTTGTTCTTTATACTAGTCTAATACTTATCTAACAACTTAGTTATGTCCTCGAAGGAACCTTTAGCTTCCTACGAGTCCTATTTAGGTAGATAGCCTTGCTATCTTAATAGGTACTCCTTCTTGCCTTACCTAGTTCGGTGTTTTAGAATACGTTCTATAGACTATAGCTCTTTACTATTAGCTAAGACTTCTTCTAACTTAGTAGGCGCTTTATCGCCTTCGCGCTAGTAGTATAGTTTAAGGAGGGATATATAGAAGGTATTATAGATAGTATAATAGGGTAGAAGCTATAACTAGTAGGCCTATATGCCCTTAGTCTCTCGAATACGGAATAGGCTAATATATCTTAGTACGAGCTTAGGCCTTGTTTTGCTATTAGATAATAGGTGTTTGCGGATACGGAGGTTCTTCGTACTAAGTATAACTATATCGCCTTATTTAAAGGTTATCGGTATATAGCGCTTATCGTAGTAGGCCTTTTAATACTCTTAAGCCTTTATTAGCTTCTTAGCTATCTTAGCATAGATTTCTCGTATCTTCTAGATACGTTCTATTGCCGCTAGTGTTTCTAGTACTTGACGCGCTTCCCTTTCCTTACGCTCGGCCTCGAGCGAGGTAAATAGATCTTATAGTAGGGCCGCGTTTTAGCCTATTATAGCTATATATAGTAAAACCTTAGTAGATAAGTGCACGCTGTTATTATATACGAATTCTATAGGCTATAGGAGATTAACCTAATCCTCGGGGTTCTTATTAATATAGCTACGCAGGTACTGCTATAGGGTAGTATTCTACCTCTCTGTTTAACTGTTAGTCTATAGATAGAAGGCTATCGATAGCCGATGCTTTAGTCTTAGCTATAAGCAAATCTCGCTCTAATAGTAAGATATTAGTGTCGATCTACGATTAGACACTATCCCCTTAGGGGTTCCCTAATAGGTATAGAAGATATCAGTCTATAGCGCTTCTACTATATTAATAGCAGTCTAATCTTTCCGCGCCGGGATATATCGAGCGCCTTTAGTAAATCGATCTACTATAATAAGGATAGTATTATATACATCCCTACTACCCCTACGCTTAGTAGGAGGAAGGCCTATAATAAAATCTATTATAAGTTCTACGAATAGCTTCCTAGGAATAGGAAGTAAAGACAACTCGCTAAATAGAAGGTATTTTAGTGCTTTAATACGCTAGTATACTATACAGGTCTATACGTATTCTTTTATATACCGCTTACTATTTAGCTAGTAGTATATACGCGATAGTAGCTCGTACGACCTCTCTATACTATAGTAACTAGCAAGCTTACTATTATAGTGTCGCTTTAAAAGCTCTTATCTAATCGATTGTTTAGCGGGGACATAGTATCTGCCCTTAAACTTTAAGTAACCCTTATCGTCGATCGACTAACTATTACTCTTACTAGATCGAGTCGCTCGCCTACTTATAAGCCTATTAATGCGCTCGATAGCGAAGGCGTCCCTCTACTAAGTACGTAATAGCTTATCTATAAACGATTAACTATTCCTATTTATAAGGTTATTTAATAGCACCCTCGCTATTAAACGAGGTACGTATTATATACATCTAATAGCACTAGTAGCCGGAACTACTACAACCTCTTCTGTAGTGCTATCGCTATAGATAGCAATATCCTTAATCGAGTTATTATAGCTCGAGCGATCTACGTCCTTTCTAACGTATACTAGAAGAACGACAACTCCGCTATAGTATTTGTTGCCGCCGCGGGGTCCGGAAATCCGCTTATCCTACGCTTACTTATTAACAATACGGGCTATAGCAATCTTATACTATAGGGTTAGAAATAATAAATTAATATGCTAGGTCTCGCTGTTGTAATTAGGTCGCCTCGATAAGCTATCGGTAGGATTACTTACGCCTAGCTAGTATAATATATTAAAATTAAACCTAGCGAGGTAGACGGCCTATCTAGCCTATCGACCTATAACCCTAGTAACCTTAGTAATGCCGCGGAGGTTGTTATAGTCTATATAGACCTATATTATATATTAAGCCCTATTAAGGTAGTGCCTCTAGTACTTAAAGGCCTCGATAATAGCTAGGAGCTCTTGCTCGTAGGTCTCGTAGCGACGCTTAGTATTAATTATCTTCCGTAAAAAGAAGGCAATCGGGTGCTAGTAATAATTATTATCTAATTGCTATAACATAATAGCCGATATAGCGAACTGTAAAGCGTTAGTCTTAATTCGGATCTGCTTGCTTAGTACGAAATAGTACAATAGGGGGACTTTAGTAAAGCGTTGCTTTAGGCCGTTAAAAGCGGCTTATACTCTATTAGTCTATTTAAACTCTCTAGTTAGGTTAGCCTTAGTTTTAGTAAGTTTAGTTAATAGTATTATATGCCTCGAATAGCCTTTAATAAAGCGGCGATAGAAGTTAGCGAAGCCGAGGAACGACTATAGCTCCTTAATTAACGTAGGAATAGGCCATTTAGTAATAGTTTTAATCCAATTAGGATTAGCCTTAACACTATTAGTTAATACAAGGAAGCCGAGGAATAATACCTTTTTAGTAGCAAAGGTGCATTTAGAAGGCTTGCAATATAAGCTATAGGCCCGTAGGCGGTCGAGTACCTTACGTACGGCGGCCTAATATTCCGTAATGTTAGGTAAGTGCGTATAGACTAGGATATCGTTTAGGTAAACTATATAGAGGTAGTCTAATAGGCCTAATAGGGCCCGATTAATATAGGACTAGAAGGTTGCAGGGGCATTAGCTAGCCTAAATAGTATAACTAAGTACTCGAAATAGCTATAGCGAGTGCGGAAGGCTGTCTTCTATTTATCGCCCTTACGAATGCAGATACGATAGTACGTATCCTTAATGTCTAATATAGTATAGAAATAGGCGCTAGATAGGCGATCGAGGGTCTTATTAATAAGCGGAAGTAGATAGCGGTCCTTAATAGTAATAGCATTAAGCCCTCTATAATTAATATATAAACGTAGGCTACTATCCTTCTTAGGAACAAACAGGATTAGTGCACTAGCAGGGCTGTTACTATACTAAATTCGACTATTAGCTAGGT
Source organism: Pseudocercospora fijiensis CIRAD86 (assembly GCF_000340215.1). Classification (NCBI taxonomy): domain Eukaryota; kingdom Fungi; phylum Ascomycota; class Dothideomycetes; order Mycosphaerellales; family Mycosphaerellaceae; genus Pseudocercospora; species Pseudocercospora fijiensis. Next base: position 3,895,434 of record NW_006921539.1, on the reverse strand, counting down.
TCTTATCTAGGTACTTACGTAACATAGTAAGTTCTCGTTTACTAAGGTTGTAGAGGGGCCTAAAGGGGACCTCTTTGCCCTCTATAATATTAATCTTATAATTAGTCTCTTTGAATATAGGCAATATCGATGCTAGGTAGTATTTAAATATATTAATATAAGTTTCTCGAATAGGCTAAGGTATGCGAGCAAGCTGTTTAGGGTCTATACTATTAGGGGGCACAGGTTTATCGTTATCTCTACCGAGAAGGTTAGCTATCGGATCCGCTAAGGCAGGTATTAGGTTGCTAATAAATAGGACCCTAATATCGTTAGGGCACTCGCTAACGTCGATATACTTAATATCCTCTTTCCTAGCGATTCTAAATCGCTATTATTAACTGCCTAAGTCTATAGCGACAGTATAGTGCTTAAGAACAGGGTTGCTAATAATAATAGTAGCTCCCCTATATAGATAGATATTTCATTTGCCTGTTGTAGTGCCTTTCGGCCTATGTAGGTCTATTTCTATGTATTGTTTTAGGTAGGAAACCAACTTAGTTAGTAAAAACCTCCCTCCTATCCTATTTACAAGTGTTGATCTTCCTCGTTTCCTTGTTTTCCTTCCTCTAGGGTGTACTAGTATTATAGTTGTTACCCTCTAACTACCTTGCCTGCTGCCCTGCCCTTCTTTCCCCCTCTTCTTCCCTCCTTCTTATCTACTCCTTAGTTTCCCTTGCTAGTGCGAATTGTTATATAAATCCCTGTTTAATAATTTACTTTACTATCCTCTTTAGGTCTTCTTTGCTCTAGATAAGCTTATCGTATTCCCTTTCTATTGCTTTTAGTCTCTAATTACTTCTACCTTCTAACTATTAAGGGTAGACTAGCAGCATATACTTAGGGTTCTGAGATTGGTAGCTATATTAGTAAGCCCTGCTTTCAATTCCTAGGACGTTTCTTCTAAACAGGTAAGATCTAAGTCCGATGTATTTAGATCTAATTTAGATAGCTAGGCTTGCCTCGGCCCTATTTAGGTCCTTATAGAGCTAGTAGTTATATTAACTAAATTTGATTAGTGCCTTTAGGGTTCCTAGTCTGACTTGTGTTTTATTCTATTCCTGCTCCTATAGGTATCTAGCAATTGATTCTACTAGGCTTTGTTTCTCTCCCTTTAGCTTATCTTCCTTTAGCCTTATATTTGGTCCCTAAAGCTCTTTCTCTAGCATTTCTCTTATTAAGACTCTATATTGCTCTAGGTCTTTAACTTTCTAGGGAGTTATTTATAGTCTATCCCGCCTCCTAGTCCTAATGTACTAAGCTTTTATCTTATCTAGTGCCTTTTAGATAGTCTATTAGGCTAGGTACTCTATTGTCTTTGCTATATATTAGTGTCTTAGTCCCTTGAAGTATTATTTAACTAGTAGGATCCCTAATTCTATTTCTACTACCCTTATTAGTATAGTTTTATATACTCCTAGGATTTTCTTTAGGCTTTAGGTTTAGGACCTACTAACTAGTTGCTCAATCCTCTTTAGTGTTTTCTCCTAGGCTATCTATATCTATACTCTATATAGTATTACTAGCTTAACAATTGCTTTATATATAACTTTAGCTTTCTCGAATGTAGCCCCCTATATAGAGGCTATAAGCCTATTAATAGATTGTATATTAGCATCTACCCTCTACTTTGCCTTCTTTACTTGTAGTCCCTAATTCAGTTTTAGATCTAGCTAGATCCCTAGTACCCTAAGCTCTGCTAATAGTTAGGTTTCAAAGCCTTAGATAGTAATTGATTGCTTTATATTATAGGTTAATTTAGCCTTACTAAAGTAGATAAGCTAGTACTTTTCTAAGGCAAATTTTGCTCTATATCTCCTTACCTATTTTTTATACTCCTAGTGCTTCTCTTCTAGGATTTTGCAGTTAGTTTCTATTATCTTAGACTAGGCTAGGATGTTTGTATTATCTACAAACCCTAATACTGATGTGTTTTTTAATTCTAGGAATAGGAGTAGATCTACTATAAAGATAAGGAAGAGGATTAGGGAGAGTGTTGATCCTTAGGGGATTCCCTTTTTAGTTAGTATTAGGTCTGATTTGAATTTACCTAGAATAAGCTGTATTGATCTTTCCTATAGGAAGGACTAGATAAATTGGACTATCTAGTTTAGTATAGCTTTCTATTTAAGTATATATAGGAGCCTTTTATAGGAGACATTATTAAAGGCTCCTAAGATATTAAGGGAGAGGAGGGTTACTACCTAGTTTTGACTATAGTGCTAGATATACTTGATCTATTCTATAATTAGTTCTATAGCTATTAGTGTTAACCTCTTCTTTCTTCCTCCTATCTAGCTTTTAGGAAGGATATTCCTTTCTTCGGTAAAGGTTGTTAGCCTTTTAGCGACAATTTTTTCTAGTACCTTGCCTATTATATTAAGTAGGGCTATTAGTCTATAGGCCTTAAGCTGTATATAGTCTTCCTTCTAGGGCTTCCTTAGCACTACTATTAGGGACTTCCTAAATAGTCTTAGGTAGTATCCTAGTACTAGGCTTTGTAAAAAGATATTAGCTAGTGCTAGGGCTAGCCCCTTCCTATATGCTTTTAGAAGTTTGTTATAGATCTTGTCCTCTCCTAGTGCCTTATTGCCTAGAATTTTCTTTAGGATCCTTTTAATAGTTTCGGGTTTGACCTAGGTGTCTCTTAGTATGCCTAGTAGTAGAGTCTCTTATGCTTCCTCCTTTATATCTAATAGGTCTGCTTGTACTTTTCTATAGAAGAAGTATTGGCCTAGGGCTTTTGCTTTCCCTTCTATTGTAGTCTATATTTGTCCTTATTAGTTTATAATATCCGGGAATTGTAGTAGTATGTCCTTGTCCTACTTAGGTTTCCTTGCCTATTTAGCTATCCTCTATATCTCCTCTAGTTTCTTTATAATTATTCCTATTATAGATCTCTATTCTTGTATCTTGTCTTTCTTGATCTAGATCTTCTTTTCCTAGTAGGCTTTATTATAGTTGTCCTATGCTTCCTAGATATAGGTTTGTGTCTACTGTCTCCTAGCTTTTTTTGCTACTTTAACCTTCCTTATATACTTACTAGTTTAGTATAGTTACTAGTATAGTAAATGTTTCTTTGCTAGGGTATACTTTCTAGCTATCTGTTTTAGGATTCCTATTAGTTCTTCTACTGCCTTATTAATATCCTCTAGCTTTAGTAGGTACTTTGTTAAGAGTTCCTCTAGTTTTAGGTCCCTTTCTAGTTCCTCCCTAATCCTATCCTATTAGGTACCTTTCTAGTTAAGCTTCTCCTCTAGTTCCCTTTCCTAATTAGCTTAGACATTTAGCTCAATCTGTACCGGGAAGTGGTCTAATAATTCTTCTAGTTCCTAGTTGACCCTGTATCTTATAATCCTGTTCCTAATCTAATATAATACAAAGTATAGGTCTAGTATACTGCTGCTTCCTCTTGCCTCCTAAGTAATTAGTCCCTTTAGGGTAACAATTTCTATTCCTTCCCTCTCTAATATATTAATTAGTCTTCCTACTAGGAAGTAGTAAGCTAGGGTAAAGTCTAAGCCCTAGAGGGGGTAGTAGAGGTTGAAATCCCTAAGTAGGATTTAGTAGGTGTTCCCCTAGATAACTCTAGGTAGTCTTTCTAGGGTTCTTAGTTAGGTACTGCTTCTTAAGTCTAGTAGTAGGTTGTATATATAATAGACTTAGAGTATACCTTAGGATGTCTCTACTTAAACTAATGTTAGGTCCCTATCCTCCTATAGTATAGCCTGCTAGGTTTCTGTATCTATCTCCTTACTAATATAGATGTATATCCTTAGGGCTCCCTAGTTGTAGATAATTAGGTAGTATCTTAGGTCTTTGACTATTGCTAGTCTCTTTGTATATAGGTTAAGCTAGGGCTCTTAGATTGCAATAATGTAATGTTCTTTTAGGTTTAGTACTTAAAGGAAGCTCCTCTACACCTTGTCTTTACTCTTATTAATATTGTACTATATAATGTTTAGTAATGTTGTAATGTTTATTAGGTTTTATCTATATTATTTTCCTATAAGTTTTCCTTTAGTCTTCCCTTACTTTAGATCAACATTTGACTAAGCTTTATCTGCCCTGCTTCCTTCCCTGTAATGTTAAGGTATCTTAGTCTCCCTAGTTGCTAGTGACTCTCTTATGCTAGTGAGGCCCTAAATATAAACCTATTATCTTATCTAGACCTCTTTTGTAGCACTTAGCTAGGTTGCTTCTGTACCTAGCTGCCCTAGCTTATTATATATCTTTTTAGTGTATTGATTCTAGCTTCCTTTGCCTTCCTAGCTACCTATATTCTTACTAGGCATTCCTTCGCCTAAGAGGGGTGTCTTTTGGTATAGTATATATATCTTGCTTCTCCCTTATGTGCTTTGCATTCTTTGACCTAGTAATCCCCTATATAATAGGAGCAGGTGTTAGTTGTCTTTATACACTTAGCTACTAAGTGTCTATAGTGTTAATATTTGAAGTACTGTATTATCCTATAGTTGCTTCTATATATCTCTATTTCTAATCTTTCAAAGTCCTAGAACAACCCCTAGTCTAGTACTATATTAGCTTGCTCTGTACTCCCTACCTAGATAATTAGGGAAGACTGCTTCTTAGTCTCTTCGATTTTCCTTTTGATCTATGCTACCTTTGTAATCTTTAGGCCTAGGTATATAGCTTAGTTTTGTCTCTATAGGCTCTTAATATCCTGTTCTTCCTTAAAGCTTCTTGTTATACTATAGGCTATAATTATAAATTGCTATTAGGAGATCTTTGCTGTTTTCCCTATCTTGGTTGTCTATTCTTTTTGTGTTTCTAGCTTCTTTTTGTCCTACTCTTGTACTATAAATAGCTTGATTACCCCTTTACCTTCGTTCCTAGCCCTAATTACCTCTTTAATTGCAATTCTTTCTACAATCTCTTTCCCTATAAGTCCTTAGATTTCCTTTTGTTCCTATAGGTCCGTAATGTAGACTCTAACTACTGTCCTCGGGGGTTTTAGCGCCTCCTAACTAGCTATTGCTACCTAGGTGCGGTAGTTTGGGCTTGTCTCCTATTATTTCTTCGTAATCTTTGCTGCGACTATATTAGCTACCTTTATAATTACGTAGCTTGCCTAGTTGTAGATTGCTTTTAGTCCTCTAAGGAGTTCTAAGATTATTATCCTATATGCCCTCTTAGGGGTTCTTCTATCTTCCGCCTTTAGTACCTCCTCTACCCTAGTATATAGTGCTTTCTATTCGTCCTCCCTCCCTTCTTAACTATCTTCCCTTCGTCTCTAGTTGTTCGCTGCCATTTTTTATGTTTAGCCTATTAGCTCCCCTATATAGGTTATCTATATCTACTACGTAGGTAGTAAAGTCTAGTAGGCGCTCGTTGCCGAGGTCGTCTCTTAGGACTATATAAACATAGTAGGCTCTATAGGTTAAGTGCCGAGCGTCATTAAACTAAGCAAGGGTTAGTAGGTTAGTCCTAGGCAGTTATCGAAGATCTAATTGCTTAGCTAGACGATAGCTAATAAGGGCACTAACTAAATTCCCTAGATCTAGTATAATCTTAGTCTTATAATTAGTACTATACGAGTCCGATACGAGACAGGTACGTATAATAGCTAGCACAATATTAATAGTCTTACGCCGTATAAGGCTAATAGTTAGTACGGCGCTTATTCTTTTTTCGACTAATTAAAAGAGCCGATAGGGGTAGTATTAGCGGCTAAAAGGTGCTTCCTATACTTAGCGGAAGCACGGTTAATTCGGGCCTAGTCCTTAGGTTTGTTATATTAGCCTAGTAGGTAGCTAGTACTATTACAGTTAAAGCATTTCAATCCGGTAGGGGGATTACTATAGCCGCTATTACTGCTATTATTAGTTAAGCGATTAGTATTATAGGGATACGAGCCCCTTCTACGGCCCCTATTACGGCCTCCTCTATATAGCCGTCGGCTACGGCCTCTTCTACGGTCGTTACTATTCCTATTATTAGCATTATTGTCCTAGTAGGAACCTTAGTTTCCTCCGCGGGTACTACGGTTACCGCGGTTAGTACTAGCTAGTCGGATCCTCGATTCTAGTCGTTATTAGAGCTAAATAGCTCGTTTAGCCGTTTCTACCTCGACTATGAATTAAATACGTATTAGATTAGCCTATTTAAATATCCGGCGACGGTCTAATTCGAGAATAAGCTCCTACCTAAGCTTAGGGCGTATTTTAGAGATCTATATAGAATTAGTCTTAGCCGGAAGGTTATCCTCGAGGGTCTTTAAATAGGCCTCAAATAAGCGAGCCGACTAGTTAGTCTTTTGTTTAGCTCGGAGGTACTAGTCCTAGGTATGTTATTACCTTAGTATAGGGTTTCTAAGGGTGTCTAGTATAATAGTTTTGTAGGTCTACTACTAAACAGCAGTCTAGTTATTAAGGGAGTCGAAATAGTTATCCTATATACGCTTTAGGTCGCTATTAATGTACTATATAGCGTAGACAACTAGTAAATAGTCGTCTAGAAGAGCCCTCGGTATATTTCGTTAGTTAAGTTTATAGTTACAAATGTAGTCGTTATACTGCTTTCGACTAGAGCTATTAAACATAGTGCAGTCCTTAAGTTTAGCATCCTTCTTTTAGATAGATAGTAAAGAAGGTCCTACTATTAGCTTAGTTGTCGGGGCTTCCTAAAGGTAGCGAAGTTCGAGGAGGTCGTCCTTTAGCTATTGTTCTTAGCGTAGGGCAGTAAGCCTGTTTTAAGTAGCTTCTTAAAGTCTCCTTACTAGTTAAGGGCTAAAGGCTAGTTAGCTATATCGTCGATTAACAATGTTATTAAGAATGTCGTTAATAGGCAATTCTAGATTATTACCTAGAATTATAGGTTCTTCTTTAGTAGGCCCTCTAGTAGGCTCTTTAGTAGGTGCTTTAGTAGGCACTTTAGTAGGTGCTTTAGTAGGCACTTTAGTAGGCACTATGCTACTAGCGTTGTCGTTGCTAGCGCTACTAGCAGTAGTACGGTTGTTATTGCTTCGTAATAAGCCGGCTATTATAATAGAGGGTAATACTAATAATATATTATAGGCCACTAAGATACGGATATAGCGGAATTAGTAGATATCGGCTTAGTGCGATTGATTTAGTATAATAGGCCGTATAGAAGGCCTTACTTAATAATTAGTACGATTGTTTCGATAGAATAGTACGTATAGGTCCTATTCTTCGGGCGTAATATAGTTAGATTAGCGATTTTCGTAGCTATACCGCTAAAAGCTTAAAATAAGGACTATCTAGCTGCTGCCCTTAAAGGGTAGATCGAATACTATATAAGAAGGGTTATATTAGCAGGTAGATAGGGTAGTAGTAGGTATAGGTAGTATTCGATAAGAAGCTAGAAGAAGAGGGAGAAAGGTAGGCAAGTTAGCCTATTACTAAGCGCTAAGCCCTGCCTAAGGTATTAAGACCCTAGCTTCACTCGAGCCCGGTTACATACTAATTACGTGTAACCTCTTTAGTCCTAACAGGTATTTATAAGTAAGTATCGGGTCTCTACCCGAAATTAAGAGGTCCCCTTAGAACTAGAAAAAAGGATATAATATTACCTCCGAAACTACCTAGAGCCTACTAGAAAACCTACGGAAATCCTTATTAACCTAGCTAATCCGGCGGACCGATACGATTAGTACCGAGACGGAGAGTAGTAGGAATATCCCTAAAAGAAAAGAAGATTAGCGAGAGAAAATCTAAGAATAGAGATAAACTTACGTCTAAGTTTGTTATACTACGATATTAGTAACGGTACTCGTTACCTCCGAGGCGATAGCGCTAAAGGAAATAGTTAGCGGGGGTTTTATCGCAGGAAACGGGAAATCCTACCTAGATAGTAATCTCTACGGCTAGAGAGACTTAAGGGCTTTCTATACCTTAAGAACCTTAAGAAGCTCGGAGTGCTTCTCGGCGACGTTGCCGCGGGTCGCGCGGGTATAGCTAGCGTAGGCTACGTAGGCTATTTAAGGATTAAATAGTTAGCGAGGGTTTTAGTATAGGAATCGCGAAAACTTATAGTAGAGCGTAAGCGATTCTCTTATAAGCGCAATTAGCGTAGGCCCTCGAGCTAGCGGGCTAAAAAGAAGTTAGCGGACCCTACGATAAATAGGGCGGGAACCTTATAGATTAATCGACGCAGTCCTCGCCGGAGTTATAGTAACTAATATAGTAGATTCGATAGGCTATCTAGGATAAGTTAATTTTACGAAGGAAATCGCGGAATATAGAGAGGGACTTACTATAGTAGTAGTAGTAGTAGTAGTAGTAGTAGTAGTAGTAGTAGTAGTAGTAGTAGTAGTAGTAGTAGTAGTAGTAGAGGGTATATATAAAGAAAAGAAGAAGAAGAAGAAGAGGGAAATATTAATACTTTTAGAAGGCGACGCTAAAGTAAAGGTCGCGAAAGTAAAGGAAAGCGCGATTATAAGTAAAGCGTTTAAAAGCGTAGTACGGCGCGTTCTAGAAGGCGGTAAGTAGGTAAAAGAGCGCGGTTTAGTAGTCGCAAAGAAAGTTATAGTCGTTAAAATCCTAGGTACGGCAACCCCGACTAAAAAGTAGTAGAAACCCCGATCGTAAAGAAGGAAACTACGAGCGCGTTACTCTAGAGAAGCTTAGATAGGTATAAATCTAAGATTATCTAATAGATAAAGTAATAGCGATAGAAACTATAGAGGGATTTCTATCTCTACTAAGGAAAGGGAGGAGGATAGGGATAATATAAAGGGCTACGCCCTAGGTAGAAAGCGCTAGCCTTAGGTATTCGGCCTACGCGACTCTAACCTACTACTTAGCGCTTAGCGCACCGTATAAAACTATTCGGATTTACGTAGATAGACTTAGCTCTTTATCGAACCTATTAAGTCTTATATCTAGCATCTGCGTACGCGTTGCTTACCCGTAATAGATAGCGACGAAGAGGGCGCCGATAGGGAACCCGGAAGATAGCGGTAATCTGTAATAATATAATACAATATAACACAACGGTATTCAGCACTCCTCGGACGAAATGGCGAAGTTCAGTTTATACAGACTGCCGACCGACTGATATATGCAGTTCACACATGACATGATTTTTCTTTCACCAACTATACTGTCAGTCATACGTCTACGTCTACATCTACAACTTCATCTTCTCGAACCGCGCCAAACTATCCTCATAAGCCTTCTGCTCGCTAAAGAGATCCTTCAGTCTAGCATCTGCCTTGGCCTTAATCTCCTCACTGACACCAGACGCCAATTCCGAGATGAGCTTTTGCTGCTCTTGCACAGCTTTTGCGCTTTCCTCGAGCTTCGGTTTCTGCTTCTTGATTTCGGCAGCGGGATCAGGGTTCGGGATTTGGAGGAAGATGTTCGCGGCGCTGGATACTGGGTACACGGAATAGCCGTCCGGGATTTCGGTGGAGTGGATCTTGAGTTCTGCGGTACCCTTTGCAAGAGCTTTGATAGACGCGAGATATTCTTCAGCTGTCTTTGTCGCTTCCGGATTGAGGGTTTGCACGAGACCGATACCGCCCTCCTTGATGCCGTGTTCGCTGAGGAGAGATCGGAGACCTTTAGAGCAGCCAAGCACGAGCTCGTAGTCACGCTCTGACTTCGGATCGTCAAGCGTCTGGTCGTATTGTGGGTAAGCGGCGCGCACTATACTTGGAGTATTGTCGTTCGGCCGGCGTGGGAGACGCTGCCAAAGCTCTTCCGTCAAGAAAGGCATCATGGGGTGGATCATGGTCAAGCCGCCTTCGAGTGCGGTGTAGAGCGTGTCAATGGCGCTCTGCTTTTCCTCTGTTGTCCCGTCTCGGATGATCGCCTTGCTGTTCTCGATATAGACGTCGCACAGCTCTGAGTACCAGTACCCGTAGATGGCTTGGGTCGCTTTGGAGAACTCACGCGCTTGGAGGGCATTATTGGCATCGCGGGCAGCAATCGTGAGCTTGTGCAAGATCCATCTCTCCGGAAGACTCTCTTTCCCAGTCTTGCCGCCCTTCTCCTTGGGCTTAAAGTCGGCAGGCAGGTTGCCGAGCACGTACTTTGTCGCCTGGTAGATCTTGTTGCAGAAATTACGGTAGCCGCGCATAACCTTGACGTCGAAGTTGATGTCTCCTCCTCCGGTGGCATAGTTGATGAGGGTGAATCGTAGTGCGTCAGCGCCGCACTCGTCAATGCCACCAGCGAAGGCTTTCTGCTGCCATTTCGTAGCTCTCTCAATCTCCTTTGGCGCCAGATTACCTGCTTTTAGCTTTTCAGTAAGCGTTTCAAGGGACACACCGTCCATGATATCGATCGGATCGATGACGTTGCCGAGCGATTTTGACATCTTGCGTCCTTCAGAGTCTCGAATGAGGGCATGGTTGTACACTTCCGTGAAGGGGACTTTGCCTGTCATCTTGATGCCAAACATGATCATACGTGCAACCCAGAAGAAGATAATGTCCCATCCAGTCTCGAGCACAGATGTCGGGTACAGCTTCTCGAAGTCGTGTGTCTTGTTGGGCCATCCGAGCGTCGAGAATGGCCACAGTCCAGATGAGAACCATGTATCAAGACAGTCAGGGTCGCGCTCCAGCTCGAACTCCTTGCCTGGGAATTTCGCTTCTGCCTTCTTGCGAGCGTCCTCTTCTGTCTCACCGCACACCCAATACTGTGGATCTGAGTCGTACGCGCCACCCTCCTTCAGCTTGACGTAGTATGCTGGGATCTGGTGCCCCCACCAAAGTTGGCGTGATATGCACCAGTCGTCGATGTTCTCCATCCATCTGAAGTAGTCGCGCTCGACAAGAGCAGGCATAATCTTAATCTCGCCCTTCCTCACAGCTTCGATAGCAGGCTCTGCCAGCGGCTTCATATACATCCACCATTGCGGCTTCAGCACTGGTTCAATGACATCCTTTGACTTGCTGCACAGAGGGATCTGCATCTTGTTGTTATCTTTCCCAACGTACAACCCCAGCTTGGTCAGCTCATCAATGATCTCGTATCGAACATCGAAGCGCTTGTGTCCAGCGAAAGGCCCGGCATTCTCGTTCATGGTGCCATCGTCATTCAGGATATTGATGAATTCGAGATTGTTCGCCTTGCCTCGCTTGAAATCGTTGAAGTCGTGCGCAGGTGTAATCTTGACGGCACCAGTCCCGAAGTCCTTCTCGACATCGTCGGCGCCGAAAATGGGAAGGAGACGGTCGACGAACGGATGCTTGACCTTCTTCCCGATGAGGTGCTTGTACCGCTCGTCAGTGGGATGGACAGCAACACCAGTGTCGCCAAGCATGGTCTCGGGACGAGTGGTGGCAACCTCGATGAATTCTTTGGTACCGTCGATAGGATACTTGAAGTTCCAAATGGTACCGAACTCAATCTTCTTGTCATAACCCGGAACGTCGAGCTTTGTCGAGCCTTCGAGCTCTTTTTGGTCGACCTCCAGATTGGAAAGGGATGTGTTGAGAGCTGTGCACCAATTCACCAGACGGTTGGCGCGGTAGATGAGACCTTCGTCATGTAGCTGAATGAAAGTCTGTCGAACAGCTGCTGACAGATTCTCGTCCATGGTAAAGGCTTCTCTCGTCCAGTCCATCGAGCCACCAAGTCGCTTCATGCCCTTGTTGATCTTGGCGTGGTATTCCTCCTTCCACTCCCAGACAGTTTCAACAAACTTTTCTCTGCCGAGATCATGGCGTGTGGTACCGTTTCGTCGGCGGTAGAGCATGTTCTCGACCACGCTCTGAGTTGATAGACCTGCATGATCGCATCCCGGCACGAAGAGCACAGTCTTGCCTTGCATACGATTCCACCTGATCATGGTGTCTTGCAAAGAGGTGGCTAGCGCGTGTCCGATGTGCAGAGCGCCGGTGACATTCGGCGGGGGTATGGAGATGACAAAGTAGCCAGCATCTTTAACATTGCCATCGCTCTTGAACTCGGGCTTGTGAAAGCCTTCCTTCTCCCACCAGTCGTACCACGCGCTCTCCACAACAGATGGATTGTAGGCCTTGTGATACTCGTCGTCCAAAGGCTCGAGGATCTTCTTGTCTCCCTTGGGCGTCTTTTCGACGTACGGCGGCAGCTTTGTCTGCTGTTTCTTCTCCTTCTGCTGTTTAGGCGCAGATGCTGCCTGCTGCTGTTTCTGCTTCTGCTGCTTTGCCAAGAACTTGGCTTCTTTTTCCGCCTTCGCCCGCTCTTTTGCTAGCTCTTTCTCCGTCTTCTCCTTCTTGGGTGCATTCGCGTCGCCGCCATCTTTGCCTGGGGCCGACTGGCCTTGGATGTCGCTATTCGCAGCTTCCAAGATTGCGTTTTTGCTTTCTGCTGATGGTGGAGGTGGCTGGCCTGTTGCTGGGCCCGTCTTCTCCCCAGTGGGATTGTGAGAAGCGTGGTTCAAAGCCATCGTCACAGTGGTACAGAAAGTGCGATGGGTTGTTCTTACACAGAGCGCGCGCCGGAAGAGCGCTCTGGAAATCGTGTTGAAGGCTGCTCTCTCAGGGCATTTGACTCAAAGGAGTGACTGTGCTGGTGCTGTGAGTCTGCGGGCCGGGATGGGACAAGGAGGGTTGCAGAGTCGTTGTCATCAAATGAGTCGAACTTTTGCCTTTCCTTTCAAGCATTGGAATCGGCTTGGCTTGCAGAGGAGTCGGAGTCAGGATCGACGTCAGGCACGCTCAGGCACGAATTGGAAAAAGCTTAAACCTGTATACCGGGCTTCGTCGTTTTCACGTCTTCTCCCTTTCTTCCACTATATGTATATTAATCTGCCATACCGTTGAGGTCGTGCGCTTGCGCCTTCTCGGTCACCTCTACACGCTGGCCGTGGCCGTGTGGCTAGCAGATTGTCGTGATGGCCACATCACAGTCAGGATACGATAGGCCTGCTTCGATGCCGTCCTTTCTGGCATTGGGGAGATCAGTTGCGCACTGCAGAAAGCCCCCTCACACATTCTAAGCACGTCAAAATTCATATGACGAGTGTTGTGCTTTGAAGACGTGATGTATGGGAGGCCGACATCTGGCTTTAGAATACTTACCAGCATCTCCCTTGCTGCCAATATCATCATTCTCGCCGACACCGAGGCATCTCATATATATTTGACAGATGCGCTCCAACTCCTCCCTCTGCTGCATGCCACCATACCACCAACGCACGAACATGGACGGGGACCTCGAGAAGGGGCTGTTGGCCTACCACTGCCACCAGCACTATTTGACCCTGACTCCGACGCTGGCCCCACGCCCGTCATCAACGGGACCAGCACTCATCAGCAGCGTCGCCACGAGCGTCTTGGAAGTGCTCTCGGAGCCTGCTCATATGCTCATGACGTGGCTCTTTGAAGCGTATTCGCTGTCCCGCCAGTGTATGGAGGATTGACCCCTTTCTACCTCTTCCATCATCAATGGCTGCTCACTTGCTCCACCACCACGCACGCCATACATCACTAGTCAACAAGTAGTGGCGACACCGAGCATCTCACACTTACTGTATCGCTCTCCGGCTTTTGTCAATGGATTCCTGTGTCACTCCCGAATATGCCATTCAATACTGTACACGCACGCACGCACGCTAATTGACCACCTTCAACTATGATATTGACCATCTGCGAATCCTCGCCGTAGTCGCCTTTGCAGCTGGTCGGAAGCTTAAACCCGACCTTCGAAGTTCGAAACATGAGCTCACCTCCACCTTCGTCCTCTCTCGACATCCTACTTCCCGAAAGGACATACGCTCTCCAGCCCGCACCCGCACCCGCACCCGCCTCAATTGCCTCGCCTTCCACCCCTTCTAGCTGCTCTCCTGATAGTAGCTCCACCCCCGAAGCCGAGCAGAAGGAGACCGTCAAGCAGGAACTTGAGCGCATATCCAGCGCCTTCGAAAATGCCATTCAGAATGGCCAATGGGTAGCATTGGACCATCTCAGTGCCAAGTACATCTCACCTTCCTTCCATGCCCGCTTTGACAATGCGCTCATCTCCTCCTGGACCGACTACGTAACTCTGGTGTCACTCTGGACAAAGACCAACCCTGGCTGGCAGAAGAGTGTGCTGAGCACCGAAGCAGATGTCGACGAAGAGAATGGCCAGGCTACAGTGTACATCCTCATGAAGGTTACTGGTTGGCCGGTACAGTTTGACAGGATGGTCGTCAGCGTACTGACGTGGAAGAAGCCAAGAAGACGATGGGTCTGCTGTGAGAATACAACGATGCGAGGCGTCGACACCTTCCAAACTGGAGCAGGTGGCTGAGGGTAGCATGTGACGGCTCGAGCGAATATTCCATCAGCGCTGCAGTGCAAGAGCAGCATTGAAGCCGTAACATGCAGCGCGCGAGATGCAGACACAGTCATCGTCAACAGTCTCGAGTCACCAGTGCCTTTCTTCTGGGTAGTACCTAGAGTGTGCATTCTACAATAACTTTGAGCCGTCCATCCCCGCGATCGAAGCGATCTTGGGTCATCGGGCGGGGCCTGGCAGCAATTGCAGGCGCAACGTGAGCGTCACTGGACTCCCACCCTTGTTGGAGAGGCTATTCTAAGTTACCAGCGACGACAAGCGGGCTTCGTTGGAGTTCTATCTTCGGGTACAAGGGTCGGATGAAATCATGCCTGCCTGCCTTTGCGGCACAGCCTGTCAGCAAACGGCTCGGATTTTCATCCGTCTTTTTTTTTTCTCGTCGTGCTGGTCGATATGACGAATTGACATGCACTGTAGCGCATAAAGTTCTCCTGTGATTGCGCGGAACACTGGCCGCAGAACTGTTTCTGGCCTGTGTTTCAGATGGCATAACGCAAGTAACGCAAAAAAGTGAACGAACTCGCGCCACCCTTCCCTACCCAGCAGATCTCGTACCTTCCGCAACACAACCAATCGACACTTGACAAGGACGGGATTCCAACCTCTTGGTCCTGGGATCAGAACCCATGCACCAGCCGCCTAAATAGCTGATCCTTGCCAGTAGCCTGGTTCTGGGAACTTTCGGACCGCATGCAGGGAAGGTTCACGATCTCGCCCTGCGAAAGTGGGAGAGCCGACCAATGTTGCTCTTGCCGAACACAGATCAGGAGTAGTTCGTGAGTTTGTGCCGACGCGACTCTGCTAATTGGCTCAATAACCAGGAAATGGCTCTACATACAGTTACATACCATGGAAGGAGACTGTCTGTGCCTTGACGCATTGATGAACACCATTGACATCGAACTTGGACCAACGCACCACCTGCACTTCGAGGCTCTATCATCAGCAACAACATTGACATTAAGGAGGCGAGACGCGTTCAGTCATAAGCTGCGAGACCTCTCCAACCACCACATATCTGAGACAACCACATCTGCCATGCATACGCAGCAGCAGCAGCAGCAGTGAATACGAGAAGCTTGGAACACGCGCATCAACGTCAGACTCCAGCAAGATCTGCATACAATCAACCACAAAGATCAACACCACCATTATCTTCCGCCAAACCCCACCATCTTACCATCCTCCATCCCAGCAAAGATGGGCATCTGCCTCTCCACCCGCAAACGTCCATCCTTCTACTCATCCGACGACCTCTTCCACAAATCCCCCACCACAATGCCCGAACTCGTCATCCCCGACCACCACCCGGCAAGTCCCAAATTCGTAAAAGACAGCGTCACGGAACTTCGACACGAACTTTTCGTCCATCGACCTTGTGCTGCGGCGCTCAATTGGGGTCATGGAGGAGGGAGAAGGAAGCGGAGTTCGAGTTGGCCGCATAACAAGACGGCGGATCGGTGGGAGAGTCCTAATACTAGTGTTATGGATTGGGATGAGAAGGTGTGAGTTATGGGAAGGGGATGGAGGGAGAAGGTGGAATGGTTAAGGTAGGTTAGTAATGATATATGATGGTGTTTGGTGTAATGGAATGGTACAGGTGATTTGATTTGTAGAGATGGATTGTGTGATATACTAGGTGGCTGGTTGCTGGGAAAATTTCTATAGGGAGATATATATATATATATATATTTTCGTCTTTGAAGACGAGGGAAATATACGGTTTATTTTATTTATTTTACCTTTCTTTCTTCTATCTGCTATATGTATTTCAAGGCTCGCTTTATTACGCCTTAAACATCGAAAGTACTATATAGACCCCCCTCCCCCGCCTAGTAATACTAAACTTACGACACTTACTACGTACCTTATTTAGTCGTAACATTTTCAAGGTTCTCTCTAACTACAGTGCATTTATAACCCCAATCCAAAATCCACCAACTTGTCCTCATCGATCGGGCATTTAATACCTAGAATAACAATAACCGTATAAAAGGAAAGCACAGTACCTATCGACTCTATAGCCATTCAAGATTCAGAAATTGCAAATAGCAATAGTCCGGCGCCAAGTTCGCGATCACTGTCTTCGATCCTATCAATAACCCACCTCCCCCTCTCCTCTCTCTCTGCTGAAGGACTGAAGGCGAACTCCCTCCTCGACCGCATCTGCACTCGGGACATTGGTAAGGGTAAGGGTCGAGTCGAGGCAGGTAAGCTTTTAGTCGAAGCGGTGTATTTGCTTCTTCGTCGAGGTCAGCATGGATCTCCAATGCTGAATCTCAGTGTCAAAAAATTACCCGCAGCCATCGTGACTGTAGGACGGCCTGAGAAGTGTTTTCGACATCCGAGTCAAAGTCGCCAGGACACAGACACACGAGATTTGTAGATCCGAGCTTCAGCAGGCCGTGGCTGCAAATACAAATACGCCGACAAAAGTGACGGCGGGCCAAGCCCCGACATGTGAAAGCCGCCTCCTCCTCATTGTCGAACGCCGTCACTCCCACATACATCTTCATCTTCACGTTCGGCTCATCGTGCACGCTAGCTTGAGAATTGTCAGAGCGATGCGGGTGCACATAGTTCCTTCATCGTTTGCTAAAGCGGAAGTAAGACAAGAGACGGACACGTGGCTAGTCATGCAAATTGTAAGCGGGTATCTATCGCATCATTTCTATAGAGACACAGCACTCACGCCGTTCGTAATTTTCGCGGCGCCGTTGAGCTCGGCAATCTTCCGCGTGACTTCCTCCTCAAGGTTGGCCATGTCGATGAGCACACCGCTCTTCTCTGGGTGATCATCTGGAAGGCCGTTCACCTTGAGCTTACATTTGTTGTCCTTGAGTTCGTCCTCGCCAAGAATCACTGCCAAAGGGACGCCGTTCTGCTCGGCAGCCTTGAATTGCTGCGGCAGTTTGGGTTTGGCTTTCCAACTGAACTCTGCCTTGATGCTAGCTTTCCACAGTCGCTTTGCAACTGCCATACGTTCCTTCAAAAGGCCACTGCCGAACGCCATCACGTATACGTCGACCTCGTTAGTGCGTATTGGGGCTGATGCAGCATCTTGGGCGAGTCTCTGCTTGGTTATGCTGAAGATACGCTCCACACCGAAAGATATACCGACGCAAGGAATCTGGCCTTTGCCGCTGAACATGTTGACCAGATTATCATACCGGCCACCTGCGGCGACCGATCCAACGCCGACAGTAGGGTCATTCGATCTATCCTCCTCGCCATCGACGTTTGAAGCTCCCTTCTTGGGCTTTGATTCTCCCTTGCCTTGCTGCTTAATTGCTTGGCCTTCGGATGTTTGAGGTGCAGAGCCTTCGGTGACGACCTCGTAGATGACACCAGTGTAGTAGTCAAGGCCTCGAGCTAATGACATGTCAAATGAGATCCTGTCCATGCATTCGTAGATCTTGAGGTAGTCGAAGAGCAATGCCATATCTTCCAGACCCTTCTTAGCTGACTCGTTGGCGGAGAGCTTCGCATCGGCTTGGAGCTTGGCCAGCAGCTCCTCGCCTCCCTTCAGCACAACATATTCTCCTATCCGATCCGCGATCTCCGGATCTAAACCCTTCTCTTCCGTCATTTCTCTGCGGACTTCTGACCACGGTGACTTGTCAAGCTTGTCGACTGCTGACGAAATCGTGCGAATCTTCTCCTCCGGCACACCACAGACCTGGAAGATGCCGTCCAAGATCTTGCGGTGGTTGATTTTAATTGTGTACTGTCCACTCCATCCTAGCGCCTCGAAGACCTCCACCTGAATATTGATGATCTCGGCGTCGGGAAGCATTAGGTCGTAGGTTCCTGCAATATCGAAGTCGCACTGGTAAAATTCTCGCATTCGGCCTTTGGTCATGGCGGGCTGATCTCTTCGATATACCTTTGCGATGTGATATCTCTTTATGCTTTGCACGCTTGAGTTCATGGCCAGCCATCGTGCAAATGGTACTGTGAGGTCGTATCGTAATGAGCAGAGCTCGCCGCCCTGGTCTGCGAGATCGTAGATGAGTTTGCTGTCTTCGCCATACTTGCCGGCAAGGATTTCTTTAAGCTCGAAAACGGGTCTACAGTAACGCTGTTAGTGTATAACATGCACAAGACCATATCTCATACTGCACCTACGTATCGATCGTGACTCCTCCGTGACGCTTGAAGACTTCGGTGATGGTGCTGAAGATCTTGTCGCGAATGACCATATCCTTGCCGTCCCAGTCCTTCGTACCCTTGGGCACTTTCAGCTGGTAGCTGCTCTTGCTCTCCTTCTCTTTCCCCATCTCGTCAATTTCAATGAACTTTTGGAAGACCGTCTGTCGGCGCTGGGTTGCTCTGGTAAAGGGTCTACAAGTCAATGCAGGTCGGATCGTACGTGGACGTGGTTGTAGTCCAAAAGCGCTGGAGAGGTGCAGAAAGCGCTTCATACAAAAAGAGCGTGGATGTTGCCAACGTGTGAGTCGAATGCTCCCTGCCAGTCAGGCACTGGTCCAGAAACATTTGGCAGTCGCAGAGAGCGGAGCGGAGTGGGGGCCGGGCGAATCAGCGACCTCCTCCAAAATCGCGCCAGGCACACACTTTCCCAGCGCCGCCTTCTGCCATCCTTTGTGACAACTACACCTCCACACAAGATGTAGCCATGGCCGTACAATCGGCCGCAAAGCCCATAAACACACAGGAAATCACCGACAAGGCTCGCCGGGAGCTGCTACTGCTGCTCGAAGCCGTACGCGGATATCTGCCCGCAAAATCTTGCACCACTATGCTCACATCTGCTACAGGTGAGAGGCAAGAAGAATCTGGTCATTGAGAAGTCCTTGGCTGGCACCATCGGCCTCATTGTCAAGTTCAGCACTCTGCAGGAGTACGGCGTTGACAAGCCTTTCTTCCTCGAGAACCACAATGTCGACTCCAGCCAGCGAAATATCGTTTTCATGGTACGAGGAGAGAATGCGAAGAAGATTCGCATGGTAGCTGGTATGTATTATTCACCTTTTCCTGCACGAGTACCTCGCACGAGGCCAAGGGGATCTTAAAGTAGAGTATGCAGATGTATTGCACCCACTTTGTGTATTCAGTCTTGATCCCAAGATTAATCAGATGAAAAGCTCGCTCTGAAGCCTCACGTGTCCTGATCATGTCGAGAGCCATTGAAACTTGCTTACATTCATTCCATTACCTGTTTGCGTCTCGAATGCCAGCTAACAGAAACAGAGCAGATCAAGCTGGTCCGAAGCACAAGTCAGATAGACCATGTTTTCACCATAATCTGGGTGCCACGCCGGACTCTCGTCAGCAATCTGATTCTCGAGGAACATGGCGTCTTGGGAGAGGCGAATATCACCGAGTTCGCGCTCAACTTTGTGCCTCTCGAGCCAGACGTACTATCTCTAGAACTCGAAGACGCCTTCAGCAGTCTCAGCCTGAGAAAGGATCCCACCAGCATCTTCGCGTCTGCAAAGGCGTTGATGCTGATGCAGAAACAGTATGGTCTCTTTCCAAGGATTCTCGGCAAGGGCGACAATGCTAAACGACTGGCGGAATTACTCCAGCGCATGCGACAAGAAGAAGACGTGAATGCATCGGCAGATCCCAGCAATACCTACCTTTCTGGCTTTGGTCTCACCCCGAGCGCTTTGATAGAGAATCTCATCATCATCGATCGCGATGTAGATTTTCCCACCGTGCTCTCTACGCAATTGACGTATGAAGGTCTTGTGGACGAAGTCTGGGGAATCAGCAATAATAATACCGAAGTCGACTCCTCAATACTGGGCGGGGCACCTGCGACACAATCACAGCAGACCGGCTCTACTACCACGCCCACCGCAGCTACCAAGCGCAAGGTCATTTTAGACTCCAGCGATAAGCTGTATCCAGATTTGCGCGATGCCAATTTCGCAACCGTTGGACCAGCTTTGAATCGCATAGCGCGGCGTTTGGCTTCGGATAGCGAAAGCATGCACAACAAAGACCAAACGGTTGCAGATCTCAAGAATGTTGTTGCCAAGCTCCCATCATACCAAGCAGAATCTGCGGCCCTCAAGGTCCATACCAGTTTGGCAGAAGAAATCCTGAAGACGACGCGTAGCGAGAGCTTTGGTCGCATGCTCGAAGTTCAACAGAACCTCCTCGCAGGAACCGATCCGAGCAGTCTACACGAGAACATCGAAGAGCTCATCGCTCGAGATGCACCTTTATCAACCGTCCTCCGGCTCCTCTGCCTCGAAAGCTGTCTCACCAACGGCATCCGCCAACGAGACCTCGACACCTTCAAACGCCACATCCTCCAAGCCTATGGCTACCAACATACCCTAACCCTCACCAACCTCGAAAAAATGTCCTTGCTCATTCCCCGAGAATCCCACAGAGGCTACTTAAACCCCATAGCAGGATCCCTCGGCCAAACATCCACCGACTGGTCATCAATCCGCAAAACTCTCCAACTCTGGACCGACGAAGTGCAAGAAGCCGATCCAACAGACACAGCCTACGTCTTCAGCGGCTACGCACCTTTAAGCGTCCGATTAGTCCAGAGCATTCTCCAAAAATCCTACCTCCAAACCCTTGTGAATCCCGGTAAGCAACAGGCCCCCGTTCCTGGACCTACCGGCACCGGCTGGAAAGGTTTCGAGGATACCTTGTCGAGAATCCGGGGAGCCACGGTCGACGTGACCCAAAAAGGTAGCGACGCAGATGCGTCGCATGCGCGGAAGATCCTGCGAGGAAGTAAGGAGGGTCCCAAGACCACGGTTGTGTTTTATTTGGGAGGTGTAACGTATGCTGAGATTGCCGCTTTGAGGTTGGTGAGTAGGCAGTTGGAGGAGAGTGGAAGTGGGAGGAAATTGGTGATTGCTACGACTGGGATTCTTGGGGGGAAGAGAGCGGTGGATGTGGCGATTGAGAAGCGGACGTTTGCAGCGTGATTTCAGCATAAGAATCAACCATCGCGAGGGAAATGTCGCAGAGTATAGTAAGTAGTTAGTTCCCAAGAAGAAACGACAACAACCAAGTATCTAGTGCGAAGTCTGGTCCGGTATCCATCCATACTCATTATGATAGCTTTTATCCCAACAAAAAGTAGTCACCAAACAATCCATTCATCCATCAATCCCATGCTCGCTCGCTCAACAATACGGGCTCGAATGCTATGCCAAAAAATCCCCTCGACATCCTTCCTGCTCTTCCAAAAACCAAGACCAAGACCAAGACCAAGAGTTCCTGATCCTCTCCAACAAACAATCTCCTATCATGTTTTTTTTCCATCTCTTCCATCCACATTATTACCTCCTCCTCTTTCGTCATTCAAAGCAAAACCGCAAACCCCAAAACCGCACCCCCCACAAGCGCCACGCTCCCAAACGTCTGACCCGCACTGAGCGCCCAAACCCTCACATTCCTGATCCCCGAGCTCTGACTCCCTCCATTCCCACCACTGCCCCCCGTACTCGACGCCTGCTGCCCACCAAACCCCGTATACACCGTCGCGACCTGACCATCACTCCCCGTCGTCGTCACCGCACCCCCTCCCCCCGCCGTCGCCGAGCTCGTCATCGTGCGCGTCAACGTCGAAGTGTTCTGGCGTTTCGGATTGAGAGCGCCGCAAGGGTGATCTTGTCGGCAGGCCGCGGCGCAGGTGTTGTCGTTTCGGCAGTTGGACACGCATTGCGAGCCCCATTCGGTGCAGATGTAGTAGGGGAGGGTTTGGGAGTATTCGCTGACGTTGGGGGACAGGCCGTTGTCGCAGACGCAGGAGTAGGTGAGGGAGGTGGCGTCGCAGGTGTTGGATTCTGTGGTGCCCGAGGCGGCGCCTTGGTCGAGGCAGATTAGGGGGCATTGGGTGGATTGGTCGAGGCACCATTGTTCTGTGGGAGGAGGGAGAATGTTAGTGGGGAGGAGATGGGGGGGGGGGGGTTTGGAAGGGACGAAACTCACGTCTTGTGGCGTTGGCGACTGTGTGTGGATCTATGGCGTATTGGGCCATGGCGGTGAGGGCGAAGAGGGAGGTGGTGAGGATGGAGTTCATCATGGTGGGTTGTTGTTGTTGTTTTTTTTATCGTCTGGTTCGTGGATTATTCGTCGTGAAGGGAAGTTTTCGTTGGAAGTTATGTACGGGGAAGAATCTGATGCGTGGGAATGTAAGTAGAATGTACAGCGAGAAAAGTCCTGTCGATGGTGCGTGGTGATGAGAGAAGGGAGCTGCTGCAGCCACACGCAACAACAGATGTGGGCTGAGTGTTGGCAACGGCAACGGCAGCCTCCTTCTCGCAGATGCAGATGTGTGATGTGAGTATGTGGGACAGAAAGCACTCACCTAGAGAAAACAAGCTCCGAGGCAAGGGATAACTTACAGCGAGGAGCAGCGAACGACGGTGGTTTTGTTGTTGATGGGAAAGAGGTGCCTCGTTGCCACCACAAGAATAATGATCAAACGGTTCCCCAAGCGATGGACGGATTATTCAAGACAAGTAAATGCAAAAGCAACTCTCGGGCCTCCACGAGATACCGGGGGACGTTGAGACTGGTATATTAGGGCCAAACGACGAAAGTATCAATAATGGCTCCAGGAGCTTGGGCGCGCGGAACCCATGTCTGGACTCTGGATGCACGAGATTCCTCGCCACCGGCAGCTCGCATGCATGTGACATCGTATGTATTATACGTATACTAGTAGAGCTGCGCCATTTAACTAGTTGTGCATCGCAGCGTGTCTGACAGAGCTGCACAAACACTTCCCGTGCGCCGGATGTCGCTAGTCGGTCGCCATTCTAGCGTGTTTGCAAATAGCTTGTGCTTGGACCCTGCCTATTCTAGCCCATTCATTATTGCGGGATCTAATTCCTTCGACGCGGCAGTCCTTGCTGCAGAGAACTCTCGTCAGTCATTTGGAGTGCTCTTGCCTTGCTAGATCAATAAGAATGACTTTGGTATATAATAACTACTTGTCCTCTCGGGCAGGATCCCTCTTTCATCCATCATCAAAGAGAAGTGTCGTCTGCAGTGAGACCCATGCATGCAACTAGCAGCACAAAGGTCGGGAGGCTGGGCTGGGCTGGTAGCTTTCTCGCCCATCCGTAGATTTTCTTGCATATGCATCTCACACTGCCTTCAACGCAAATCCTCTGGGCGGTCCGGGACTCTCGGTTGGTTGCATTGGACGCGCGTTTCTGCTGGACTTCTCTCTCATCTCAGCACAGGAAGACGTAAGACTGACTAGCTTTGCTGCTGCTGCTGCATGCCTGCCTGTCTCGTATGAATGGGCCCGCCAGAGTCTCCGCCGAGTAGTGGAGAGCTACCACCAGTGCATCATGATGTCGCCACCGCAGCAGCGAACGAGGATCATGTGACCGACGCGCCGCCTTTCTGGTGGACGAGTCGCCACAGTCGGAGTGCCAGCTATCAATCGCTCACGACTCAGTCCACCCCGGCAGCAATCACCCTCGAAGACCATTCCGAGGAAGACCATGAGCAGACACAGGCATGCTGGGCCCGCTCGGTCACAATAGGCGACTACACTGTCGTGACGGGGCCGAGTGGCATGGGTGCATATGTGGTGTGGCCGGTGGATGTGCAGACGCTCAAAGGTGGCACGCTAAGCATCAGAAAGCGGTATGTAAATAGACTAACTAGCACGAGGAAACCTTCCTTCTGACAGCAACAGATACTCCGAATTCGACCGCCTTCGATCAACCCTCGTGAAAGCATTCCCGCACGCGGAGGCTATGCTGCCCGAGCTGCCTCGCAAGTCAGTGGTTTCGAGGTTTCGTCCGAGCTTCCTCGAGCAGAGGAGGAACGGGCTGGAGCATTTCTTGAAGTATCTCCATTCTCGCAACCTTCACCCACTCTAGCTGACGAACGACTATAGTTGCATACTCCTCAATCCCGAACTGGCCTCTTCGCCTGTCCTGAAAGATTTCATCTTCGCTGGAGTCATGTGCACATCATAACCAACCATTATCGGGAGTTGTGGAAGTCAGATGTCGGCGGTGTGCGTAACGAATGTGTATCTGTGTTTGTGATTTGACGCGAGCCAAGTGGAGTTCTTCCAGGAAAGGAAGAAGGGTACATGGACACGATCAGCAATGGCAAATTCTCTACCTTGTCATTTCGTCAACTCCGCGCCACTGTTGCTGGTCGAATCACACGATCTTCCAACATAAAGCGGTCGAGATGAACGAAGTCCTTGCCTGAGCTTTTGCTCATTCCTTCCGCTGAAACACTCACTCCCATTGCTTCGTTTTTCACCTAAGCGGCAAGCCACTACATTCGACTCCCGCACATCAAGACGAATCATTCCATCGAGCTCCTTGAACGTCTTCTGCTTTGTACATATGTAAATTGGTCTGCTTAGGTGGCACATTCAATGATGGGAGTTGAACTTGGAAAAGTCGACATGTCTCAATGATCGATCATCAACATGGCAGGGAAGTATTATGGAAAAGCACGGCTGACCAACCAAAAAAATGTCTAGCACATTGGTTCTGCTACCTGGCCTGACTCCTGACCCCTGACATCTTGCCAAAACCGCAATCCAAGCATTCACCCCAAAACCTCCCGTCCGGATCGTGAACCAAGCACTTTGTTTTCCTGCTGGAATGAGCCATCGCCACTATGAAGATTCCAGTCGATATCGGAAGAAGGTTCTGCTTGGATTGCTTCGACCGCTAGTGTCGGGGCGAGCATGGGAGCAACGTTCTGCTCTGGTGGTGGCGTAGCAACATGGCTGATTTGAGCTTCAAGTAAAGCCGAGTCGCTGGTGCTGGGAAAGCTCAGGCGCGTGCGCTTGGCAGGAGAGGCCTTACCTGGTGCAGACACTGTGCGCTTCATGGGGGAATTTGTTCCGAGATGTTGTGCCGATGGAGCAAGAAGTCTGGCTTGAGATGATGTGTGGAGCGCTTGATGCATTCGCTGATAGTTGTAGCTCGGCATAGGCTGCTGCGACTCCTGCTGTGGTCGAGGTTGTAGCATTCCACTGATAGCCATAGCAGCAGAGAGCATTGGATTTGAGCCATTCCTGTCGACGACCCAGTTCCGCTGAGCGTGTGTTGGATACATCCCGCTCTGGGCACCCGCATGCGCTTGACCTTGAGGACCGGTTGGCACTTGCGTGGACCAAGGCTGGGTTTGCATCGTTCCAGGGGTGTCCAAATATCCGGCCCGAAGATTCTCGTTCTTCAAAGGAGATCCAGGTCTTCCACTTGGCATCTGTGAATATTGTTGACTAAAGCTTCGCTTCGGAGGCGAGGGCGTGTTGAAGCTGCTGTCTTGTCGCTTCCACTCGCCGATCTTGTCCAGTAGCGAAGGGCTGCCACGACTGTGAAGTCCTTGTTGAAGGTTCCGTGTGCGAGAAATAGATTGCCGAGCGTTCTTCGACTTAGCTGGACTGCCAGAAGCGTCTGACTTTGATGGGGTGAACGCAGACGCATCAGACTTCTCAGGCGATGGTGATCGCGAAACATCCGTGAGCTCTTCGGCATAGTTGATTTTCTTGCCCCGGACACGCGTACTCCGCCGAACACTTTCCGACTCTTTCTTTGGAGGTTCTTCCTCTGTCTTCTTCTTTCCACGTCCACGCTTCTTCGGCGGAGAATATTGTGGCAGAGATGGATGATTCGGAGCTTGGGCATAGTTTTGAAGCGGCCCACTGGTCATGTTTGCCATAGCAGGGTTGTAAAGGCCTCCCAGCCGATGCGGTGCTGGTCCCAGAATGTTGCCATATTGAATGCCGCCTGCTTGCGGCTGGTTATGAGATGAGCCAGCCATCATGCCCAGATTAGCAGGTGGTTTGGCTAGGCCTGCTTGATACAAAGTATTCGCTGCTGATGCCATTTGAGGCAAGGGAGCTCCAGCAATGGCTTGAGACTCTGCTCCGATACTGAAGGCCGCGGCCATGGGCATGCCTGTGTGGGTGGGAGTGCTCATGATGGACTGATTCCCGTACAGCTGATAGAATCTCTTCGTCTCATTGATGATGTAGTCGCATTTCTCCATGTCCCGACGTGCCTCATTCTTCTGAGAATCGAGATTCGTCATGATCTCCTGGACTTTCTTGACGCTGGGATGAGACATGTACCTAAAGGGGGTCAGCGAGCGCTCCTTGACATGAGTGATGTATCTGTGAGCGATCGTAGAGCTGGATGCGAAGTGAGAGTGCTTGCTTGCGTGAGGCATTGGGAGGACCCACTCTTCCTTCGTTCCTCCTCGCTCCTTGTGAGCCTCCCATTTCGTCTTCAAAAGTCCCGACCAATGATTGTGCATCTGATCATGAAGCTCGTTGAATTTCTCTTCCGCCTTGTCGCGCTTCAGGTGCACCTTCTCGAGGTACGCGCCATCCTCACTGTGGCCGCAATAGTATTTGTGCTTGCCACACTTGAAGTCGAGTTGGCGCGAGGTGTTGCTGTACCACGGACAAGCGACTTTCAGCCAGAAAGTGACGTCGAGATCGTCGGCATAGGCGCACGTCTGTTCGAAGGCCTTCGTGTGGCCGCAGGCATAATTGGCCCAACCCTGAAAGCACATGGTGAAGTGAGGCGAGAGCGACTGCTCGCGACTGCCGCTGCCGGAAAGTGATGCAAGTGCCGTGCCAGGAAGGAAAGCGGTGGCGCGGCTACCAGATCGATGGTGAAGTCGTGTCGCATCTGCAAGCTTCCTTCGTTCGAGCTGATTCGGACTGTTTACTTTCGTTGTCGCGACAAAGTGAAGCCGTTGATTGACCACGTGGCTTGGCGTGCATGTGAAGCGGTTTTGATCCCCGTCATTCTCCCAAGAGGAAAGAGCCACCTGCATCCTCGACTGCACACATTGCACAGACCCCGTTCGGACGTCGAGTGACCCTTCATCCTGAGCAGCATTCTCAGCACTGTACAGCCCTGACATTCGACCTACACGGCTCTGCCTCTGGCTGCACTCATGTCCAAGCTTTCGGCGGCCTTCTCTACAGCCTTCAGAGAGCCTTTGAGTCCTGGAACAGCCGTGTTGACCAAAGTGAGGAGCCCATTACGCTTGCATCGGGCCATTCAGATTCATAATCTAACACTCAAGCAGAGGACGCCATCAGTCGCTTCACCCGAATCGGCTCTCGCTTTCGCGCGCGCCTTGAAAGGGGTTCCTGACAGCCTTGAACCCACCACACCACGACAAAGAAACTGGCCATTCAAGACCTTGATAAAAATTAGATACTTCTTATACATATCATAGTCGTAAAATATCTGGTATCTCATAGCCTGGTCAACGATGCAATCTGTATGCCCGAGATTCTGGTCCAAATTCCTAAAACCCTGTCTTGTCCATCCAAAGTTTATTGCAAACTTCACAAGCACCCTTGATGTCCGATATGCTGGTACAAAGTGTAATGCAAATTCGACCTCCTTTCCCCGAACTCCTTTCTAGCAGCAGAAAACATAGTAAAGTGGCTGATACGAGATGTTGCAAATGCTGGAACGCTTTCTATCGCCGATGCTGACATGATATGCGGCCGTGGAAATCCGTTACTGCCTTGGACGCTCGAGATTCGGTGGAATCTGAGGAACTGGAGGAACTTCCTCGCTGAGCTTCTCCTTGCTATCCTCAGCCACGCCAGCGCTGTATTCCGAGGAAACTGGTCTGCTTCGAGGGACATCCGGCTGGCTGTGACTGGCCTTGCCGCTGGTAAAGCTCAACTTGCTCTGACGCTTGGGATGTGCGAGACTGGCCTTGCTCATACGCTTGGAAGCCCGCTTCTCTTCTCTCTCCATTGCGGCAGCTTCGGCATTGGCCCTTTCAGCCTCAATTCCGGTCTTGGTCTCCACATGCTCACGCGTGAGCTCCTTGGGCCTGACGAAGAACATCACGATCAGGCCAAGAGCTGAGAAGCATGTGTACATAATCCACATGGGCATGAGCGAGTCGGCGAAGGCTTCACGAACGATGTTCTTCTGAGGCTGTCCAAGCTGGTCGATGAACTGTGTACTTGCGCCAGCATTGCCGCCAGTGACAAATTGCGCTTGTTGTGGACCGAGAGCAGCGCGGAGCTGGCCAGCCTTCTTCTCCATCTGGTTGGCGTAGACGACCTCGCCGATGACGACTGACGTACTGGTCGCAAGTTGTCGGATGAAACCCAACGTTGCCGTACCAGTTCCGATGTCTCGAGGGCTGATGTGTGCTTGCAGGGCAATGAGTGGTGCTTGGAACATTGGGCCAACACCAAGACCGCCGATGATCTGATAGATGATGAGCTTGGCCCAGCTGCTGTGAGCATCAAAGTCGATGAACAAGCCAATTCCAAGGGTCATCATGAAGAAGGCGAAGTAGATTGGCGGGAGGTATTTGCCAACTTTGGCAACAAACGCTCCAGTTCCGATCGAGCTGACCGCCAAGGCCAGTGCGGTGGGCAGGAGGTAGACACCAGAAAGGATTGGCGTGGCTCCTCGAATGGCCTGGAAGTACAGCGGGAGGTAGTAAGATGCGGAGATGAAGACAAAGCCGTGCAAGAATACCAAGGACAATGTCGCGAGGTTTGAAACCTTCGCGAACAGGCGCAGTGGCATGATGGGGTACTTGGCTCCCTTCCATTCCCACATGCCGAAGAGGAAGAGAGTGAAGGCTCCGATGATGATCAGGCACAACACTTCAGCCGAGTCCCAAGGAGAAGTGACACCACCATATTGCAGACCGAACAGGAGCATCAAGGTTCCACCAACCACGAGCATCGAGCCCAGCCAGTCAATAGCCTTCAGGCCCTCAATGATAGGCGTCTTTGGCGTCTTGATGTCCAAGAAAATGAGCAGGATGAAGAAGGCCAGACCATCAAGTGGCAGGTTGACATAGAAGCACCATCTCCAGCTCACGGCCTGTGTGAATGCACCTCCAATGATTGGACCAACGGAAGAAGCGACAGCCCAGACGGCACCGATGACACCGTAGAATGCTCCACGAATGCGAAGGGGGAAGAGGTCACCAATGACAATGTTGACCAAGATGATGAGACCACCTCCACCGACACCCTGGATGGCACGAGCTGCGATGAGCATCCCAATGCTGTTGGAGAGTGCTGCAACCAAAGATCCCACCATGAACACGACGTTTGCGAAGAGCAGCATAGGTTTGCGGCCGAAGATATCGGAAACTTTGCCCCATGACGGGATCGATGCTGAATTTGCAAGCAAGAAGGCAGAACCAATCCAAGTATATCCTGCTGTTGACTGGAAGTGTTCACTGATTGTTGGCAGCGCTGTCGTGATAATGGTTACGTCGAGAGCCGCCAGGAAGACAGCAAGACACAACGCCAACATGATGATGGCAATCTTGCCCTTTGACCGACCATTAATCTTGCCATCTTCATCTTTGTGCTCCTCCTCCTTAGGCTCTTGCTTCTCGATGTCGACGATGGTGTCAGCGCCAGTACCAGCACCTTCATCTTTGCCATGTTGTGTGGTCGATGGCCGCTCTGGCTCTTTTATGACGACGTGATCTGTCGACTGTTCAGAGTTGGCGGTGGCAGGTACAGCAATCGTCGATGCATTAGCGGACCAGATATCTGACGCGCGGTAGTCGCCATCTGTTTGCGTCGACAACCTGGCGCTAGTTCTGTTATTGTTCGGCGTCGAATGCAGCTCAGTCGGCTGATCCGTAATCTCTTCATTCTCAGGCGTGACCGGGTCCGTCTGCGCACCATCTGGGATCCATTGCTGCTGCGTGGACGAGCTCGTATACCAGTCGTGCTGCGGTTGTGAAGACATGGTGATCCGAGAGCCAATCTCGCCAAGAAAGACCAGGAGGAAGGGTGAATGCTTGAAAGGCGCGCTGGGATGGAGGACAAATACCACGCGACGAAAGCCCGAGAACAAGAAGAAGAAAAGAAGAAGCCAAATATCGTCTACGTAGACACGCTACGCCTTCACACAAGCTGCATGCTAGAGAAATGCTTGGTGTAATTGAGGAGGCGATCACGGGCGTTGCGTTCGATTGCGCCGTGCCGATCGTTCTTCGGGTTCTCGAAAACCCCGGCCGGCTACTGAGCCTAAACGAGGAGAGCGCAGTTGGGAAAGGTGCGATGGCCCTCTAGTCTCCAGTGCAGCCTTACAAAATTCTAGTTATCCTATAAAAAGGCGATATAATAAAGTCTTCTACTTAGACTCTTGTTTAAATTTCTACAGTACAAAAGATATATAAGTAATAAAAGTATACTATAGTAGGTTTCTAAAGGATTATAAATAAATTTAAGACTAGTCTAGAGTTATAATTTTATCGAAAAATTAGATAGACTATAACAGTAATTCTTTCTAATAAAATATAACTATTATTATTAGACTTTTAGTATTAATTTCAATAAAATAAATTAAATTACTTTAAATAAATTCTATATAGATTTTAAATATAACTTGAATTTCTATTTATATAAAATTCTTAAGAAAATTTCCTAAAAGGCTAGAATATATTACTTATATATTACTAGTATTATATTTATATATCTATACTTAAGTAAATTTTTAAGTAAACTTTCTTATAAATTTTTACTACCAAGTCTTCTGTTAATATATTCAGACATCTAGTATTAGCGGATCGTATATTAGGATGATCCGTTATACAATAAATCCGTGCCGCTATCCAAACTTTCGGCTTTCCTAGCCGCCCGTAAAACCTCGTGACCTTCCTCATTCCGCTACCGTGTCTCGTGTCTCGGCATTTCTTCTGCAGTTCTTCTACGCAACCACTCGATCTGCGGAGCTATAGACTCATTCAGGAAATCAAAATCCGACTTGTTCCCAAACGAAGAAGAAAGCTAAATACGAATTTCGCAAAACATCTTTCGTTCTTAAGCGCTAAAGTCCTAGGAGAGTCTGTGGCACTTTCCCCAACTATGATCCGACTTGTTCCTAAACGAAACATCTTTCGTTCTGACGCTAAAGTCCTAGGAGAGTCTCGTGTATGTTCTAGAAATCCTGCTCGCTGTTAAGAAAGATCCTAAGTCCTTGGCTGTGAAATGTGGGATCGTGATAATTCCGCAGAGTCGGGGTGATTATTGCAGTGTGTGGAGGTCAGCAGGTCGGAAACCCGGCGTTCGGTTTGCATGCTCACCGACCTGTGGCAGCTGAGCTTACAGGACTGTGTGAGGAGCTGGAATTGCGCCTCGGTATAGAGTTCAAGGCTAATGTGCCTTCCATCGCTTTCTGCTTACTGCTATACAATGCTGTGAACCATAACCAGCAAAGCGAGATATGTTATACAGGAAACTCCTTGAAGAGATAGATGTAGGGCTTTGCTCGGGAAGAAAAGAGGCAGTAGTAGCTGTTCGTGGATAAAATAGCAAGCTTCAACACCCTATGACTATGACCTTGTCAAATCTGCAACAGAAACGACATCAGTATGCGTTTCAGGGTATCTACGCATTACATTAGCAACAAATCAAAGTTGTGGTGCTAAAAAGTTTGCCCTTCTCCCAGATATATGCATGCTCTTGAACGTGAATTGGTTATCAACCCCCAACGCCGACGCATCATACTCCGCGAAAACCATATGTTTTCAAGCAATTGGCGTGACTTGTGCTCCATTAGATCGTACCATATGCCCATGCAGATATTCCTGGCTGATCTAAACGCCATGTCCCATATGTCCAAAACTCTTCAATCCTTTCCCGCACCTGAATCCTATTTCGTCAAAAAAGGTTCGCATCTTGCTCTTGCATGATTGTGATCATGCCTTCTTAGGCAAATTGGGAGTCGAGCGCATCCGGAATGCTTTATCTATTTCTAAGTCAGTACATCTCTTCGCAGTGGTCGCTGTTTGAGAAGTGGCCGGCAGCCTACCTTTATTTCGCACTTTGTATACCAGTTCGACGACAACATCAATCTCATTAACAGCAGCACCATTAAAGTTCTTCCTAACCGCCAATGCCAAGTTCTCTTTCGAGATCCGCCTCTTCTCCTTCTTCCGCGCCATAGTCGGGCTCTGTCTGCCAATGCCAGGATTCGTGAGAATTGCTTGTCGGTAAGGGGTTGAGAATGCTGGAGGTGTCTGAATATTGTGCGCTACGCGATATTGATTTAAGAGGGATAGGGGCGCGGATTGCCATGCCATCTGGAGAGATCATATTAGCGAGATGGGTGAATTGGGTGGTGTCGCAGGCTTCACCCACTCCCGTCTCCTGTTTATGAAGTGCAAGGGCATTGTCGTCGTTTGTGATTTTGACCACTTCTCTCAAGCTGGAAATGCCGTTTTGCTGGGCAGCACCATTATTCTTCTTTGCATTTCGTGCGTGGGCTGCAGCAGCTATCTGCCGTTCTCGTATGGTTTGCGCGTCTGCACGCGCGTCGGACGACTTCGCGGGTGGCATTTCGATTGATTGGGTTGGAATTTATCGGTTTTCTTTGCACAGTGTGTATCATGAGCTCTTGTTGAGGATACATACAGCATTGCGAAGTGCTGGACCAAAGAGTGCGTGTGCTGGCCTAGAGAATCGTGAGAGATTGCCCACCGTCTTTTCTCCTCAGACACCACCTCCCAGCTCGGCTTCAAATCTCAGGGATCGACGTCACCAGACCCTGCGCGCCGGCCGGCTCGGTTCGGTGCGATCCTTCTCTTTTGCTTTGGTTCCTGGCTTCCAACTCCAACTCCACCGTGAAAGCAGACTTCGAGCGATAAGATTGTTTTTGTTTCAGTGGCTAATTACACGGCTTACAGCAAACATTTCCACCTTTCTATAACCACCACAGAAGAGCTACCCGACACCGGCAGCTCGTTGAAGGAGTCGAACCCTTATACTGTCGCTCACTCTGTATACTGCCTCAAAGCAGACTTCACCTTCTTCACTCTTTACGCATCAATAATGAGTACGAATAGATTGCACCCCGTGGCATAGCAGTAACTTCAAGTCGCGATATGAGACAGCGACTCGGCTGCCGGCGACACCGACCGACACGCCTACGAAGCTATGTTTCAATACTTTCTGAGGTTGAAACTGCAAGACAGGACTTCTTTCTGAATTTTTCAGTAGATCTCGAAAAAATGATATTGAGCGTAGCACTTTGATGAAGATCTCTTTGGAGCAGACATTTTACTGTCAGTGTCACGATTATCTTGTGGCCGACTCACATGCAACTAGTCGCATCGGTCTTGCTCATGCTCCCTCTATCCAGATAGAGCCAAGGCTGAAAGATGATCAGACGGGAGCATGCGGTCGACCATCGATACTCATTGTTAATTACTATTTGAAATCTAGGCTCAGCATGTGACGCGACTCAGCATGTGACACGACTCAGCATGTGACACGATGAATCTACTTCACTCAACGAGCATGTCAGCTTAGGACATTACATGGACTCACATCCGTCGAACTTGCATGTGAAATGGTCTGTGCACAAGCTGTCGTGCTTCTTAAGCTCTTGGATTGCAGCGGTCTCTACTACAATCTACAACATCAACCTTCAACAAAGCATTGCCACTCAGCTAACTGCCATAACCACTCAACACTACATCCATCTGATTGATCATCGATACTACCTACTGCTACCAAAGCAGGCTGTTCTACAAACTCGATATTGCTTCAGCGCTCGGTACAAGGCTTGATCTATCTCCGCTACATTGCCTTCAGTTGGTGTCGCATCGAAGTTCAAGTACTTGACACTCCGCACGACCTTCACTTCAACGCTTCGAGGTCGGAAATTGACTCTTCGCTCAACCGCAAGTCTTCCATATCTTGGTACGTCTTCACATGCTTGAAGCTCATCATTGTTGCTCACATTAGTTCAGCCTGCAACATCCCTCACTTTTGAAACATCGACCTTCCTCAACTGCCACTTACAATCCAACACCTTTCCGCCATCAACCATGGGCTATAATCAGCCGATCACTAACTGGAACTTCAACGCCGATCACGAAGCGGCAGACCAGAGCCGTGGCGATCATCAGCAACAATCCGCGACCCACCTCGATCCGTCCCTGCCCTTGTTCCAGCCTGGCGGAATGGACCTCCAGCGCTATCAGGCGCCGCCACCACAACCGGTCTCCAATCTGTCCATGATTGATATGCAGCACCGCTTTGTCGAGATGAGCGTCTCTCATACAAGCGACTTCGTCAAACTCAGCCGCCAGCAAGCGCAGACCGCACAAGACGCTGAAAAAACGCGGGAGACCTGTCGCAACGATCTTCAGTACCTGCATCGCAAGGTCACAGAACTCGAGAAGAAGATTTCGGATTCGCAAGTTCAGACGCTTCGCACGGACGAGGACTACAGTCCACCGCAAGAAATATTGGACCAGTTCAGTAAGAAGGGTATCGCCGAGGCGTACCTGACTGAAGCAGAGGAGATGAGCGCGGTCGTCGAGAAGCTCCACGAGCAGGCCGAAGCATTGCATCCTGGTATCTTGTCGCACAGCTCCTCAGCTCTCAAGATGCTCGAAGCGCCTCCTGCATCTGAGGTCGGTGCAAATCCTCCAGCTACCTACGCATGCTGCCAGATTGAATGGCCGAACTTGCTTGCGCTTCTGAAGCATGTTGACTCAGAGCATAAGGAGCACGATGGTGCTCATGCGAGTCCAGTTCGAGGACGTTCAGGAACCGCTCGATCTCGCGCGATCGCGATCAAGGCTCCAGAGTCTAGCCGACCAGCTCAGCAGCTGCCAGTCACGAATGAGGCGGACTCCAAGAAGTCAGCCCAAATCCCAGCACCCTGGCAGCCTTATGCCATCAGCAGTCTGCCGCCACTTCCAGGAAGCATTCCTGCCCACGAGCAGACCTTCTCCTTCTCCTTTCTGCAGGACCTCTTCGGCGGCAAGGTCTGGTCGCCAGGTTTCTACTACGTCTCAAGCGAGCAATGTTATCTTCCTTCCAAAGCATACTGGATTCTTGAGACCGAGAACGAGCCGTTCCTCCCCACTGCACCAGGACAGCATGGCGCCAAACTCACTGCTTTCTTCAACGAGACACTTGTTGACGAAGGCATGGGACCAGGCGTGGAAAATTACCAGAACACACCTGTCTTCATCCGCCAGCAAGGAGAGAGTGGATATCGATACTTCGGCATGTACAGCCAGCCGCGGTATTCTGATAAGCTCAGCCACGACACGATGATGCAGCATGTGCCCGAGAAGGTTCGTCTCGCCTTGGCTGAACAGCTTGCGGAGAGTGGTCGACCAGCATGGGTCACTCAAGCGTTGAGGAAAGCCATGTTCCCACGTCCAGAGTATGATGGTCGTATTCCAACTGACTCCGCCTGCAACACTCCGGGAACCACAGAAGAAGCGTCGACTTCTACAGCTGCTGCCCTGGAGCGAGGTGTGCGTAAGGACCTCGAAGCATATGCAGAGGACCTGAAGACTTGGGAGAAGCAGTCGCGCATGAAGGTCAAGATGCTCACCAAGGAGACCATCATGGATGCGTTCCAGAAAGAGGACACAGCCGAGACTCCAGGTCTGCGTCTCTGGTGGGAATACTTTCAGTGTGTTGAATACGACTCCGGGTTCTACAAGATGCTGGTCGACCTGAGCGAGCTCCAAGGTGCTACGACTTCGAAGAAGAGCAATTCTCGTCGTCCGCCGACTCCACGTTTTTACGATGATGCTTCGACAGACATCAAGATGGGCAATGCTTCCCTGACCAAGAAGGGAAAGGTTGTTAGGACGAATCAGGAGGATGTAGAGGCAGCAGCTGCCACGCCTTCCCCGACTCCAGCAACTGCGGCCTGGTCTCCAGTCCCAGAGCCAATTGTCGCTCAAGTTGCAGAGCCAATCGTCGCTCCAATCCCAATCAAGCCAACTGCACGAAAGCCCATCACAAGCAAGAAGCCCTACGCCGATTTTCCCAAGGGTGTCCATTCCGAAGACCTGAAGCCCATGATCTGGGCCTCTCCATCTTGGTCCGATTCTCCACCACCGCCGACTGCTCCAACTCCCGCACCAACCCAGGAAGCAAAGAAGCCCGCCCCATCGACTGAAGCACCACCTCAAGCAGCGAAGAAGCCCACTTCCCTCCCACCCCACCTTCGCAACAAAGCTTCAACTCCCGCACCATCGACTCAAGCGCCAGCGCCACCTCAGGAAGCGAAGAAGCCCACTACCCTCCCACCTCATCTTCGCAACAAGGCCCCAACAAGCGAGCCTAACAAATCCAACCCCTTTTCCGGTGACCTTGCAGCCGCGAAATCCTTCCAGGAATCCGCTACTCCCGCTCAAGGAAAATCTTCTCGTGGCGGTAGCGGTGGTAGAAATGGCAAGTAGTAGCCTCTTCCTCAGCCTCAGCCTCAGCCTCAGGTATGTGTTTTTCCCTCGAAGCTAACGAGTATGAGGAGTCCATATAGCTGACACGAAGAACCAGAACCAGAAGCAGAAATTGAAGAAATTGGAGAAGATCTGTGATGATTTAATCGAATCTCTCAACCGAGCGAACAAGGGAAATGGATGGGAGAAAATTTTCGAAGATTTTAAGGAGAGCTGATGAGGAATTTGGAAAACTTGAGGACTTTGGAGAATGGGAAGAAGGGAATCTTGCTGCTTTTAGAACGAAGAAGAAAAGTAAAGGTGAAGGGCAAAGGAAGGGAAAGGGAAAGGGAAAGGGAAAGGGACGATTTGATATATGATTTTTTTTTGATTTTTGATTCTTGCGGGTGGATGTCTTTTTCTCTTCTGGATTTGCTCGTTGAGCATGCATGCTTGTATTATATCATCTCAGACCTGACCTGACCAAGAAAAGTATATGCAGCTCTTGCTCGAAACTCCGTTACCCCCAATCTCTTCTCCTGTTTGGTTGATTCCATTCGGCGCCTTGAAAACTCCTTTCGTCATGCATGGCACAGGCCCTAAATGCTGTATAAAAAGTCTCATCTATTAAACGTCTGTTCGTTCCGTCTTCCTGTCGATTTTGATGCAGATGCGATGCGATGTGATGCGCGCTCCTTTTCACAATCTCAATCCCAACCTTCTCGGTCCAAAGTATAGTAGTCCACCAATTCCCGTGAATGTCAATCCAATCCACCATAATCGGTCGGCATTTATCCTCTGCACCATGTCGCTACCTCCGATCATTCCTTGCTCGTACTTAGCTTTCCAGTTCAGAGGGACTTCGGGATAGTCCAGCCCACGCTTGACCTTGGCTTTCGAGGTAGGCGTCGAGCCTGCTGCTGCGATGCCGGTGTTTGTGGGATTCAGCGTCGTGGTGGGGAGCATCTCAGGCGGTGACTTGACGAGGTATAGTGGCTGCATCGGCGTGCCGTCGAATTCGAAAAGGTTCAGTCGTGGGATTTTGTGGTAAGCATCTGTGACGACTTCGTAGTTCTGAGAGGAAATAAGTCAGCCAATCTGCCTCGTATGGTGCGTCCAGGACACCCTCACCCTGAACAACTCGCTTTGATTGTATCGCGTGTAAATCGCTTTGTCGTAATCGCACGGTTTACTCAGTAATTGCCTCCCATCCACTGCAATCGGTTCCGTTGTGATACTACCGTTGGCGTTGTATGTCCATGTCCCGTGCTGCCACTGCATGATCGCTGAAGGACATTTCGGGTTTGTTGGGTTTGCGATAGCGCGGTAGTAGGCTTCTTCGAAGTATCCGTCTGCTGTGAAGGAGTATGAGATTCCTGTTCGTTCGGGTTCGATGAATTTGTCGTTGAGCGGGTCGTAGAAGCCCTGCACAGCGGATTAGTATGCCATATCTCTTGAAAGAGACACTGCGACACGCACTGGTCCGGTCAAGGTCTTATTCGACTTTGTGCTCCATGTGCCTGTGAGATCTGTGGCTCCTCCTATCGCCCGACTCGACGCTACCAGGCCCACGCCCACTGCCAGGGAGTGATAGAGCAGCATGTCTATCTTCTATGCGTATGCGAGTTGGTGCGATCGGTATAGTGGTGTATGCGCGCTCGGTTGGAATTGAAAGCGAATGTGGTTGTTGGTGTTGGCACAGACAATGCAACGCCGCGCCGCCCAGGTCGTCGTATTCGCGGATCCTGTCCCTGGAAGTCGCAAGTGATTCTCTTGGCGCGTTTCCAACACGCCAACGCAGCTACCACCGAACCGAACCTTGGAAACTCTATCCTGCCAGCGACTGCGACTTCACCCGCATTGGTATTCGTGGCTGGGATTGATATTGTATAGACATGACCAAGAATATATCGTCGTTGATGTCATTACTATGCGAAATGCATGTCGATTGCATCTACCGCTTATGCGACCTGTTTCATGTTCATCATCAAGAGCGCCACTGAGCGAGTACTTAATGCTTCGCGGAAAAGAAGCAGCAGTATTGTGCTCTTTACACCGCAACATGGCTACAGATGCAAAGAAGACCCTTCGTTCGGACATCAAGCAGAAATTGGCGGCATTGAGTGAGCAGGATGTTTTGGCACAGTCACGAAAGGCACAGAATGTGATATTGGCTTTGCCAGAGTACCGGAAAGCGAAAAGGGTTGGCATTTACTTGTCTATGCCAAAGAATGAAGCGCAAACATCAGGACTCGTGCCGGATTCGTTGTGGACTGGCAAAGAGGTTTTCGTGCCGTACATCTATTCTGTAGGCACGGAGAAGCCGAAGACCAAGGTCATGGATATGCTGCGACTTGATGGGCTCGAGGACTATGGCCAGCTGGAAAGCGATAGTTGGGGCATTCCTACTTTGCCGAAGGAGGGCCTGGATGAGAGACAGAATGCGATGGGCTTTAAAGGTCGGTCCGTGACGGATGATGGTACGAATACGGAATCCGACAGTCCTTCTTCTGGCGGTCTTGATCTCATCGTTGTGCCTGGTGTTGCATTCGACTCGGAAATGAATCGGATGGGTCATGGTGCTGGTTTTTATGACAAGTTCTTGACTCGATTCACGGGAAATGGCAAGAGGAAAAAGCCATATCTTGGTGAGTGCTTTCTTCGCTTTCATGTCCATCTGTCATTCAGACGGCTGACAAAAGTGCTTCTAGTCGGATTATGTCTCGCGGAGCAAATCTTGCCAATGGGCAGACTCATGATGGAGGAGTGGGACTGGAAGGTGGACGCGGTCGCGTGTGGAGATGGCACATTGCTGACGCCAAATACCCAATGAGCTTTTTATTCGTTACATGCTAATACAAAGGTGGGCGACTCACTATTGGTGCATCCCTTCCCTCCGCGTGAGGCTCTTCTCTCGTCCAGTGTTCAAAGGATCTTCCTCGATCCTGCCTGGTCCATGAAGATAGCTTCACGTTTCGTTCTCAAGCGAAGCAGCTACGCTATAGCTTCGTCTAGTGTGGTGGATGTGATGATCGTCAAATATAACGGTGCGTTGCGCGATCACGACAAGCTCTGAATCAGACACACGTTGTCGCCCTTGAGCAGTATTTGTCCTGTATGAAATGGTCAGCATTGCCCGTCTCTACGTTTTGTTTCATATTCCTACCAACTTCTCTCCTCTGATCCTTGACGTCCTCTTCAGTCTCTCCCTTCCCTGGCTGCTTCACCTCCACGGCATCGTCGATCACTAGATTCATGAACTCGTCAAAGCCTCTGATCTTGCCCTCAATTCTGATTCCCAGCTGTTCGTAGAGCCAGATCTGAACCGTGCTGTGTTGCTGAAGGAGCTTGAAGATGAAGTTGATGGGAGGGAGCAGAACTTTGCGCTGACCGCCGCCGCCTCGTCTGTCGGCCATGGTGAGAAGTGGTTATGCTTCTAAGATGTGAATTTGAGGTTGGTGTCAGTCGCTGTTGGCGCGCTAGGTCGGCGAGCGCGGCTGTCAGAATGTCGCGTTTCCGATGTGTATGCAATCGTAGAAGTTGTGGGTGCCGATGCGTAGCTTTCCGAGTCCGTGAATGTTCTGAAGATGGTGGTGTATGAATGGTCGCCTTTCTTCTGCGCGGCTGCAAGTTCCTAGCCAAAATAAAGTTTGTAGCGCAAGTGCCGCCGCAGAGCAACACTGTGGGGTCCAAGTAGAAGGCATTATTTTGTTTGAACCACACCCATCCATACAACTCTGCAACACCACCACCAGCTACCCCGAACTGCTTTTGTTCTTATCCAAGAGACCGCCATTGCCACCAAATCTGCGATGATCAATCGAGACTCGCATTCGAAAGACGATCGCTAAACATCCAACTAAATTGGCCGACTGCGGCTCTGCCCTCACATACGAACTGTACAGAGCGACAACATGGCAACGGCGGCCACCACGAACGGCAATGGCGCGGCCTTTGCACCTGTTCTTTCGGCACTCGCGACCATGTCTAGTAACGTGGATCGCTCCTCAAAGACGCAGGCGCATACGTACTTGGAGTCATTTCAGAAGTCACAGGAGGCATGGACCTCCACCTTTGCCATGCTGCAAGCCTCCGACGCAAGCGATGAGGCCAAGCTATTTGCAGCAACTACGTTGAAGGGAAAGGTATGGTAAGAGCAGAGAGAAGGAAGGGGCGAAGGGATATTGACATGGACAATAGATCATCTTCGACTTTCACCAAATACCCCGAGAGTCATGGCCTCAGCTGAGAGATACCTTGCTCCAAGCCGTTGCTCAATACGCGAAAGGCCCGAAGCCAATACGAACGCAGCTCTGCGTGTGCCTAGCAAATTTGGCTATCCTTATGCTGGACTGGAAGGATGTTTTGCAGACAGTGGTCTCGACGCTCGGCAGTGATGCAGCAGGTATTTCATGTGTCTTGGAATTCTTGCACGTCCTGCCAGAGGAAGTCACGGAGGGCCGCAAGATCAATTTGGCGGAGGATGAGCTACGGACACGGCAACAAGAATTACTGGAACAGAACGGGCAGCATGTTCTGCGACTCTTGGTCCAGTACGCACAGTCGTCGCCGGAGGCCGCAAAGAATCCGCAGCTCATGGAATGCATCACATCATGGATCCGCGAGGTGCCATTAAACGACATTGTCAACTCTCCGCTCATGGAAGTTGTTCAAACCGCTGCTCAATCCGACTCTGCCTTCGATGCCGCAGTGGAGACAATGTGCGCCATCTTCAAGGAGACTCGGGACATCGACGAGAACATGAACAACATCAAGGCCCTCTATCCGAGATTAGCAGCGCTTGCTCCCCGAATCAAGGCAAGTGCGGATGAAGAAGACTGGGAAACTTTTAAGGGCGTGACTCGCATCTTTGCTGAGGCAGGCGAGGCTTGGGTCATTTTGATCGCTCGAGAACCACAGCAGTTCCGTGATCTCGTGGTCGCAGTCCTCGAATGCTGCAGACAAGACAAGGAGCGAGAGGCTTTGAGCCAGACCTTCAACTTCTGGTACGAGCTGAAACAGTATATCACGCTGGAACGATACATGGAAGCACGTCTGCAAATGGTGGATCTCTACTCGCAGCTGGTGGATATAATGATCGTGCACCTGCAATATCCAGAGGGCGATGACTCAGATCTATTCGAAGGAGATCGAGAAGCCGAGGATCGCTTCCGCGAGTTCAGACACCAGTTGGGTGATGTTTTGAAAGACTGTTGCGAGGTCATTGGTGTGACGGAGTGCCTTCAAAAGAGCTATCAGCTTATCGAGAGCTGGGTGGGTCAATTCGGCGCACAAGCTCAGGCTGGACAGGTACCGCACTGGCAGAAACTGGAAGCTCCGCTATTCAGCATGCGAGCGATGGGTCGCCAGGTGCCACCAGATGAGAACATCATGTTGCCACGACTCATTCCGCTCATCGTTCAGATTCCTGACCAAGAGAAGGTCCGTTTTCAGGCTGTCATGGCTTTGGGACGATATACAGAATGGACTGCTCAACACCCGGACACACTTCAAGATCAGCTCAACTTCATCATGGCCGCTTTCTCGCACCAATCGAAAGAAGTCGTTCGGGCCGCGGCACTCAGCTTCAAATTCTTCTGCAACGACTGTGCCGACTTACTCAAGGAATACATGCCCCAAATTCAGCAGTTCTACGAAGCGAACCTCAACTCCCTGCCACCCACGAGCCAGGAAGAGACCACGGAAGGAGTGGCATCTGTGCTTGCCAGGCAGCCTCTTGAATCGCTCTATCAGTCTATGAAGCTGTGCTGCGACCCGATCGTCAAGCGGCTAATGGCCATGGCGCAAGCGGCAACCGAAAAGGAGCAAAAGTTGGCTATTGCCGACCACCTAAACCTCCTCACTATCTTTATACAGTGGGTCACGCCTTACGTGGAGCCCTCGAAGCCACATCCCGCCGTTCAGTACTGCCAGGAGATCTTTCCAATTCTGGCTACCATCTGCGAAAACTTCATCAACTTCGTGCCCATAGTCGAGCGGGTGTGCCGATGCTGGCGCTACATGGTCTTATCTTATCGAATCCACACCGCGCCACTCCTCAACCAGCTTGCAGACAAATTGGCCGCCGGCTTCACAGCAAGCAGACAGGGTTGTTTCCTGTGGGCGACCGACAGTATTGTGCGCGAATTCTCCGATGAGTCTGAGTAAGTAATATCTCCACCCCACCGCATTTGGTGACAGGTCATGCTAACATACCTCTAGTTACGTATCTCGGGAAACCACGGACCAAATCTACGCCTTCTACGAACAGCAGGCAACTGCATTCCTGCGCGCACTCAATGACCTCACTCCTGAAGATCTTCCTGATGTGATCGAGGACTTCTTCCGCATGTCGACAGATGTGCTCTTATACCACCCGACGAAGATTGTGGCTTCCAGCTTGATGCCGCATATCCTTTCCGCCGCCACGAATGCACTTTCTCTGCTGAAAGAGGAACCACTGATTGCAACGCTCCACTTCCTCCGCGACTTCCTTGCTTACGGCGGCGAGGACGCGCCATCTCCAACCTTCGACGCCAACGATGGCACCTACAGTCTCCGCTCAAACCCTCCCCAGGTGCAGCAGAGCGTGAAGGAGCTCGTTAAGTCGGAAGGCGAGCACCTCACTCAGCGTTGTCTTACTGGCATGATGTACACCTTCCCTCAAGACTGCTTCCCGGACGCTAGTGGTGTGTTGTTAGCACTCTTCCAGCTCATGCCACGCGAAGCTGCTCAGTGGATCGGCGAGACTGTAAGCCTTCTTCCACCGGGGAGCATTGCGCCACAAGAACTCGAGCGACTGTCGCGGAACATCCAGCAGCGGATCGAGAGCAAGGAAGTTCGGAAGATCAGAGGCATTTTGCAAGACTTTACCAACTCTTTCAGGCGACGGAATGTAGCTCCGCGCGAGGGCCTGGGACGATTGGACGCTACAAAGTTTAGATTTCCGGGTTAGATGGGCGAAGTAGAGGGCATCATGTTATGAGAGGATGAAGTCGAGGTTGAGCGTGGCGTGCGGAGTGTTAAGGATTGCTGCCGCGACGTCTGCGGTCGTCATGCAGAGTGGGTCAGGCAAATGCATTGGGTTGGTCAATGTAGCGAGCATTTTAGACGATGGAAAAGGGCATCTGGGGCCTAAAGTAGGAAGGATACCTTGAATTGTATGCTGTAGATTCTTCAAAGTAGAACCTTTGCTTCCGGCCCTCATCTTTCGATACGACGCTCCGGAGTTGGCAGCCATTGACCAGACGGTGATGTGAAATGAACGATCGGTCTCGGGCACCATTGAATCTCAAAATTACAATGAGAACAGGTGTCATTGAGAGGACACTTGCGGGCTCTCGCTCGTTAGCTTGACAGCCTATGTCCGAAAGGTTTTCGTTGCAGCTCCAGACGCACAACAGCATGCGACTCGATCTTCTCAAGGTCAGGCAGGACAGAGATTTACGTTCATCGATGCGCCCTTCGACAACGATCGTGGACACTTTGACAAATGATCGAACATCTTCATTCGCCACGTTCTGTGCCGCTCCCAGAGTCTCCCTCTCGCATCTC
Source organism: Pseudocercospora fijiensis CIRAD86 (assembly GCF_000340215.1). Classification (NCBI taxonomy): domain Eukaryota; kingdom Fungi; phylum Ascomycota; class Dothideomycetes; order Mycosphaerellales; family Mycosphaerellaceae; genus Pseudocercospora; species Pseudocercospora fijiensis. The sequence continues at coordinate 3,851,410 of NW_006921539.1, read as the reverse complement.
AATCGCCTTTCGTCGAGGCGCACCACCTCGCCGCAGAATCTTGACGTCGGTAATTTGCAGCGGCCGTGTCGTACACCAGCTTTCCGGACTATTGATACTTGCATCTTCCTCATGAACATCCTTGGCGTGCCTCCTCAGCTCATACAGGCCGTCATAGAATCGCCCCTCATCAACTGTAGAGTAAAGTGTATTATAGGTGCGATGAATCTTGATGGATGTTGGAAGAACTTAGCATGGAAGTCTTCGTTATTTACTTTGACGCTGCGCTCCATGACGACCTCTCAGCACCCGAGGTCTTGTCTCTGCGCATATGCGATGGTGAGAGTGTTGTTGATCAGCACGCGCGCGCCAGCACAACTTCACGTGAGTGGGGATTCACCTTTTCACAAAGCGATCGTTTCCACCACTTCGCTGATAGACACAAGTATCAGGCTGCTTGTCTCAAAGTCGCTCCTCAGATGAACACTAGCTGTGCTGTCGATCCACAATCCGCTTGAGAGTGTCAATGGTCTCTCCCACGGAGCTCCCGCCATTCGGCATTGGAAGAGTGGAGCTATGGGCAGGATACCTGTTCTCAGCCTACACACGTGATCTAACCAAAGACAACAAGCCACCGAAGACATTTTCTTTACGATATCAACATCCCCTGCAATTACAGTGTACGCCAAACATGCCCTCCTTCATTGCAGACTGTCTGCGATCTGAATCGACACTACCGCGTCCACGCCAATGCTAACCTGGCCATCAAAGTCAGCAATTCCCGTCATCACAGAACATGAGGACATTGAAGCCACTCTTCAAGTACGCACCTCATCCAGCGTGAAAATCAAATGCTCTCTCCCCGCCGCATACGAACTCCCATCATACACCACCAACCCCTGGAACACCAGTTTCTGCATACTTGGTAGAATTCCCAGCTGGTGCCACACCGCAGTAGCAAGTTCGGCGGTCGTCGTCTCCGGCCGCGCTTTCACAGACAAAGATTTGCCCGAAGGGGTTGCGAGCCAGAAATCGAAGTCTTCTTCGCGGGGGATGCTTGGATTCTCGAGCTCTGGGTCTTCGATTGGGAGGGTAGGTAAGAGATGATGGAATAAGACTAGCACGCAGCCGGGACCGATGCCGTAGTGCCTCAGCGTGGCATCTGGTTGATTGAGTCTGTAGCCTCTCCATACCAAGCGGTTCTGCTTGCTGGGTTCGCCACGCTGCTCGTCGAGTTTTGCTTCTAGTTCCGCCACGGTCATGTCGGAGCAAGTCTCGATCAGGTGCTGCGTGCCTTTGGGATCTACGACGGTGATGCAAAAGTCTTCGTAGAATGACACCCCGAGGCGGCTGTCAGTAGTGGAGTAGGTTGAAACAGTGGTGTGTGAGAGTTGCGTGGTGCCGGATGTTGATCTCGAGGCTGTCCTTGGTGCTGAACGAGAAGGCTGTGTGAAGTCATAATCCGCATCGAAGCCGTCGAGCAGGTAATCGTCTGGGAGGTCCTTGATCGCTTCGATTACGGCTGACGTGATGGTCGACAGCGTGAATTCCACTTCACCATCGATTCGTTCTAGGGCGTAGTCAATGCCACGAATGGCGATGGCTGAGTCGATGGGAATGGAAACATTGACATTGATAGACATTGCAGGGCGGTTGTGAGGAGAGTTTGCGGTCGGAGAAATTGTTGCGCAATGCCAGCCTTTTGAGTGTTGATCCGGACGATATCAAGTTGTCGGTTCGTTGTTGTGGCATCGCAACGGCGTACCAAATGCCATTTTCGTCGGTCTAGAGCGTCACATGCTGCGCTCTTGCGGTGAGGTCAGCTCGAGCGCGCAAAAGTGTGCACGCGAATAGTGACTGGTAGTCTGGATACATGCATTGACCCTCACCGTCCAGGTATTTACAGTACGAGACCTGTCGCGAGTGGCATGAATCTGGGAGAGCACGAATATCTGCGCCCTCTCGAGACATATATAGGGATAGACAAGATCTTGAGTGCTTGTACCGCGTGCTTCTCATAGATTTCCTTCCTATTTCGTACGAAGAATGTTAAAGCGGGAGTATATTAAAGTGCTACCGAACGGAAATATCTCGGGGACGCGGAAATATTTCGGTAATTAGATGAACGACATGTTCAGACTCTAGACTCTAGCTTTCCTTCTCTAACTAGGCGATACGATACGATACGATGCGTAACTTAGCTATAAATAGGAATTTTTCTTCTTCGGGCTTCTTCTGATCAGATATTTCTATCTATATGCCACAAAATCTCCATCCCATCCCATCCCTTTTGAAACTCCTGCAAATGATGTTTTCAGTTGGGCGAAAAAAAAACTTCAAACAACCTATCCCTCCCTAACACTGTTGTGATGGTTTCAACACACACTCATACACACACAAACAAACAAACACACACACACACACACACACACACACACACACACATTAGTCTTGCAAATGAAATGGCCTCGCCTCCCAAATTTCCCTGGTGCAGCTCGCTATTGAATCCAGACGTGCCTTCATGTAAGTCCCGAACATCGTATCCCGCAAAACGCTGCATCGTCTATGTTTTAGTCCTCTTGGGATCGCCGCCTTCCTGCTCGTCGGCACCACGTTTCCGCTCCTCATCTCGCCAACCTGACCCGTTGGGCGCGACAGGCGTCTGGAAGTTCAGGGGAGAGGGCAACATGTTACTATCACCAGTCCTTCCAAAACCCCATTCCGGATAGAACGTCGACGGCGAAGGCAGTAGATTATCACTCATGAACCTACTGGGTAATGCTGATATCGGTGTCTCGATGTTGCTATTGACCTCTCGATTCGCGGCGTGTGGATTCGTGCTCATGGGTGGTGCGGGTCTGGCGAAGGGATTCGGCGGTCCTTGGGCTCCAGCTGATAATAGTGCCGATGCGCTAGGAGATGGCGGAGGGAGGACGACACCGTGAGAGGGGCCTTGCTGACTGCCGCTTCCACTTCCAGTATTCCCAGTTGGCGCACTCGATTCGTCCCCTTGGCCAGACTCCGCTGTAGCTGCCTCATCTCCAGACTGCTCGCTAGGGATCTGCACTTTTAGTTTAGGCTTCGATTGACTTGCAGAGCGCTGAGGTGCTGGGATACTCGGCGTGCTGGCCGTTCGCTGTGGAGGCGGTGGTGATTTCGCTGCTGAAGCTGGCGGCGGTACTGATGGAGGCGGACGTGGCGAGAGACCATTCGTCGGAGTGCCATTTTGCCTCTGCAATGCTGCAACATCTATGGAAGCAGATCTTGGCTCTCCATCTTCAACCTTGATAAGAGGATCCGAGCGTGGCGCTTCTGCATGACTTTGTCCCCAATGCTGCGCCAACATTGATCTACTATCGTCAATTGGCGTGAATATGCTATGAGACTTGGCATGTGCTGGTAACGGTTTCGGCTGCGGCATGTGAGGGCTTGCAAACGGGTGTTGCGGCGGTTGCGGGGATGACGATGGACGTGCTTGCTGAAGATTCGGCGATTGATGTGGTTGAGGTTGACCAGGTGGTTGCAGATGCTCTTGAGATGGATGCCGTTGCATGTTGGGCAGAGGCGGCGGCTGTGGAGGATAGCTGGGTGGCATGGATGAGCGTCGCTGGTCTTGCATGTAGGCCTGCTGGATCTGCTGATGTGGGGCGGCTTGTGGAGGGTATGGTTGAGCGTATCCCGGTGGCGGTGGTGCTCCTGGAGGTGGTGGCCGTTGCTGTTGCATCTGAGCAGCTGCTTGTGGGTTGTAGAAGGGCGGATTGGGGGCGTAGGCATAGCTAGGCTGTTGCTGAGCTTGAGGTACTAGGTTAGAGCTGGTTCGGCGGATATGCTGCTGTGCTGGATGTTGTGCGTTTCTCGAAGACGGTCTTGACATTCCTGGCGGGAGAGGCGATGGACCGCGCTGAAATTGCGGCATCTGGCCATTGTGCATGGGCGGCGAGGCGTGAGGTGTTCCGTGGCGTACATGTTGAAAGCCAGGGTGATTTGCCATGCCGGGTTGTGGGTGTCCCATCATCGCGTGATCGGGCTGCGGTGTCCCTCGATGCTCTTCTCCACCCACATCGTCTCCGCCGTCTTCATCGTCATCGTCATCGCCTCCTCCGCCCTTGTCTGCGAAGTCCTGAGGTCCCTTGTGCTCGTGCGCGCCGCCATACTGCATGCGATTAGCATATGCTTTCCTGCCCATTCTCGTGCATGGCAATGCCTACATATTGGAACCTGCCGACAATCTCGTTGATATCGGAGGACGAGTACTCGTAGAGCTTCTTGTTGTGCCCGAAAATAATGACGGCGACATCGACGGAGCAGAGCACGGAGAGCTCGTGGGCCTTCTTGAACAGACCGCCTTTGCGCTTGAGGAAGGTGACGCTGCGGTTGCGATCGTCGCGGACTAGGCGGCAAGCATTGTCAGAGGGGTGTCTTGTGGTGGGAGGGGGAGGGTGTGGGAGGTGCGTGAGTGCGTGGACTTACTCGGCTTAATCTCGATCTTACGGCGTCCCATGGTGTGCAATTGGATATGGGCGGGCGTTTGCTACCAGGCGCTGCGCATAGAGTGGACGGGACGGTACTAGCAGATGGCCGTTTTGGTGACGATTACTATCCGCGAGGCCTGGGGCCTGGGTGCTGGGATGGAACTGGCGCTGGCGCTGGCGCTGGCGCTGGCGCTGTCCGCCGACCGGCGATGCAATGCGAGACGCGAGGGGAGGCGAGGCTGAACGGCAGCACGTTCTGTGAATGCTGTAATGCTGTACTCAGCGCGCGTGGCATGCGCCGCAGCGTCGGGGCTTGCTCGTGTTAGAGCGGAGGTGTGCTGACGGTATACGCGCTGCCGTGCTGTCGTGCTCTCGGCGCGGCGCACGATCTTTAGATGACGCGAAGTTCGAAGTCGAGATGGCTGGGCGTCTAAAATTAGGAGGTCCGAGGAGCGACGTGCTGTTTAGGCGACTTAACCTTAACTGACCTCACCCTCTCCCCGTCACCCCCTCTCCCCCTTCACTGCCCGTTCTGTTGGGTTGGTTGGTTTGCTGACGCACGTGTGCACAATAATAATCCGCAGCTTTGTCCCCTGATGCCAAGCAGACTGCAGTGACCAGTCCTCCTAAATAGAATATCATGCAGTGGGCAAGGCCACTTGACTTCGCTGCACGCCTGAACTCCGCGCTCACCGCTTGCATAGCGAGTTCATCCTGTGCTGAAAGTCACCTCGCAGAGCTCTGCAGCAGTGCTCCCACAGGCAAAATGCAGGCCTATCCACGGATAGATGGATCGGATCAGGCCGGCTCCTACAACACAGATGAGAATGCTGCAACAATAATGCTCTGGAAAGAAGCCGACAGGACAAAGACGACCAGGGCAACGTAGAAGTTAGAACAGCTTGTGCTTGTGGATGGGCGGAGCCTCAACTTTATCTATCACATCACGCGCCACCGTGTTGGAAGATCATCGACATGTTGCTGTTTTGGTCTGACTATGGCATGTCCTCCTTGGGTATCCTGGAGCTGCATTGAGTTACGATGAAAGCTCCTCTAATAGATAGGTTGCTCTGTATGAAAGCAATTGCCCCATCAGTGGTTATAGAATGGTCGACGTGCGCGTCTGGCACCAGCCAGAAGTTCCCGAAAATAGATTTCGAGAAAGTCGGAAAGAGCCTCAAAGACGTACTTCGAGCTACGGCGTGTACAACACCACATCGCTGAACATTCTCTGTTTCTGGAATGGAGGTCAGTATTACCACTACTTGAATGTGTGAACAAGAGTGGGAAAGGATGTGAACAGAAGGACGGCGACGCGTGGCAAAGCCTTACCCCTTCTGCCGCTGATAGCCAGCCGTGCTGGAGCTCGACAAGTCAACATGCACGATGATGCGAATCTGCCATACAACGCCAAGCGCATGTAATAATAAACAGTCTCTCTCTCTTAAATTGGGTGGCCGCTGTTGCTCTTTAAACCTGTTTGCCCGCCTTTCAGAGTCTGTAATGCGAACATGCCTGAGCTCTTGAGGTTGTCGGAGAAATAGTCAATATTCAACTTAGTTACTCTCTTCAAGAGCCAGGAAGCAGGTTCAAGTCCCATGGCGGTTCGTATTCGGGAGTTGTATCCAGACTCTTTATCATAATAATAACTCTTTGCTGAACTCAACTCGATCACGCTCAACTTCCTCCATACACTTGCGGCAATCGATTGCAAATCAGGCGCGGTCCTGGAGTCGATGCTACACCGACACCGGCATCTCCCTGACATTTCGCAAATCGCGAAACACTTGGAAGCCATCGCAACGCTCCACGCATCGCCCGTAGATGTGGTCTCTCAGCTCGCGCGGCAAATCAAGAAGGAAATCCGTTGAGCTGCGCAGGGAGCTTGCTGATGCTGAGTGAAGCATGCAGACGTCGCAGTCCTTCGCTGCGTGCTAGAGTCGGGCAGGCAAAGTTTTGTATTCGAAAATGGCACTTACACTGACTTCCTATTCACCTAGAAACCATTGATTCGCTAATAGGTCCGTGCGTACACCTACGCAAGTCAAGCGCGATGATGTTCAGACTGAGCAAGATAGAGAAAGGCTTGCAAGAGCTTCATAGAGCACGCTCGGCTCGGCCTGCAGGATCATGGCAGCACAGTTGGCTAGAAACCATGAGACACCTGCTTCTCTTAACAATGAATTAGTCTCTTCGAGAGGACGAGAACTGAGGGGAGCAAGACAAATCGATGACCTAGCCTACCACAACCGCACAAAGAGTGTAGATACTATCTGACGAAGACGAGGCGATCCTTCTTGCCACCAGGATACTTTCAAACACCTCCAGAATTTTCAGTCTCAGGCTCGTTAGCATCATCGTCGTCAACATCCTCCCAGTCAGCATCATCATCGCCCTGGCTGGTATTGAGCATGGCACCTTCGCTTTGCATTCCAGCTGACCCCTCCCTCCGAGGAACACGAACATTTGCCTGGGCTGCAGAGTGCTTTACCTTCTTGGTGCGCGATTCTTCCGCTTCGGATTCGTCGCCTTCCTCGATTGCGCAAAGTGGTTTCACCTCAGCATGACTACGTTTTCGGTTGTTCTGCATCAAGTCTAAAATTTTCTTGGCAAGAGTGGTGTCGGAATGGGTGCTTATGGCTTGCTGAGGAGGAAGGATAGCTGGCGCAGGAATCGCACCGTCCGCGGGAAGATATCGCGGTTCAGCACGAGCAGGTTCGGCATTAGCTTGGGAAGCCATGCGCTCCCAGTCCAACGCGGGTAGCGGTGTTTCGCTCTCCTATAGATTCAACTCTTTCATGTGTCGGTTGGTCGTTTGATTGGGTTGAGGAGCGCTCCTTTGGAGACGTTGTCGTCGCTTCGAGGCCGGCCTTTGAGGCCAATAGTGATCGTGAAAGCCTTGTGCCCAGCCGAGCGGCAGCTTGTTGTGAATCGTGCTAGGGATACAACTAATCATCGGATTGACAACTATATAACTGTACTAAGAAGGATTAGGAGCCTGCTATAGAAACTGCAGTTAATATACCTATTATGTGTCCTTCCTCTTAGCATAGGTTAGCTAATGGTATTAGCTGACTAGTATATTACCTAACTGAACTACAATACTCCCCCTTAGGTAGAGATAATATGCTATTTAGATTAGATACTCTAAATCTAGGCTCAGAGCTTTACTTTATCTTCTAACTGCCTTTAGATGTTAGACTATATCTGCTTTATATATAGCTTTATATACTATACTACTTATACGTGCTTATATTACATTGTTTACTAATTAGTTTGCTTTAGAGTAATATCCTTAGTCGTGATTGTAGGGTTAGTAGGCGCCTATAAAAGATACTTGAACTTAACTAGATAACTTAAGCTTTTACAATCTACTCTTTAGTAATCCCCTAAGTACTAGTAGCCTCTACTAGAATTCAAATTCTTACTAAGACCTTTCAAGTCTAACAGCTAGCCGAGACTTTATTATAGCGATAATTCTTTACCCTAGCCTAGGGAGTATAGCGAGTAGTATAGGTAGTAGTAGCAGCGGCGGCGGTAGTAACGATCTAAACAAGAATCGGCACCCTTCGCGTTATAATAAGCTCTAGCTTATAGAGACTAGTAAGTATTGCTATTAGAGGTTCCCCTTTTCTAACAATTTGCTAACTAGGCGTAGTCCTTAAGGAAGTTTAGTTAACTATCGCGATTCTCTAGAGAATTATCTAGTACTTAACCAATATTAGTCCGGAGCAGACTCCGCCTTAGCTACGCAACGTTGATATTAGGCATTTTATTACGAGCTAGGATAATGCTCGGCTGTTTCTAAGTATGCCTCCGCGTCTGCGTAAGGCGGCTAAGGCATTCAATTTAGGCTTAAAATCGAATATTAACTACTTGCCTACCGCGCTTATATATGCGGCTACTGCTAGACGCATATATACTGGTAATAGCTAGTGCGGTCCTTATAAGCAGTTAAAGGGTCCGTACTTAGAGTATATAACTCTAAGTTATCGAATCAACGGTTAGGATATCGCTTTCCTAAAGGGCGCTTGCACTAACTGTACTAGCCTAAATTATTATAGTTAATACGAGTTCTCTAGTAAGTTGAATCTAGTCTTATGCATTTTTTAAAGCAAAAACACTAATCCTTTTATTAGGTTACGTCTCTCGGCTACGCTCTAATACGAATCGTTAGACGCCTATAGTACCTCTGCCGCCTCGTAATCCGGGGAGTAGAGTAGGCACTAATTAGCGTCGTCTACATATACTAGTCCCGTCTAGCATCGATTAGAGTACTCCTTAGGGCGCCTAGGCAGTAGCAAATTTGCTACTATAGCAAGCAAATGCTTATACCTAGGCTGCTGCTTAGGGACGTAGTCGTAGTCTAGATTCTAGGTTGTCTACTAGTCCTAGCTCGACTCGTAATTCTAGTAGTCCTTAGAGGGGTTTCTCTGATTACAAAGACAGTGATACTAAGATAGGTAGCTAATTAGGGAGATTCGGTTTTTTCTAGTAGATAGAGAGCTGTAATGTGTGTTTTCGATTTTAAAATAGGCTAGGCAGTCTAGATTAGTAAAAGCCTTACAGTATTAGAGAGTTTCTAACTCTTAAGGGCTAGGGTATTTCTTCCTACTTAGTCTCAATGTTGTTATAAAAGAAATTTTGCAGCTCAGACTATATAGTGCAGCTAGGCTGTTTCTAGAAATTAGAATGAAATTCAATAAGTATATAAAGCTTATTTTCTAATCCTACAAATAAGATTTTTCTTTCTAAAGGAGTAACTTAGGAGTTTGTCCTAGAGACGCTATATTATTAGAGAATTTTGTTTAGAGATTTAGGCTTAGTGAAACAGTCCGCTAGCTATTTGTTAGTAGTAACGAATTCGATACTAATCTTTCCCTAGGTATACTGTTCTTTATAGTAGTAGTTCCTAAGGGAAACGTACCTCGACCTCTTAGAATTTATATAGTCCTTAACAAGGGAAATAGCTAACTAGTTGTCTACCTAGACGTAAATCCTATTGACTTCTTCCCTAGTAAGTAGTTGAAGCTTAGTCATCAAATTTCGGAGCTAGCAGATTTCTCTATATGCTTCTATTAGAGCAATATACTCTGCTTTAGTGCTAGAGAGTACGACTTCCTTCTAGAGCTGTAATCTCTATATAATTGGAGTATTATTAAGAAGCATAAGGGCGCCTAATATTGATCTTAATAATAAAGGGTTACTAGCAAAGTCTGCGTTAGAGTATGCCTGAAATTCCAAAGTTTTCTTCTTTCTAAAGATAAGTCCTTTATTAACTATACTAGCAATGTACCTCTAGAGATGTTTAGCAGCTATAACATGCTTAGGTCCGGGATTCTAAAGGAACCTAGCAAGGTAGTTAACGGTATAGCTAATGTCTGGTCTAGTCTAGTTAGCTAGAAACTGCATTTCACTAATTATAGTATTAAACAGCTAGTAGTCCTAACGGTTATAGGGGATTATAAGAGGCTCGTAAAGCTTCTTAAGTAGATGCTTTATTGGCTTGTACTAGTCTAAGCTATGCTTCTGAAGCTTCTCTTTAGTATAGTGTATCTAGGAGATAGTAAGGTTTCCCTCCTTGTCTTCCTTTAGATAAAGGCCTAGAAATAGGTTGGACGTAATAATCTTAATTGTATACTTCTTACGAAGACCTTTAATTAGAGCATCGATCTTTGCCTTAGAGGTTCTAAAGATTTAGAAGTTATCTATATAAAGGAGGACAAGAATACTATTATCTTACTATAGGTAACAGTTACTCTTTGTCCTACTTAGGCTAAGTTAACGAAGAGTGTCTAAAGCATTATAGTGCTAGAGATTAGCAGCCTGCTTAAGGCTATACAATCCTTTTCTAATACGGATAATCTACTTTAGAGGGTGCTTCTTAAACAGGTGCGCGCCTTCTAGGGGTCTAATAAAAATCTCTTTATCTAGAGGGGGATTTAAGAAAGCAGTCTCGATATCAACCTGTCTTCGCTTCTAGTTTTTGTTTACTAAAAGCCTAAGGACAAGTCTAGCAGTAGCTGCTCTTAGTATAGGAGTATAGGTGTTGATATAGTTAAGACCTTGCTTCTATATAAAGCCTCTAGCTGTCTATCTTGCCTTATATTTATTAATAGAGCCGTCTAGCAGGTATTTGATCTTGAAAACCCATTTTCCTGTTAGAGGTATTCTGCCTTTTAGTAGGGATTCGGCTAGAATCCACTCGATTGTACTAGACTTTTTAAGAGACCTTATCTCTTTTGTAACGGCTTTTCTCTATTTATCCTAGTTAGGCCTTTTTAGGGCTTTAGCTAGGGTTATTAGGTTAGCTAGCTTCTAAGTATCTTTTATAGTAGCAGCTATAGCAATCTTAGTGATCTTGCTATAGTTATACTTAGCTACGGCTCTGCTAGACCTAAGTCGTACTTCGGCTTAAGGAGGGTTTAGTTAAGGTAGGTTAGGAGCCCTCTTTCTCTTGCTAGTAGTCTTAGGGACTTAGAAGGGAGTGATTAGGGTGTCTTCTAGTTTAGCAGTATCTATTTCTTAAGTGTGCTAATCTTTCTTAGGAGTAGCTTCCTGCTAGGCAACTAGTAGTTCTAGTTAGTAATTTTGGAGTATTAGCTTATTAGCTGTAGGTGTTAGCTAAGGTAGTGTTCCTTGCTTAAGTGTACCTTGCTCCCCCTAAGCTATAAGGGAGTCTTCCTAATCTTCCTAATTATAAGCCTGCTAAGGCTAAGGGATACTACCTCTAAATAGCTCCCCCTAAGGTTCTAAAGAGTACTAAGGTGTTTAGTCATTACTAGGGAATAGTGCTAGGATTCCTAACTTAAATAAGAGGTTAGACTAGGTTTCAAGTACCTAAATAGTCTCCTAAGGGACAGCTAGTCTTAAATACTCCCCCTAAGCTTAAAGGGTACTTAGAAGCTTAGTGAAATTGTCTTTATAGACAAAGTCCTCGTTAAAGGTAACGTATAGAGAGAATCTAATGTTATACTACTATACGCTATCCTTCTAGTACGGGTTCTAAAGCAGATAGTTTGTTAATGAATTTTCTTAGAATCTAATAAACTAGTAAACGAAAGCTCTTAGTACAAATTTCTAGGAGTTAAGTCGTTCAACCCCGGATTCGAGGTATTTGAATGCCTTATAGCTAAATCGTCTCGTCTTAGACAGGTCAATATCTATGCTACCGATATTCAAGTCTAATTCGAAAGCCTTAAGTGGAACTTCCTTAGTTCTTAAGTTCACTAGTCTATTAGTTAGGTAAATCGAATGTATTACTACAAAGCACTAGTAGTATATCGGTAGGCTAGAGTTAATTATTATTGCTCTTGCCTTAAGCAGAATCGTCTTGTTTAACGACTCTGCAATACTATTCTACTCCGGTATATATAGTATAGATACATCCTATCTAATGCTAACTTCCTCTATAAAATGTACTAGATCGTTGTTAGTAAACTCTCCCCCGCTATTACTAAAGATAATCTTAGGGATTTTGTTATATTGCCTCTTAATTCTAGTTATCCAGTTGGTTAGCTTGTTACTACTTGTTACCTTGTCTTTGTTTCGAAGTAATAGACCCTACCTAAGCCTAGTTTTAGCATTAGTTAGGATTATAATATACCTGTTTCTAAACAGATCAAATGGTTGTACGCTAATAAGGTTAACATAGACTTCGTTAAGGGCTTTTTCTAGTCTAGTTCTGTGTTCTCTTAATATAACTCTTTAAGCTCTCGAGAGCTTGTAGGTCTTATAGTGCTCGAGTTTAGATATGTTAACTTCTTCTAGGCCTAGAATAGCTTCCTTAGTAGCTATTAGGATCTTGTTACCGACGTAGCCAAGTCTCTAATGCTATCTCAATGTATCCGCTCGTAGTCTAGCGATAGCTAGGGCTAATAGCTGCCCTTTCTAACTCGATTCTAAGTTTGGTTTTAAAGCTAAGCCTAGCATTTTGACTCTAGCATCTTTAAGGGTAAGTACTCCTTATACTTCCTTAACCTTTCTAATTAGCTTGCCTTTAAGTATTAAAGTGCCTAAAGGTCTGTCTAAGTAAATGCTATATTTCTTCTAAAGACGCTCTGCTAAGATTAGGTTACAATCTGAGTTCGGGGAGTAGAGGACGTCTGTTAGAGTAATTAGGGTTTTCTTTCCTTTATAGGTTAGGAAGATATTAACAGTTCCTAATCGTAATACACTTGATTTTCCTACTACTTAGGAGAACTAAATAGGCTTAGTTAGGTGCTTAAGATCGCTAAACCAGCTCTTATTCCCTATAATGTGCAGTAATGTACCTATATCCTAAACTTTTGTATTAGCTGTTAGGTTCTTAGAGCTTGCTATAGCTAGTCCCGGCTTTGCAATAGCTCCCCTAATTAGGCCCCTACTAAGGCCGTCTAGCTAATAGTCTCCCTTATCTTCCGAGTTAGAGGAGGAGTCTAATTCATCTTTGTTATTGTTAATAGCACTACTAGATTTGCCCTTTCCTTTGCCTTTACCCTTCTTACCTTTATCTTTATCTTTGTCTTTGCTCTTGTCTTTCTTTCCCTAACTAGGTAGTACTATATTAGGGTGTTGCTTATAGCACTTAGCGTTAGTGTGCTTGTACTTGTACTAAGTGCACTAGTCGTTATTATTGCTAATAGCCCCTCTAACAAGCTTTAAGCCGCTAGATAACTGTCTAGGAGGCTTTTCTCTCCTTAGGGACGTTATTATTGCTTTAAGGGAGGAGTCCTTAGCTTTAGGCTTATTGTTATGCTTCTAGGATCTAAGCTATTCGTAACTAGAAAGGCCCTAAATGAACAGTATCCTAATAAGCATATTAGGCATCTTAATGTCTAATGACTTTATAGGCGCTTCTGTTATTGTAACTAAGCTAGTAAATTGTTCTGTCGATGTTTAGAATCTGTTGAACTACTACTAAAAAGATTCGCAGTACTACTAGGTATTCGGATTAGTGAAGGGCATCCTAATATGCCTAATGAGTTTAATAGTATTAAATATGTCTACGGTTACAATAGGCTTATATAGAGCCTTAATATAGTCGTATATATCCTTAGCTAACTTGGGTATATTACCGAAGTCTAGTCTAAGGGCAGGGTCGAGTCTAGCAATAAGTATACCTAGGGCTTAGATGTCTTTCTTCTTCTAGTCCCTAAACATGTCTCTATACTGCTAATCGGCTAAGTCCCCTATAAATATACTTTTTAGAGGTGGTTTTATTTTATTAGCCTAGTTAAGTCTATAGAATACTATACTAACTAGGTCCTTTTCTAGAAGGGCCGCCTAGAATATAAGCTTCTAGTCTTAGAAGTTAATCCCCTTCCTAAGAACTTAATTCTCCTTTGCTATCTTTATCTAATTAGTGTCTATCGTTCCTAGCTGCCTTTTAGTATAGTGCTAGGCAGGGCTTATAAGGGACACTTACTAGGTTTTAGTCCGAACTAGAGCTCTTAACTAGGTACCTGATAGGTCTAGATAGCTAGCTCTATTTAGTAGACTCTAGAAACAGTTCTTTTATAGTTAAACTAGATAGGTAAGCGTATACGCCGGGCTTATAACCTATTATAAATCGTGCTAGGGATGCAACTAATTATCGGATTAACAACTATGTAACTGTACTAAGAAGGATCAGGAGCCTGCTATAGAAACTGTAGTTAATATACCTATTATGTGTCCTTCCTCTTGGCACAGGTTAGCTGATAGTATCAGCTGACCAGCATATCACCTGACTGAACCACAACACAGCTGTCGCAACAGGCGACAGACTTTGGAGGCACCTGGACGAATGAGGTATGCTCCAAGACCCTTAATCAGGTCCTTTTAGAACAAGACGTTGAACTTCAGCTCAAGACAGGTCTCTCTAGTCAGACTTCCTCTCACGATTTCGATAGGGGGATGGTACTCTCCAGGCAGCGTTTCGAGCGAATCATTGAGCGACACTAGCCGCACGAGATCCGCACGGCCATGAATAAAACCTCTTCCACTTCTCGGCGTACATACTGGTGTAAGACACCTGTCTCTGAATCGCCTGGTCACGAGCTGCGGTCGTTCCTCGAAATATATCGATCCGAAGGGTGAAGACAAACATTTCCAATCTTCATAAGTGACCCGTTGGTTACCAAGAACCTCAGGTACCGGACATTTGACAAACTCTCCAACTTTGCAGAGTTCATAGTTCTCGCAAGGGAGTATGGAGTAACTTCGATCTCTCAACTTGCGGTTTACCTCAAAATAATCGAGTTGCTTCAGCAGCCGTTTGAGTTGCTTTCGGAGTCTTTGTCTCGCCGTAGGTTTGTGGCCGTACTGTACTGTGCTGAAATCCAGGTGGTCTACGCTTGCTAACAGCGATATGAGCTGTTCAACATCACTTCCATGGTGCACAGATCTGCCAGTGTACGGAGTACCTTCCAGAAGACCTTCCCCTGCATTCACAAGATTCAGGCCGGACATGCTATCTCTCAAGGCAGCAGCATCACGGATTTTGGATAGCATCCAATTTGTCAAAGAATCACTAGTCGGCTGCGCCTTCAACGATGCCACTTGCAAGCGGACCGAAACCCAAGCGTCACACAACGATACAAAGAGCTCAATTCTGCCAGAAGTCAAACGACGTAAACGACCTTGCGAAGTTCGCGATGATGGCAGAGAGACTAAGAGACGCAAAATAACACCATGTTTTCCACTGCACCTGTTGTCAAACAGCTATTCGCGCGTAAAGCACACCGATGACTGTTTCGTATATCATCTTCTAGATGCTGCCAGGATGTAGAGATTGAAACGCGACATCCAAAAAACTCTGCAGAGTAGAACTATAGAACGTCAGTTTGTGAATTAGCAGGGTCTCGGATTATTTAACTAAGAAGACCTCGATTATATTAGAACTAGAATGAACCCCCCCCCCCCCCCCCCCCCCCCCCCCCCCCCCGGGGGATTTCTATACTCAAGAACAAGAAGCTTTAGCTACGTTGAAAAAAAGCACGAGAGGAATTTAATATTACTCGTAAAGATACGCGGGATTTTAGAACTACCACTTCCTTCCCAACCCCCTCCTTCAAATTCCAGTTTCGTTGCACGTACGAGTGATTTCAATGCCTTCTGATTCACCACTCGCTGCACTCGAGTCCCTGCATCCAAAATTTCGAAATGGAATTCTGGGGTTGCGAGGAGTGGGGTGGCGGGTTACGTGCATACTGAAAATTTCGTGGTTTCTGCGATTGATTCTTTCGTGGAGATTTTTTGCTGCGGCTGAGAGTGGAATTGTTTCGACGGCTGGACATGCTTCGTGTGAGGGTGAGGGGGATCTGAGGAGGAGGATGTTGCTGACCAGGTATTGGAGTATGATTGAGGGGTTGAGGGAGGGTGTTGAGGTGGGGTATTTGGGGTGGAAGGAAGAGCAGGATAAGGACTTGAATGTAACTGATGTATTCGAGAGAGACTATCTACGAGAAAGTCGGAAGAAGAAGTGCGGCAGTTGCAGCCTGAGGCATTATGCACGTGATACTATACTATATACACTCTTCAAGTCACCCCCTTATCGCGTACATATAGCTAAACAAAGCAAATAAAGGGGTTTAAACAGACAGTAGTTAAACTAGATAATAAGCATATCTTCTATCTATTTAATACTTAGTAGCAGGCTAAGCGGCGCCTTTAATAGCGGCCTTATAATCTACTAAGTTCAACTGTTTAACGAAGCAAGCGTACTTAAGCTCATTAAGCGGCTTAGTAAAGCTATTAGCAATCTAATCGTAAGTGCTAATCTAGGTAACGGTTATAGTACCGTTAGCGATCTTCTTACGGATATAGTACACTCGAGCATCTATATATTTAGTACGGCTATTAACACTCGTCGACTAAGTAATAGTAATAGCAGACTAATTGTCCTCGTATAGCGTAATAGGCTTAATAGTGCCCTTATAACTAATCTCTTATAGCAACCGAGCTAAAGTAACGGCTTCCTTAGCGCTAGTTATTAACTAAATATACTTAGCCTCTATAGACGATAGAGTAACTAAGGTCTAGCGGCCTAACTTGCATAGCAGTAGCCTACTAGCGAGTATAAAGTAGAAGCCGCCTATAGAGCGGCGAGTAACTAGATCGTTAGCCTACGAGGCATTATAATAACTAGCTAGATTGAGCTTATCCTTGCTTTATATACCTTAAAAGCGTATACCTCGGCTAAGTGTGCTAACTAGGTACTTAATAAGCTATAGGAGAGCGTAATAGTGTTCCTTAGTTAGATTAGCAATAAAGCGAGACAATAAACCGGCGGTATAATAAGCGTCCGGTCGAGTAATTATTGCCGGCTATAGAGCCTCGCTAATACCCTCTTAGTACTTAGTCTTAAAGGCAGTACTAGCTATATAGGTCTTAGGCGCACGCTAAATAGCTAACTTAACATAGCATAGAGCTATTAGAGTAGTAGGAGCTATACGACCCTATATACCGTACTTCTTACTAAGCCGGTTTAGATAGGCGTTCTATACTATATAGATAGTGCAGTCCTTACGATTACGAATAATACGCATACCGAGATAGTAGTAAAGGTTACTAAGTTCTCGCATGTTAAAGCGATCCTTTAGCAGTTAGGCGACTGCCTATAAAGCAGCTGTCGAGTATATAATAATAATTATATTATCTACGTAAATAACGATAATTGAGTTGCTAAGCGTATATTTGAATATACATACGTCGCTTATTAAAGGGATAAAATTGAGGCTTTTTAAGTACTTGCGGAGCTCTTCGTACTATAGTATAGGTAACTGCTTTAAGCTATATAGAGCCTTTAGCAATAGGCAAACTATACCCTTGCTACTATAGTCTTTAAAGCCGTATAGTTGTTTAACGTAGATCTTATACTTGTCGCCAATTATAGCGTTTAAGAAGGTAGTAAGAATGTCAAACTGCTAAGCTTCTAGGTTATAATAAGCAATAAGGGCGAATAGGGCTCGAAGAGTTAATAGCTTAGCAACAGCGGCATAAGTCTTATTATAATCCTTACCCTTAACTTGAGTAAAGCCCTTTACAACCTAACGGGCCTTAAAACGGCTAATCTTGCTATTAGCATTACGCTTAATAGTAAACACCTATCTACTACGGATAACCTTGCGGCCTGTAGGTACTTCTTGCTTAGCAACGTAGACTTAGGTTGCGTTATCGATAAGTGACTTGTATTTAGCCTTATAGGCCTCTTTCTATTATAGCTAGTATAGTAATTCCTTAGCAGCCTTAAAGCTCTTTAGAATAGGAATGTCGTTAGCAGGATTATCGGCCTGTTTAGCAATATAATAGGCAGCTATAAAGCCCTTTATATATGCTATTAGTATATTAGCTAGGTTACGGCGCGTTAATCGATTAACGCTAGCATCGGCTAGATAGCTACGCAATAGCTCTCGTACTAACTTATTACTTCGAGTAGTACGTATTAAACGAGCGCCTACGGTATTTAGTCGCTTAAATTCTAGCAACTAGCTAGGCTCGCCCTTCTTAGCATTTAGATCAAATAGTGTCTCTTCCTTAGTAGATTAGAAGCTATCTTCCTCGCTTGATAGTTAAATGTTAGGCATATCGTCTTCCGTTAGTAGTAGGTTAACTACCTTATCTACTAGTAGTATATTAAGTTGCTCTATAGGGACCTCTTATTAAGCTAGAAGTTGCTAAACAATACTAGCCACTTCTATAGCCTTCGGTGCCTTACTCGTTATCGTATTAAACAAGGCTAGTATAACCGACTTAATAGTTATAAACCGGCTCTTAGACGGGTTGTTAGGATTAGTATATAGCTTAACG
Source organism: Pseudocercospora fijiensis CIRAD86 (assembly GCF_000340215.1). Lineage (NCBI taxonomy): Eukaryota > Fungi > Ascomycota > Dothideomycetes > Mycosphaerellales > Mycosphaerellaceae > Pseudocercospora > Pseudocercospora fijiensis. Next base: position 3,833,189 of record NW_006921539.1, on the reverse strand, counting down.
CCCTCCGGAAGCGATAACTTGTCGTCTCCTAACTTAATAAATTAGACATCCTTCGAGGCAACAACCTTATACTCGTTAGGCAAGTAGATTATATATTTACCTAAGTCTACGGAGTCCTTCGTATAGCTAACTAGCTTGCCGAGCTTGCTACGAGCGTTAAACTTCTTACTACGAGCTATACTATAGTCGTAGATAATAGCTATATAGCTATAAGCGCGTAGGTGTCGAATACGTAGCTACTTGCGTAACTAGCCGAGTTCCTTAGTAACTACTATATAAGGGCTATCTCTATCGAGGGCCTAGCTTAGTATAATGTTAATAACCTGTATAGCGGTAGTAACAGCCTGCGGCTATAGAGCCTTTAGAAGGTTAGCATATAGTATTATCTTTCGAGCCGTAGTATAAACGATGTAATTGCTAACCTTAGCTAGGCTATTTTAAGTCGAAGAATAAGGCGCCGTAACCTGTAGTATAATGCTATAATCGCGAGCCTAGCTTAATAGCTGATTTCCGCTGTACTTACCCCCTCTATCGAGGCGGTAAATAGGGATTAAATAGCTAGTCTATATACGGACGTATATACGATAATCCTTAATAGCTACTATAGCTCCTAACTTCAAGCTGCTTAAGTATTCGTAGCGATAAGCTAACTTAGCGCATATAAATAGCGTAAAGTAGCGTTCCTTACAAAGACTAGGGTTAGTAATATAGACTACGTTAATATAGACAATGTAGTAGATCGTAGATAGCCGCATTCGAGGCAGTCGGCTGTACTCCTTATAAGCTATTGCTGTGCGGTAGGCAATGCAGTTATAGAATGCTTTCTTGTCGCTAGTAATAATAATGTAGCCTTTAGCCTCTAGACGTAACAGCTTAGTATAGTAGATATAGCTAAGACGTAGATGCTACTCTTCTATAGTGCCTATTAGCACCCCCTTCTTTAACAGAAGCGTAACAACCTAGCTATTAGGACTAGAGGTAGGTATGTAAAGGAAAGGAAGGCTATCCTTGCGGTAGGTCTAAGCGACAGTAATCTTATTGCCTTTAGCATCGTATATAAACAACACTCGCTTGTTATTACAGTAAAAGCAGCCCTTATCGGCAAGCTTCTTAGTAGATAGCAAATTGGCTACTAAACTAGGTATATAGAGTGTCTCTAACAAACGTAGTATGCTTACTCTAAGCTTATTAATAACCTTAGTATAGGCTATACCAATTAACGTAGCATGTTTAGTATTGCCGCTAAAGCGCATAGGCACGTTGCAACCCTCGTATTCGATAAGAAGTGCTAGATCGTTAACTATGTGTATGCTAGTACCTAAGTCTACGACCTAATTAGTAGTACGAGTAGCAGCTGTAAGCGCAGTTGTAGCCGCATTACTAATAGTAACAGCATTAAATAAGTAGTGTCGCTAATCTAATAGAGGCGTATCCGTACGAGGATTGTTATAGGCAAATAGGCCTTACGGAGTTGCCGGAGGTAGCAATTATTGCTAAGTAGTCAGTCTACGCTACTACTACTACATCCCCTTCTTCTTAGCCTTTTGCTGCTTACGGCGTAGTCGGTCTTCCTCCTTTAGATAAGGGTACTTATTATAATAGCGGTCGGAAGGATGCGAGCCTTAATAGTAAGCGCACTTCTTACGGTTGGATTAGTTCTAGTTATTTCTACCGCGGCCTCGACCGTTGTTATTGTTTCTACGGCTACTACGGCCGCTACGGTTTAAGTCGCTTCGAGGCGCGTTATTGTTGTTATTGCCGCTAGTAGGTAGCGATTGCTGCGGCTTCTATAGACTATAGTATCTATTATACTAGGCCTAGTTAACCTATACGACATTCTCGTTAAGCAACGCGCTAATAATATTGTCTAGTGTGTTGCCGTTAACCGTGAAGTTAGCGGCTCGTATTTGTTTACGTCGCATCTGCGCAAACGCCTCGTAGAACGGGCTAATTAGTATAATAAAGAAGTAGACAGCTTAATAGTCGCTAATCTTTAATTTAGTATTGCTTAACGTACCTAACTTCTTCTTATAATCGTTATAGAACTTCTTAACGTCCTTACCCTCGTACCGGAGGGTAGAGTATTCCTAGAATAACATAAACTTAGTAGACCTACCGTTACTAGTATACTTCTTCTTAAGGAAGTCCTACACTTCCTAGGATATAGATAGGCTAAGTAGTAATTGTTAAATATTACTAATACAATTGGCAAAGATCTAGGTACGCGCTAACTAGTCCTTTACCTCCTATTTATCTTAGCGGTCTTTAAATTCTTCCTATGTTTTAGTAGATAATAGCTTAAACTTAGGCTTTAGGCGGGTCCCTTAGATATAGCGCTATACCTATATGCCTTTAAGGGCACCCTTAGCGGTATAGGCCTATACTAGATAATTCTCCTTATTCTTTAGCTTAGGGATGTTGCTTATATAAGCGTTAGAAGTTGTAGGGGGAGCTATTACGGACAGCGACGGCGATGTTAATATAGAAAGAGACTATAGACTTGTCTTAAGAGGCCGCCGATAGGCGCGCCTAAGTTGTATTCGTATAGCGGACAGCTAATACTGTTATAAGAAGCTCGAGTCTAGTATATACTAGAATCCTCGAGTAGTAGCGACGGCGGCGATAATAAGGTGTCGGCGGCGGCGCGCGAATTTTCTAGTAACAATACTAGCTACGCAGTAGTCGGTAGAGTTGTAATTAGAACGTAGAATGCGTATTAGAAACGTAGGGGGCTTATAACTACTTAAATGTAACTAATGTATTCGAGAGAGACTATCTACGAGAAAGTCGGAAGAAGAAGTGCGGCAGTTGTAGCCTAAGGCATTATGCACGTAATACTACACTATATACACTCTTTAAGTTAAGGAAGGGTAGGAGGATATTAAAGAGGAGGAGGGGGAGGGAGAGGGGGTAGATATAAATAGGAATAGAGAGGGTAAAGAGGGTAAGTAGTTAGATATTAAGTAAATTTGTTGCGGCGTTAAAGATATCTTAAGGACCTCTAGTCTACACATTAAGGTATTTAGAATCAAGTGTCAAACTAGTCTAAGATTAAACCGCACTTGCACTTAGACTATTAGAGTAAAGATAAGTCTTTAAAGAAAAGGGTACAAATTTAATCTTCTTAACTATCCGAAGCTCGATATAAATCCTACCTAATCTTATAGCTTCTTCCTACCTTTCCCTTTACGTACGAGTAAGTTTGTCCTATAATACCGAAAGATTTCTTCTAGAGCTAGTTGCTACTATAGGTTTAGGCAGTCTTTTACCGGTCCTGTCTAGCTTAAGCAACGATCTAACGATCTAACGATATAACGATATAACGATCCGTGTCCTCTCTCTAGGTACTAAGCACGTCCTCGAGCTTAGCATTTTGTTTAAGCTCCCGAATACAATATTGTTTAGCTAATACAATCGGTCCTTAGTATAGTATACAGATAGTATAGTCGTTGATTGTTAATTGTTACTATTATATAATCACTTACAATTATAGTAACTGTAGTTGTAATTCCTAGCAAAGTAATTGTAATTAAAATCTAAAAATAACTTCCTATAACGAATATATGTCTAGAGTAGCATTTCTAGGCTATGTTAGCCTTCTAAATAAAGCAACAAGCTCGCTATATCTTGGCCTCAACGTATTAGATTCTTCTAGGTAAAGTAGAGCTATTGTCCGGAAATGATATCTTAACGTACTCCTTTACTTAAGTAGGTTAGAATTATGCTTACTTAGCTTGAGGCAGGCTGCTTCCCCGAGCTTCCCCTACTATTGTGATTTTGTAATTAATCATTCACAATCAGTTGTAATTGTGAGTGATATTTGGGATGTGATTGTGATTAATTTGTTGTTGACAACTACGCAAAATTCTTCAGCTGGTACAATCGGTCCTCAGTATGGTGTACGGATACACATACCGATCGTATCGTCCTTGATTTGAATGTTGCATAGTTTTGTCTTTCTCTATGAACTTTTCGGAGCCAACTTTGGGATCGCTCAATTCATCGTTGCGACGCTTGCAGTCATGAAATTTGTCTTCGTGAGGACTTTGACTTCGCAGGGGGCAACATCAATCGGCAGACATACCGAGATCTACTTCAGACAAAATTAATGACGGCTGCTTCAGCGAAAGGATCATCCGGGCTTCTGGATGACGCTCACATGAACGCTGCACACTGAACTGAGCACCAGTCCCAAAATTCCTGCGCATGTCCATTCCCTCCGTCCGCTACGGCTTTGACCGCATCCATCAAATCGGATCGAATCGGTTGCCATCTTCCCCACGGAATCATCCATCGACCACTATCCTGCTTCCCAACTGTCGGCGATACCGCTGCTGTGAGCTCGGTGAGAGCTCCATAGACAGGCGGGTACAAAATGAGCGTGCGAAGTACGCATTGCAACAGCTTGTTCTGCTCGCGATACAGGTCCGACTTGAGGTGGCCAGGATTGCATATGATGCTGGTAATTTCGGGGAACCTTCTCGCCATTTCTGCTCCGTGGAGCCATGCGGATGCTTTGGAGATCCCGTATCGCTCTAACGGCGAAATCTGTCGCCAGTACTCCAGGAAGTCACGCGAGATCCCTCGGGACCTTTCTCCAAGCAATTCGACCGAAAGAGAGCCTACCCACACGACACGCACGTCCGGGTCTGTCTTGGCCGTGTCCAGCATCGTCGGCGTTAGTAGCTGCGTGAGCAAGAAAGGTGCCAGGACATTGACTCCGAAATGGATCTCCCAATCTTGAGCAGTCTTCCTGTTGTCAGAAGCCTGGATCCCAGCATTGTTGATCAGAATGTGCAATTGATTCTTTCCCTGTTCCAGTTTCTTGAAATTTTCTACCGCAGGTTTGATGGTTCGGAGATCAGAGAAGTCCATGTGAAGAAAAAGTAGCACGCCTTTCGAGTTCTCAGGGGCTAGACGTTTTGCGTCCCTGATTGCACAATTTGCTCGTTCTTCTGACCGCGCTCCGATATATCTGTTACATCCAGTCATTTGCGAACCAAGTCTGGGGAGACTGTGTATGAAAGGCTGGTGCTAGAAAGAAGCACGCACGTACATACACTGTGGCATTCTTTGAATATAGGATCCGAACGACTTCTTTGCCTACTCCGCTACTGCCTCCAGTAACGATACACACCTGTGAGGGGAAGAACCATGGTTAACAATCAGCAACTTCTCGGTCGGTTGGAAAGGACTTTTCTTTTGGTCGTAAGGAAAGGAAATCTTGGACAGACATACTTTTCCACACAAGTCTGGAATATCTTCTTCTCTGAAGTTCGGTTTCGGAGGCCACATTTGGGTATAAACACTCGACAAAGATGGCATTGGGCCTTTTTCATATTTGTTATAAGAAGTCGAACCTTTCATTGTGGATTATCTCTGCCTATTCCCCGAGCGAGACTCTGTTTCAACTATTCTTCTACTAGGAATTTTGGGTTTCTTTCTTTGAGCTCTTGTTAGAGAGGGATTCTAGGAAGCAGAACGGGGAATAGGAATAGTTCCGTAATCGCTAGCTGTTCTCGGCAAGTAACGAATTTATTCTTAGCCTTTACGTATCTTCGATAATCGATATCTCGACTACAATATTGCAATTAAGCTATAGGGTCTCTACGTATTAGAGGGTTACTAGATAGCCTTTAAGCTTAATATTCAAGCTTAGGCTTTATTAAACCGAAACCCTTACTAGCTAGGATCGGGGAAAGTAGGAAGTTAGATTACCTATAGCCTTAGTAACTTATAGCCTTACTAGCTCTAATAACAATTTCTAGTTTTACCGACCTCTTAGTTCTTCCCTAAATAGGCTATCTTAAATACGTAATTACTAACTAATCCTTCGCGGAGTTCGTAAGGCTTTAATAGGCCTAGATAAGATCGGGAGCTTCGTATAGCCTAAAATAAGGGATTTACCCTATATAGTACTCCCTTTCCGTAGCCTACTATAGATATAGCAAGATCTATTCGGGATTTAGATTAGCTAATAGATTTCGAATACTCGAAGAGGAGATAATAATATCTAGATTCTAAACCTTAGTAAGTAGTAATTACTATTCCTATAGCAATTACTATAGAAATTTCGAGACGTAGTAATAGTAATTACTATTTAGTAATTACCTGTTACTATATAGTAATATAGTAATTAACCTATACTATTTATATATAGAGAAGTACTTTATTTTTATAGATATATTATATAATCTTTGAAAAAATATATATAATAGTACTATATCTATAAAAAGCTATTAAGAATCTCTTATTCTAATAGAATTTTTCTATTAATAGAAAATAGTAATATAATAGTAATATAGTAATTACTAAATAGTAATTACTATCTATATTACTATTTCTTAAATCTCGTAGCAATAGTAATTACTTTTAGTAATTAGTAAGGTTTAGATATTACTAGGAGGAGAAGAGGCAGGGTTCGTAGTCTAGTCTCCCGTTAGCTTGCTATCTATAATATAACAACTTAACAAAAAATAGGGCCTCTTTAGGCTTAGTGCGGCTTAAAACGACCGAAAAGCCGACTCTAATTAGTCGGCGGCGAGGAACTTTAAAATTTCTCGATTCTCGAGCGGTCTAGAGGGCGTAGGAGTCGCGGTATCGACTATAACGCTCCGGCGCCGCGATAGTAGTGTTTCCGAGGCCGTCTCCGTCGTTTACGCCTAATCCGGCGGCGTTTTTTGCTCGAGGCGGTATCGTTTGCGCCTAATCCGGCGGTATTTACTCGGAGCGGTAGGCTCGAAAGGCTTATCCTACGCGTTCCGGTAACAACTTAACAAAAAATAGGGCCCCTTTAGGCTTAGTGCGGCTTAAAACGACCGAAAAGCCGACTCTAATTAGTTAGCGGCGAGGAACTTTAAAATTTCTCGATTCTCGAGCGGTCCGGAGGGCGTAGGAGTCGTAGTATCGACTACAACGCTCCGGCGCCGCGATAGTAGTATTTCCGAGGCCGTCTCCGTCGTTTACGCCTAATCCGGCGGCGTTTTTTGCTCGAAGCGGTATCGTTCGCGCCTAATCCGGCGGTATTTGCTCGGAGCGGTAGGCTCGAAAGGCTTATCCTACGCGTTCCGGATAGTACTACTCGCTATAGGCGTTTTATAGGGTACTTATAGTAGGCGTTAGATAAGGTACTCGCTATAAATAGTTCGAATCCTATTTAACTATAGGCGTTTTAGATAGTATTTGCTATAAGCGTTTCGGATAGGACTACTCGCTATAGCTATCTCGGACAGTTACCGCTATAAGCGTTTCGAATATTACTACTCGCTATAAGCGTTTTTAGTAGTATTTACTATAAGCGTTTCGGATTAGACTTGCTATAAGTATTCTAAATAGGACTTACTATAGGTATTTTAGATAGTACTACTTGCTATAAGCGTTCTTAATAGTACTTGCTATTTGCGTTCCGAATTAGACTTACTATACGCGTTCCGGATAAGACTTAGTATAAGCGTTTCGGATTAGAATTGCTATATAGTGCGTTCTAAATGAAACTTAGTATAGGCGTTATAGATAGTAGTACTAACTATTAGCGCTCCGGATTAGAGTTATTAGACTTACTATACGCGTTCTAAATAGTACTTAGTATTATAAGCGTTCTGAATTAGACCTATTATAGGCGTTATAGATAATAGTTAGCTTATCCTACGCGTTCCGGATAGTACTACTCGCTATAGATATTCTATAGAGTACTCGCTATAGGCGTTATATAGGGTACTCGCTACAGATAGTTCGAATGCTATTTAACTGTAGGCGTTTTAGATAGTATTTGCTATAAGCGTTCCGGATAGTACTACTCGCTATAGGCCTTCCGGATAGTGCTTCGTATAAGTATTTAGTTTCGGATTAGACTTAGACTTACTTTATACATTCCGGACAAGACTTTCTGTAGGCGTTTCGGATTAGATTATTAGACTTGCTATACGCGTTCCGGTTTATATAGGACGAACTATACTAAGCGTTTAAAATAAGGCTTGTCCTACGCGTTCCGGATAGTACTACTCGCTATAGACATCTTAGATAGTTACCGCTATAGGCGTTTCGAATATTACTACTCGCTATAGGCGTTTTTAGTAGTATTCACTATAAGCGTTTCGGATATAACTTGCTATAAGTATTCTAAATAGTACTTACTATAGGTATTTTAGAAAGTACTACTTACTATAAGCGTTCGTAATAGTACTTACTATTACCGTTCTAAATTAGACCTACTATACGCGTTCCGGATAGTACTTACTCTACGCGTTTCGGATAAGTCTTAGTATAGGCGTTTCGGATTAGAATTGCTATATAGCGCGTTCTAAATAGAACTTGGTATAAGCGTTATAGATAGTAGTACTAACTATTAGCGCTCCGGATTAGACTTGCTATACGCGTTCCGAATAGTACTTACTAAGTTACTATTATAAACGTTCTAAATCAGACTTTCTATAGGCGTTATAGATAGTAGTTAGCTTGTCCTACGCGTTCCGGATAGTACTACTCGCTATAGGTATTCTATAGAGTACTCGCTATAGGCGTTTTATAGGGTACTTACGGCCCCTTTAGGCTTACTACGGCTTAAAATAAGCTAAAAGCCGACTCTACTTAGCTATAGCCGAGGAACTTTAAAATTTCTTAGTTTACGAGCGGTTCGGAGATTATAGGAGTCGTAGTATATAGTTCGTAAGCGGTTCGGAGATTATAGGAGTTGTAGTATATATCGTAAGGCTACGATAGTATTATTTCCGATGCTATATCGGTCGTTTATGCCTAATCCGGCGGTATTTGCTCGAGGCGGTATACTCGAAAGGCTTAGCCTACGCGTTTCGGATAGTACTACTCGCTATAGATATTCTATAGAGTACTCGCTATAGGCGTTTTATAAGGTACTCGCAGTAGGCGTTATACAAGGTACTCGCTACAAGCAGTTCGAATACCATCTAGTAACTATAGGCGTTTCAGACAGTATCTACTACAAGCGTTCCGGAAAGTACTACTCGCTAAAGATATCTCGGATAATTATCGCTATAAGCGTTTCGAATATTACTACTCGCTATAAGCGTTTTTAGCAGTATTTGCTATAGGCGTTTCGGGCGTTTTGGATTAGACTTACTATAGGTATTCTAAATAGCACTTACTATAGGTATTTTAGATAGTACTACTTGCTTTAAGCGTTCTTAGTAGTACTTACTATTAGCGTTCCGAATTAGACTTGCTATATACGTTCCGGATAGTACTTACTCTACGCGTTCCGGATAAGACTTAGTGTAAGCGTTTCGGATTAGAATTGCTATATAGCGCGTTCTAAATAGAACTTAGTATAGGCGTTTTAGATAGTAGTGCTAACTGTTAGCGCTCTGGATTAGACTTACTATACGCGTTCCGAATAGTACTTACTATTATAAGTGCTCTAAGTTAGCCTTACTATAGGCGTTGTTAGTAACAGTTAGCTTATTCTACGCGTTCCGGATAGTACTGCTCGCTATAGATGTTCTATAGAGTACTCGCTATAGGCGTTCTATAGGGTACTTAGAGTAGGCGTTATATAGGGTACTCGCTATAGATAGTTCGAATGCTGTTTAACTATAGGCGTTTTAGATAGTACTTACTATAAGCGTTCTAGATAGTGCTGCTCGCTATAGTCTTAGCCTATAGGCCTTCCGGATAGTGCTTAATATAAGTATTTAGTTTCGGATTAGACTTAGACTTAATTTATACATTCCGGATAAGACTTTCTATAAGCGTTTTAGATTAGACTTAGTATACGCGTTCCGGTTTATATAGGACTAACTATACTAAGCGTTTAAAATAAGGCTTGTCCTACCGACTCCTACGCGTTCCGTATAGTACTACTCGCTATAGGTGTTCTATAGAGTGCTCGCTATAGGCGTTTTATAAGGTACTCGTAGTAGGCGTTATATAGGGTGTCCGCTAAAAGTAGTTCTAATGCTATTTACTATAGCCTATAGGCGTTTTAGATAGTATTTGCTATAGGCGTTCCGGATAGTGCTACTCGCTATAGATATCTCGGATAGTTACCGCTATAAGCGTTTCGAATAATACTACTCGCTATAAGCGTTTTTAGTAGCATTTACTATAGGCGTTTCAGATATAACTTGCTATAAGTATTCTAAATAGTACTTACTATAGGTATTTTAGAAAGTACTACTTGCTATAGGCGTTCTTAGTAGTACTTACTATTAGCGTTCTATATTAGACTTACTATACGCGTTTCGGATAGTACTTACTATACGCGTTTCGGATAAGACTTAGTATAGGCGATCCGTATTAGAGTTACTATATAGCGCGTTCTAAATAAAACTTAGTATAGGCGTTATAGATAGTAGTACTAACTGTTAGCGCTCCGGATTAGACTTACTATACGCGTTCCGAATAGTACTTAGTATTATAAGCGTTCCAAATTAGAATTCCTATAGTTGTTTTCGATTAAAGTTGCTATAAGCGTTTTGAATTAGACTTACTATACGCCTTGTAGGCAGTACTTGCTATAAGTGTTCCGACTCGGAAAGAACTACTTACTATAGATATTTCGAATAGTACTCGCTATAGGTATTCCGGATAGCAATTACTATTAGCGCATTCCGGCTCGCTATAGGCGTTTTTTAGGGCACTCGTAGTAGGCGTTATATAGGGTACTTGCTATAAATAGTTCGAATACTATTTAGCTATAGGCGTTTTAGATAGTATTTGCTATAAGCGTTCCGGATAGTACTACTCGCTTTAGGCCTTCCGGGTAGTACCTAATATAAGTATTTAGTTTCGGATTAGACTTAGACTTACTATATATATTCCGGATAAGACTTTCTATAAGCGTTTTAAATTAGACTTGCTATACGCGTTCCGGCCTATACAGGACTAACTATACTAAGCGTTTAAAATAAGGCTTATCCTACGCGTTCCGGATAGTACTACTCGCTATAGGTATTCTATAGAGCACTCGCTATAGGCGTTTTATAAGGTACTCGTAGTAGGCGTTATATAGGGTACTTAGCGCTCGCTATAAGCAGTTCGAATACCTATAAGCGTTTCGGATTAGACTTGCTATACGCGTTCCGGTTTATATAGAACTAACTATACTAAGCGTTTAAAATAAGGCTTGTTCTACGCGTTCCGGATAGTACTACTCGCTATAGATATCTTAGATAGTTACCGCTATAGGCGTTTCGAATATTACTACTCGCTATAGGCGTTTTTAGTAGTATTTACTATAAGCGTTTCGGATATAACTTGCTATAAGTATTCTAAATAGTACTTACTATAGGTATTTTAGAAAGTACTACTTACTATAAGCGTTCGTAATAGTACTTACTATTACCGTTCCGAATTAGACCTACTATACGCGTTCCGGATAAGACTTAGTATAAGCGTTTCGGATTAGAATTACTATATAGCGCGTTCTAAATAAAACTTAGTATAGGCGTTATAGATAGTAGTACTAACTATTAGCGCTCCGGATTAGACTTACTATACGCGTTCCGAATAGTACTTAGTATTATAAGCGTTCTAAATAAGAATCCCTATAAGTGTTTTAGATTAAAATTACTATAGGGGTTTTAGATTAGACTTAGTATCCGCCTTATAGGTAGTACTTACTATACGCCTTATAGGTAGTACTTACTATAAGCGTTCTAACTCGGAAAGAACTACTTACTATAGATATTTCGAATAGTACTCGCTATAGGTATTCCGGATAGTAATTACTATAGGCATATTCCGGAAGTAGTTACTATAGATATTTAAGACTATCTTGCCACAAGCGTTCCTAATAGTGCTCGCTGTAAGCGTTTCTAAATAGTGCTTTCTAATATCTATAACGCGTTCCGGATTAATATTACTTTTTAGTATTAGCGTTTTAGATATAACTTACTATACGCGTTTTAGATTAGGCCTACTATAGGCGTCTAGATAAGACTTTAGCTACTCGTCGCCTCAGGCTTCTCGTGTGGCTCTTCGAGCCACATAAGCCCTAGTATGCAGTTGACAACCTGTAAGCACAACAACTATACCTATTCCGGCTACAATAGCTGTCTATCGCGCCACGGTGAAACAGTATTCCATCGAGAGACTTAGCAGCCATCTTCCGGCCGCGAGGGCTAGATCCGGACGGTCACGCGGTAGACAGGTAGCAGTTGGCTTTTCTACCTTAGAAGTTAGCGACTTGCAACTACACCCTCTGACAAGATTTCGGAGTCCGCTTTTCTAGCTTTCCGAGTCTGTCTTGCGCCTGAGTTACCAGAATGGAGTAGTGTCATTGGTTAGTCGGCCTGTCGAATGCTTGTAACGACTCGCAATCTGCTACTCGATCGGTTACTTTAGGCGATCGGTTAGTTGGGGTGTAGCAAGCTCGTCTGTTTACAACCTTTCACTACTGTCAGACCCTGTGCAGATCGATAGACAGAAGTCTGTATTGTTTGTCACGTCGTGGGGGCACATATCTCGCTCCTACTACTTGAAACGGCCAACCTCGCATGACCGAGCTTGTCCGATTGACAGTTCGTATCAATTAGCTTCCATATTTCCTCCTCCAGGCTCGCTTTACATACTATAACAGTGAGTAAACAACGAGTGGGGAATCCAGGCTGCTTCACTGTTACAGTATGTAAAGCGAGCCTGGGCCCAGTCGCTGCATATATGCGCTCTACAAACTATATACAAAACCAATGGGCAGGGAGGGCGGGTACAGCGATTGCGGCGCCGAGTAGGTGAATGAAGGAAGAAATGCTCATGCAGGCGGTGTAGAACTATAGAAACCTGAAATATTCTCCAGATATACCTCTTCTAGAATAGCGACATATCCCCAGCTCAAGGGTGCCGAGAAAGGTACTGGGCCTTGTAGATGAGTTATACCATCGGACGGAGGGCTACCGGTGCAGTTGCAACAACATAAGGAGATCTAGAATTGCGAAACAGCTGGTTTTGCCGACACCTTTGCATGTCTCTTCACATGAAGGTCCCGGGACATAAAAGAACAAAAACATCACTAGGGTCATTCTTCCTTGGGTTTTACTAAACTCTACACCGCCAAAAATGTCTCAGATACTCCCAAGAAGAGGGATGTCACTGACCCCAACTTCTTGCATAGATGTCAAGTACCTTGATCGAACGACACAACGACGTCAATGCTCTCTATGAGGTGCCGTGATCATTTCCTGGTTCGGCAATTTTGGCCTCATTGCCCTCGTATTCCTCACGTGGAATCAGGTAGAGCCAGAAAGGACGCTTCTCCCACAGCACCCAGCCCTTGAGGTTCTCACGCCAATGCCTACTCTCCTCGGCGACAACGATCTCGAAGTTCCAAAGTATTCGTGCCAGAATGATGCTGATTTCAGCGTATCCCAAGCTTCTCACTACGTCAGATGACAACTCATGTGGTGTAGATGCTGCAGGAACTCACTTTCTGGCTGGACACATTCTGGGGCCGCAAGAGAACGGGTGAAAAGCGTCCCTTCGATCACTTGCAAATTCAGAATAGATGTCCGAATTGGGCATCCAACGCTCGGGAATGAATTCCTGAGCTCTCTTGAAGTTGTGTTCACTTCGATACATCGCTCGGTGATGAATACTGAGCACGGTCTACAATAGTAGTGTCAGTAACTTCGCACAAGTGCAGTCCATCAACCACATACATTTCCAGGAATCCAGTCATCGAAAATCTTGTTGCCTTGTTTTGGTGTTATTCGCCATAGAGCATTTGGGGTGACAGGATGCAGGCGCAGTCCTTCTTCGATAACAGCCCTGAGGAAGGGCAATGTCATTGCCTTAGTGCTGGTCATCTCATCTTCGCTCTTGAAATTCGCTCGCAGCTCTCGCAGCAATCTGGCCTTCAGCGTTGCATCCGATGAAATGCGGTACAAAAGCGATACTGTAGAATTGGCTGAGCTCTCGGAACCCGCAAAAGTAAGCAAATTCGAATTTGCGAGGATCTCTTCTTGCGTCATGCACTTGGACACAATGCTGATCAGCGAGACGCTTTCGCTTGGTGATACACCAACAGATCCATGAGACTCACATTGCCACCCCTCCCTTGCTTCATCAGCTCGAAGAGGTCAGTCCGGTCAGGTGCTTTCCCTGCAAGCCTCTCATTCACGATGTTTCCGATGAGCTTGTCAAAGTGCGTAAACTGCGTAAGCAAGGTGTATACGTCTCTCCATGGCATCGCCAGCCAGAATATCCAAATCCGTTTAGAGACGCATATAGTGTGCAGGAGCTGCAAGTTGGTGATGAGGAGATCCTGCCATGCTCGAAACCTTTCATTGCCTGCCACGCACCCAAAGGTCTTGCCAAATAGAAGTTCCCCAATGATGTCGAAGGTAAGGTAGTTCACCCAACGCATGAGATTGATGGGCTTCTTCGCTACACCGATTCCTGTCGAATCTGGTCGATGAACAAGTCCATGTTTCTGCGAATAATCGGCTCCTGTTCTGTCAAAGCAGCATGCGAGAAGCCAGGGGCAAGGACGTTCTTCATTCTCCTCTGGTCGGAATCTTTTGCCGAGATGATGTAGTGCAACTTGGAAGAGATGAAAAACTCCGGTCGTCGATTCTCAATCTTGGTATCTTGACGGCAGTATATCTCATCCCACGCCTCGGGAATGTCAAAGGAAAGTTCGTCCGGAGCGACACGCACGATGTGTCCGTACTGTTTGTGGAGCTCCTCGATCTTTTCGTGCCAGAAACCACTACGATACCAGAAGCCCCACGGCAGACTGGATGCTACGAACAGCTTTGGACCGGGATACTTCCGAAGAGGATGGAAGTAAATGTTATAGATGGGCAGTATGATCAAGTAGTAGATAACTGCCTGTGCTTTCACATCAGTATGCAAATTTGACGGTTTCGAAAAGTGAAGCTTCGCGTACCAGAAGGACGCTGGTCCCAAGCAGTGATGACCAGGACATCGCTGGCAATCGATCCATAGTATGTGAGGAGGTTTCAATTGTGTTGAAGGGGTACAGGATGGTTTAGTTCGACCTTTGACGGCGTTGTGACAAAGCAAACGTAACGAAACTAGCAAGATGCTTCCTTCGTTGAGGATGCATCAGAGGCTTTGATGGGGAATACGTCTCTCAGGTGAGTGCAAGGCCGACGCGCCGCTCCTGCAATGATCATGCACGAGTCTCAGCATAGCTAGCTTTGTTGGACGCAGCAGAGCCTGCGCAGGACTGCCAGCTGGGGCTCGGGGAAGTGGTCAAGGTAGAGGTGTTGTACGACAAAGTTATATAAGCTACTTCTAACTTAGGGTTAGGAGCGGCGTCGCTTTTTACAACAGTTATAAGCCCGGCTTTGCGCTTCCGAGGGATCGCCGACGGCGATATAGCGTAGTAGTTACGGCGTAAAAGCTAAAAGAGAACTAAGCCTATTTAGGAAAGGCTGCCGGCACTTCTATTATACCGCGAGTAGGAGTATACTACGCTAGTAGCGGGATAAGGATACCTAAGTCGAGAGGACTTCTTTACTTCTCTAAAGCAAAGAAGTAGGAGGAGTATTATATAATAAAGTTACACAAGCTACTTCTAAATTAGGGTTAGGAGCGGCATCGCTTTTTATAATAAGAGGAAGGTTAAATAGATGCTACCCTAAGTATATATATCCTTTTTTAAGAACTAAACGATAGCGTCCGCCGCCTAAGTAGTAGATTATAACTTAATATAGGTATAAGAGTCTACTTCTCCTATTAGATAGAATAGTAGTCGTAGGGCTCTAAGGCTCGCACTATAATATAGAAATTTTAAAAGAGTATATAGATACTTAGTATACTAGTAAAATACCGTTCGATAGCTTTCTAGATACTCTATAGTACTATTTAATATTTATTAAACTAAACTTTTTTTTAAAAAATCAATTGCTAGTAATAAACTAAGTTTTAAGATTCCTAGCTACTATAATACCTAAAATGTAATATTTGTTACTAGTAATATTTTATTTGTATTAGTATAGATAAAGTCTATATATAATAACCTAAAGCAAAGTAGTAAAACTACTATTAATATCTAATTTTCCTCTACTTAAAACTAATGAAATAAGTTTAAATGCTAGTCTTAAACAATATTAGATTTTATTCTTTTTACTAAAACTTTTATATATACAAACTAACATTTATAAGGTTTTTTATTAATTAAGTAATATTTTTAATAAAAATTTTGAATTTCTATCGCTACCTACAAAATAATACTACTATAAAAGTTTAATAGTAATTAATAGTTACACCAAAGGCCTCGTAGTTGGTTATTAATTACCGATTAGGATTCAATTAAACTAATCTCACTACGAGTTTGGTTCCCGCAATTTTGCCCTTCGAGATTTCTTCTAGACCTCGCACAATGCCCTCAAATTGACCTTCCACCTCTTTGATAGGCAAAGGCTGGATCAAATCCCGATTGACCATCTCTTGAATTTCTGCAGCCCACATTCTACAGAGCTGCACAGATTCAGGGTTACTCTTTCGTGTGTACACAGAGTCGCCAAGTTCAACATCGTACCCGAGCTGCTCGTAACCCATGATAATATTGACCTTGACTGACCGACGAGGCCGCCATGCCTCGGGGCAGTCCTCAAGACACGCGTATCGAGCTCCAAGCCTTGCCAGCACATTGAAGCATATCTCAACCGAATCTGGCTGCGTAATGCAGTCTAAAGCATGTTTGATCGGCCTGCCTTGTGCAATCTTTCGCACTTCTTCGACGCAATTAGGCGACGTGTACGAGGCTGTGCCGATTGCACCGTAGCTCATAGCACGTGGGGCAGATCTGTCGGAACACACTGCAATAGGATCGTAGCCCGACCTGCGGAAAGCTAGTCAGTCATGGCCATCCTTCAAAGGAAGCCTAGAGTGAACAAACCGCTTCAGCATTTGGATAGCTATACAGCCTGTTGCAGTCCCACCGCCGTACACCAAGACGAGAATGGCCTTTTCAGACGGCGCTGAAGGCTTACCCGTAAGAGCAAGCGCATCGGGTTTCGACATTGCCAGCCCTACCGTTGCCCACGATAGGTTGCCAAGACCTGCGGCTAGAGTGTCACTCCAGTGATCAGGTACCAGAATGGTATGTCTGGCATCGGCGATTGCGTACTGAGAAAAACCACCGTGAAGTTGATTGTTCTGTCGATAGGGGAGCTCGCCAGCAATAACACGCGAGCCGACCCGGACAGTGGAAGCAGATCCTGCCAACACCACTACTCCAAAGAAATCGCACCCGGCTGGCGTGTCCTCCATGAAGAAGTGCGAGACCATCTTGGCGTCGACTGGATTCAGTCCCACGGCTAAGACTTGAACGAGCACATCATGATCCGATCGGAGCTCAGGCACCGCTCTCCCATGTGCCACTGCTAGAGGCAATCGCCCTTTGGGCAGTCCTGGAGTCTTCCTTTGAACGATGATGGTTTGCTTCGAAGGCAGCGCTGTTGACATGGCTAAGACGAATCGCGAGAGAGGATGTTGACATTCAGGAGAGCAGGAGAAGCACCGGCCTCTATTCTATAGCGTGAAGGGCACGGTAGGGGCACATTGCTTGCGCCCTCCCCTTAAGATTACCTAGGAAGCGTTCCAAGTCTAGCAGCTTGCAATGTCTATTATAAATCTTATCGAGAAGTTTCGAATTTCGAAAATTTTAGATTTCCAAGTCTAGCTAGCATATAATATATAGAATTGCTATTAGATTACTGTATTACAAATAGTACTAGGTCTATACCTATACTAGTACTAACTTTATTAAAATCTATAACTATTATTAAGTTCTACTCCTTAGTAGTTAGTTTAAAGTTTAGTTATAAGCTTTTATAAGTACTTGCTTTAAGTTTAAAAATACTAAAAAAATATTATATATATTAGAAATTAGCAGTCTATATACTAGAGGCTAGTATTAAATATAAAATATATTTAAATTTTTAAAACTTTTTCCTAAATTGATATTATTAATATTAGTGTACGAGATTTATTTAATATCTAATAAAGAATTTAGCAATTTATTATATTAGATTTTCGATAACTAGTTCTTAGTAGTATCTCCTATTAGCCTAACTATTAGCTATTAGTCATCATTTACAGAGAAATTAACAAATGTCCAAAAGCTTTTAGTATAATAGCAGCGTCTAAAAATACCTCGCTCTCAATTATAATCGTTACTAAGAGGTCGTAAATATTTAGCTAGAATTAAGAAAGGCTTTCGTGCCTTTCGTTCCATCCCGAGGCGTCTACGGAAGTGTCTCGTATTATAACCTCCGCATATGGCGCAATAGCGAGGTTGCGTGCAGCAACGGTGACCACGATGGTTACGACGCGACAGTTCCGTACCCCACGGAGTAGGTATTATTCTCAGCTCACGGAGTCCGTACAAGTTTGCACACTCCGTTCTTAGTGCAACCGATGCACGGACGCCCTTACGGGACTTCAGATAGCACTCAGGATGTCGACATGGTCGCTTGCTTGTAACAATATCAAATAGGCAGGTTTGAGACAAAGTTGCATATTGCCCGGTTCGACATGCATTGCGAGCTCCCACGCTCGGCGCTGTACTGCTGTCTGTTTTCCCTGTAAGTTCTTGTCATGCTGTAGAGGTGGTAGCTGACATCCTGACCTGTGAGGCGAGTAGCGCTTCTCTTTGCGGTCAACTTCGGCGCGGCGACGTACGATCATTTCAAGCAACAAACATCCCATCTCCCGGCGTTGAACACCACGGGCTGAAATTGTCGACCAGTCGTCGACCCTGGGCAAGACAGCTTTTGGCGCCTACTTGCCTTATCAAGAGGTGTCTTACACGGCTCTAATAAATCCCGGCCTAGACATTGCCCTTCTGGAGAATTGGAGACATAAAGAACACAAGGCACTGACGTATAGGTCTCTGGACCGGAGTCTTTAGAAGATCCACTTGTCTCATGTGTAATCGGTCTCGATTATGGATAAGTTAACCCGGATTGTGCAAGGCTCCATTCTGATTTTGACCTACACTATCACTAGATAGGTACGGACTGCATGGGCGGAGAATGGCTGGACAAGCCATGAACTTACTCCAAACTAAATCAACATGCTTGCTAGATCTGCAAGATTCCCGCGGATCAACGATCTTGAGGCATGACGAAGTGCCGAATGACTGGAGGTAGCGACGCCAGATCCAAGATTGGCTTACTGTCAACCGTGTGGGATCCGGAGCTACAAAACCTCGTTCTCCGCCAGGAAGGAAGAATGGGATTTGTCAAGATGAAATCCACTAACGTCGCGCAAACCATTCGTCAGTTCTCGAAGTACTCGTAGTCGCCATTCTCCGAGAAGATAGCCAAGTCATCCAAAAGCTCTAGGAAAGGAACAAGCAGCCAGGACGCCCCCATGTCTTCAGAACCCATTGCCATCGTTGGGAGTGCCTGCCGTTTCTCAGGGGACACTGACTCACCCGCAAAACTTTGGCAATTGCTCAAGAACCCACAAGACCTGCGCCAAGAGATACCTCCAGAGCGCTTCAACGTTGAAGCCTTCTATCACCCAGATCATGCCTATCATGGTCACGCCAACGTGAAACATTCATATCTCCTGGCCCAAGACATTGCCAGGTTCGATGCTGAATTTTTCGGCATCAATGCCATGGAGGCCAACGCGATGGATCCGCAGCAGCGTCTGATTCTTGAGACGGTATACGAAGCCATCGAGTCTGCCGGCATGACAATGGAGGAACTGTCTGGAAGCGACACGTGTGTCTACGCAGGTTCCATGACTGCCGACTACGATGCTATGAGCCTTCGCGACCTTGATCACCTTCCAACTTATGCCGCTGTGGGGACCTCTCGTGCCATATTATCGAACCGCATATCTTACTTCTTCAATTGGAAGGGCGCTTCCATGACGATCGATACGGCATGCTCGTCTTCGCTAGTGGCGCTTCACAATGCAGTCCAGACACTAAGGTCACGGGACTCGGGCATGGCAGTTGTTTGCGGATCTAACTTGATTTTTGGACCGGAAAGCTTCATCATCGAGAGCACTGTTAATATGCTCTCACCTGACGGCCTGAGCCGTATGTGGGACAAGGCAAGTGCACCTGCAATCTTTTCCAAGCTCTGTCTCTTGATCGACAAGAATGCTGATATTTTTCCTAGGATGCCAATGGCTATGCCAGGGGAGAGGGCCTTGCTGCCTTGGTGTTGAAGCCTTTGAGCGCTGCACTAGAGGCCAATGATCATATCGAATGCGTCATACGGGAGACTGGCTTGAACCAGGATGGACACACCGCGGGTGAGTGACTTGATTTGTGATATCCTGAACATCAGAAAGAGGTTGACGACGCTGTTCGTGATTGCAGGTCTCACCATGCCAAGTCCATCGTCGCAGAGGGATCTCATTCACAGTACTTATGCCAAGGCCGGACTGGACTTGCGTTGCCCTCATGATCGACCACAGTATTTCGAAGCTCATGGAACTGGAACCCCAGCAGGAGGTATGTCACATCTGGCGAGTGCCTACAGTCTCCAAATTTGGTCTCAGACCGTTACTGACAACTCGATTCCAGATCCAGTAGAGGCTGAGGCAATCTACACCGCGTTTGTTGCACCTTCTGCAATGACCGCGGCGACCGCTGAAGTTGATCATCCTCTCCACGTGGGATCAATCAAGACCGTCCTGGGTCATACCGAAGGCGCCGCCGGGCTAGCAGGACTGCTGAAAGCAATGCTAGCCATTCAAAACTCCTGCATTCCTCCGAATCTTCACTTCAATGAGCTCAACCCTTCAATTGAGCCCTTCTACAAACACCTGGCGATCCCATGCAGCGTCGTTCCCTGGCCACCGTTGCCTCCTGGCCAAGCACGACGTGCAAGTGTTAACAGCTTTGGTTTCGGCGGAAGCAATGCTCATGCCATCATCGAGAGCTATGAATCTGAGTCTGCGACCAGCTCACAGGATGCCAACGACAACCACATTGTGTACGGCCCCTTTGTCTTCTCAGCATCTTCGGAAGTGGCCCTGCGAAACAACATCAAGGCATACATCACGTATTTGGAAGAGCATGAAGATTGCAATGCTCGCGATTTGGCATACACTTTACGCCAAAGACGATCCCTCTTGCAATACCGGCTGGCAATACCCGCTACGTCTTGCGAGATACTCAGGCAGAAACTGGTTGAAATGTCTTCAGGGTCAAGTGACGCGGCTTTCACCAGAATCACCCGCACGATTCCAAAGATAGGCAACGGAAGCGGCAAGATCCTTGGGATCTTTACTGGACAAGGCGCACAGTACGCTGGAATGGGTGCTGAGCTTATTCGAGACTCTGAATTGGCGCGGAAAATCATCCAAAAACTCGACTCCATGCTGCAAGACCTGCCTCAACAAGATCGTCCTTCGTGGTCTCTCGAGGGTAAACTCCTGGCAGCGGCAGATGAATCCCGTACTTTGGAGGTCGGCGTATCGCAGCCACTCACCACTGCAGTTCAGATCATGCTCGTAGACCTCTTGGGTGCTGCTGGCATCCATTTCGACGTTGTCGTCGGCCATAGTAGTGGCGAGATAGCTGCAGCCTATGCCGCGAAGTTCCTCTCGGCAAGGGATGCGATCTGTATCGCTTACTACCGTGGCATGGCCTGTGAATATTCTAAGAGCCCGAATGGGAATGTCTCTGGTGCCATGTTGGCGGTTGGAACCTCTATGGACGACGCCCTCGAAATATGCAGAGACGACACTTTCCAAGGTCGCATCTCCGTGGCTGCTGTGAACTCTTCATCCAGCGTCACTATCTCCGGAGACTCAGACGCGATAGAGGAACTTGTCGTCGTCATGGAAGATGAGCAGAAATTCCACCGACGATTGCGAGTGGACCGAGCATACCACTCCGCTCATATGCAGGCTTCCGCGGAGCCCTACGCCCAAGGCATGAAGCGGGCCAGGATCTCAGCTGCTGCGTCTGGCTCAGACTCTGGGTCGCGCCAGTGTCAGTGGTACTCAAGTGTCTATCCTGGGATGCTGGTGAATGATTTGTTCCCTTTGTCTGGCGAATACTGGCTTGAGAACCTTGTTAAACCCGTCATGTTCGAAGCTGCCCTCTCCGCAGCCTTGCAATCTTCCTTCACCGCCTTCGACGTGGCACTTGAAGTTGGACCACATCCAGCCTTGCGAGGTCCTGCGGTGCAAGTCATGCAAGACGTCCTTTCCAAGCCTGTGCCATACATCGGGACTCTTGAGCGTGGATCTGGCGCAACTTCCAGCTTCTCGACGGCTCTTGGATCCTTGTGGTCTCACCTCGGCAGAGGTGATATCGACCTCGATCTCTTCGAAAGGATGATGTCAAGTGTCGACGTCCCTTTCAAGCTTCTTAAAGGACTGCCGTGTTATCAGTGGAACGACGAGACACGGTATTGGAGTGAATCACGACGATCAAAACATCTGCGCAGTCGATCCGAGCCTGTACACCCTCTCTTAGGCCATATGACAGCGGAGTCCGGCCCTCACGCTCTGCGATGGAAGCACAGCCTGAAGCCAAGCGAGATGCCGTGGCTAGGAGGGCACGCTGTCCAGGGACAAATCGTGTTCCCTGCCGCTGGCTACATCTCATCGGCTATAGAGGCTGCTAGGTGGTTGGCGAATGGTGACGAGATCGCTCAGCTTGTGACCCTTGAGCAGTTTGTCATCCATGAAGCGATTCCATTTCAAAACGAAGAAGATGACATCGAAGTGTTGATCGAACTCACGCAGATCAGCCGCGTCAAGGATGGTCAGGCAATAACGGCAGCAAACTACACCTACTCGGCCGCACTGGGTGGCACAAGTTTGTCCATTGTGGCTACCTGCACGGTCAATGTTCAACTTGGCCAGCCGTGCTCATCACTACTCCCGGCGAGGCGGCCAGAACCGCCGCATATGGTCGAGGTGAGACCACAACGGATGTATGATTACCTTGAGAAGCTGGAATACAACTTTTCCGGCTCATTTCGCTCGTTGACCGAGCTCCACCGAAGACTGGGCTTTTCTCGCTGCGTAGGGAAAGCCGCAGAGCGGACTCTTGGCTGCGAGGCCCTGCTGGTACATCCGGCCGACCTTGACGCGGCCTTCCAAGCTGTGCATCTTGCGTGCAGCTATCCTGGCGATGAGCAGATTCGACATCTTCATCTCCCAACCAGAATTGACACCATTCGGATAAATCCCGCCGCATCGAAGTCATCTCAGAAGGTCGATGAGATCAAGCACAGCTTCGGTGTGGATGCCGTTTGGCATCAGTCTGACCCCTTAACTCCGACCACAGGGTTTACGGGCAGTGCAAGTCTCTTCATAGGAGATCAAGAACCCGAGCACACCGCCATACAAATCGACAACGTGGTACTGAAACCTGTCGGTGATTCCCTCGACGAGCGCAAGATCTACTATGGCATCGATTATGTCCCTACAAAGCTCGATGGCATGGCAGCTGCCGAGGGACTGGAAGTCACTCGGGAAGTCGAAGATCTCATGCAGACGTTACGCCGAATTGTGTACTTCTACGCCGCCAAGTTCGACCGCGAAGTTCCATCTGATTTGCCGGCGCGCGTGGAAGCGGGTAACATCAAGTACTATCTCGACTTTTGCCAGCATCTCACAAACGAGCTCCGGCCTGTGGAATGGATGCAAGATACTAAAGAAGATATCCAAGCAGCAATACACAAATTGGGGTCAGTAGAACTAACGGCTCTTGCGTAGTGGTTTCAAGTTGACAGATGACATAGGCCTGATGCGGAGGGATCTGCGGATGTGAAGTTACACCTCCTTGTCGGCGAAACCATGTCTCGAGTATTCCGCGGAGAGGCGGATATGCTCGAGGAGCTACGCCTCTCTGGACTTCTGGACGACTTCTACAGATATGGCGCCGGACTACGGCAAGCAACGTTGTGGTTAGCTGCGATACTCAAGCAAATCACGGACCGAAATCCACATCTTCGCCTCTTGGAAATCGGTGCCGGCACCGGAAGTGCGACCAAGGACATTCTCGCTGCGATCGGACCATCCTTTGACGACTACACCTTCACTGATATTTCCGCAAGCTTTGGGGATCATGCAATGGAACAATTTGCTCTCTTGAAGGATCGCGTATCGTTCAAGACTTTCGATGTCGAGATCGATCCAATTGAGCAAGGTTTCGTCGAGGGTCAGTACGACGTAGTGATCGCAAGTCAGGTTCTACATGCAACTACGAGTCTTGGTGAGACTGTGCGAAATGCGCGTCGCCTGATAAGACCAGGAGGCTGGCTGCTCATTGGCGAATGTGATCCCGGTGGCAGGCTGCGTGACTCCGGATCCTTTATATTCGGCATGCTTACTGGCTGGTGGAAGGGTATTCAGGACGGAAGACGGCTTTCACCATTCATCTCTGCCGCAGAATGGGATGTTGTCTTACGTGAGAACGGCTTCTGCGGTATTGAGACCATGAATCCAGAGCATCTTGGTGTTCCATTTGGAATCACAGCTATGGCAGCTCAAGCGACGGATGAACGGATGACAATCATTCGGGCGCCCTTGTCATCACCCAAAAATCTGGAAGTGGAAGAAGTCCTTATCATTGGCGGACAGACCGATTTGGTGGCCCAAAAGGTAGAGGAACTGCGACAAACTCTCACCGGCCTAGGCGCTCGAGTCTCGAATTGCAAGACCCTCGAAGAAATCGACGACAACGTTGACCACCCTGGAATCGCCATCATCAGCTTGGCAGATTTGGACCAACCAGTGTTTCAGGAGATGACCCCTGATCGATGGGCATCGTTCCAAAAGCTGTTTGTCGATAGCAAGTCCATGCTGTGGGTGACTTGCGGCCGTTTGAAGAGCGAGATCTACAGCAACATGACTGTTGGATTCGGACGCGGCGCCCTCAACGAGGAGTCAGATCTTCGCCTACAATTTCTGGACTTTGACAGCATTTCTCAGCTTGACACGCACGTCATCGCAGAGACATTTGTCGTATTTACTAATCAGACAGTGCTCGAAGCCACCGACAAGAAGCATATCCTTCACATCTCTGAGAGAGAAATCATCATTGACGATCAAGGCCGCGAATTGGTGCCCAGGTTAGCACACCAAACTCGTCTTAACAATCGACTCAGTTCTACAAGACGGGTCGTGGAGTATCCAACCGATCTGCGCGATCAGGAGGTGGCCTTGGAGCAGAACTCGAGTGGATGTTTCCTTCGTCAGTTGTCACGATTCGACAAGTTAGCCAACACAGGAGGGAAATCAGAGTAAGCCGCTTTGTACAAGTCATGTGGGAAAATCATGCTAATTCCTTTGCAGACACGAGCTTGTCGAGCTTCGTATGCAATATTCTACTCTCTCTGCAATACGTACGCCATGGGGGTATCGATCACTCGTCTTGGGAGTCGACTCGGAAGGAAGAAAATTCATCTCTCTCACAACCTCTGTGAGGTCCGTCCTCCGCGTCTCGGCTCAGTCTCTGGTGGAGGTCGAGAATCAGAAGCTCGTAGGCTCTCAGCTCATCTACTCGATCGCAGTGCAGATGATAGCACTCTCAATCCTCGAGCCTGTGCGCTCTGGACAACGGATCATCGTCCACAACTCGCCCCTTGATATCGCCATAGCAATTTCAGGACGAGCACGGCAGCATGGTATTCATGTTGTGTTCACGACAGATGATACTTCCGCTGTACGCATACCACAGACCAACGCAACTCCTTCTGTCCGACTACATCCGTTCGCTGGACGGCTCGAGGTTGATCGCGTGGTTGATACAAACGTGTCATACCTCACAGACCTGTCTCTTGATCAGAATCGTCTTTCGGTGACGCTGGCCTCGCTCGTTCCAGCGTACTGCCGCAAGGAGACTTGGGACACTCTGCGCACCTCTTCTGCAAGCGATGTGGACTGCCACGAGTTCGTCGAACCCTTGAAACTCCACTTGGACACGGCGTGGAAGCAGGTCTCTGCATCCAGGCCTGGAAGAGCATCGAATTCAAGCATTGATCTCAACGAACTCGTCGGCGATCGTGGGGCCAAGGCGAGCCTAGCACCTCTTCAGGTCATAGACTGGACCAGCGCAACTTGTCCTCCAGCTCGGCTTTGTAGGCTTGATGTCGTCCCCTTGTTCAGGCCCGACCGCACGTACTGGCTCTGTGGGCTATCAGGTCCACTCGGAACCTCAATTTGCGACTGGATGATCGCCTGCGGTGTTCGAAATATGGTAAGCCAGCGATGATTCTACTGGGAAACTCTTCTCTTACGAAACATTCACTTACCCTTCTATCTTGCAGGTGATTTCCAGTCGCAATCCCAAAATCAACGAGCTTTGGATTGACAGTCATCGAAAACACAGAAGGAACATCAACATCAAGTCTTGGTATGTCTGCAGTCGCATCCTTTCTTTGACAGGACGAGCACTAACGTCTCCTGCTTCTGCAATAGCGACGTGACCGACGAGGCAGCTCTCCGAAAAGTCCACCAAGAGATTGTAGAGGAACTTCCTCCCATCTCTGGAGTGGTCAGTGCCGCGATGGTCCTGCGCGACGTGGCCATTCGCAACATGGAATACGATCAACTTCAAGATGTTATCCGTCCCAAGGTGCTTGGCTCGATTCATCTGGATCGCATTTTCCATGACGTGGACCTCGACTTCTTCATCGTCCTCTCTTCCACCAATGCCATAATTGGAAATCCCGGCCAGGCCAACTACGCCGCTGCGAACATGGGAATGGCTGGAGTTGCTAATGCACGACGTGCAAGAGGGCTTCGCGCAAGTGTGGCACATGTTGGTGCCATTATTGGCGTTGGCTATGTGACCAACTCAATCGAACGCCTGGATCTGACCGTGACAATGACGAACATGATCCGCGTAAGTGAGGAGGAAGTCCATCAAATGATTGCGGAAGTCCTAGAGGCAGGTTTCGAAGACTCCTCCGTTCCCCCCGAGCTGGTCATGGGGCTCAAGGAGGTGTCACTTCAAGATCCCGGACAGTCGAAATGGGTGCACGATCCCAAGTTTTGCCGTCTTCTCTTGCCCACCACTACCGGCGACGGCCGGAACCAGGCTGCTGGAGCGGTAGAAGTGTCTGTTCGGGAGAGTTTGGAGGCCTGCAAGACAGGCCCAGACGTCCACCAAGTTCTCAAACAGGCATTCGCCGCACAAATGCGGAAGACTCTGTTCATAAAGCTTTCAGACGATGAGATCATGCTTTCATCCAGCAACGCGCTAGGCCTGGACTCGCTCATTGCCGTTGACATTCGGTCGTGGATCTTGAAGACGTTCAATGTCAGCATACCAGTGCTCCAAATCATGTCTGCGGATACGCGAATCTCCGATCTCGTCACGTCAACTATGCAGGAGTTGCCAGCGTCCATGACTCCTTCTCTTCACCCAGACCAAGACAGAAAGCCTAGCCAGGCCTCAGCAGTTGGTAGTGACACGCCATCAGAATCCTCCGAGCACAGCTCTCGCCCTAGTGTTAGTACTGCAGCATCAGACTGGTCGTCGTCAGTCAGGAAGGAGGAGCCGATTGTTTTTGATTGGGACTACGAGGCTCGTGCACCAGAGGAGATAGTCGCATATCTCGACGCCACTCCGCCACGGAAGAAGCCTGAAGTCATCCTCCTTACGGGTGTTACGGGCCTGCTGGGCCATCATTTACTGGGAACCCTCCTTGCAAGTGACTCGGTCCGTCAGATCATCTGTATTGCGGTTCGCCGACTTTCCGATCGCTTGGGCACAGCTTCGACCCAGTTGCCGACCGATGGAAGAATCGAATATCACGAAGGAGATCTCGCTCTGCCGAATTTCGGTCTCGCCGAGACTGAAATCCACAACATCTTCGCCAAAGTGGACGCCGTCATCCACAACGGCGCCGACACTTCGCACATGAGGAGTTACGCGACCCTCCATCAAGTCAATGTCCAGTCCACACGGACGATTCTCCGGAATTGCGTATCTCGGCACATCCCGCTACATTACATTTCCTCTGCCGGAATCGCGCTGGCCAGCGATCTCAATCCATTCCCGGCGGTGGCCGTCAATGGAAGTGCTCAGAAACTGGACGAAATCTCCAAGCACGGCGCCCAAGGCTACATGTGCAGCAAATGGGTGTGCGAACGCATGTTGGAGAATGTCGGTACCATCCATGGCTTACCCGTCTGGATCCATCGGCCTTCAACCATTGTCCGCGAGGGCCAAGATGCTGCAACGGAACGTGCAGGGCTCGACTGGGTCAACGCTCTCCTTCAGTACTGTCACAAAACCCAGAGCGTGCCGCGCGTTCACCACAACAAAGGTTGTCTCGACTTGGTCTACGCAAAGACGTGCTGCGATGGAATTGTTTCTGATGTCCTTTCCAATTCGCCACGCGTGCAGAACGGACCGACTTATCGGAACCTTGTGAATGATATTGTCATTCCCATGGCAGAGCTGAATCAAGTGGCATTCCAGGCTGGTCGGTCGAGTCCCTATTCGGTGGTATCTTGGAGCGAATGGGTTGATAAGGCTGTCGCCGCGGGCCTGAATCCAGCGGTAGCTGCGTTGATTGAGACGATGGATGAGCCAGGGGGCCACTCATATCCGAGACTGCTGAGGTAGAAGAAAATGTATTTCCATGCTGCTTTTGAACGTTATAATACGCGCTTGGTCTAACATTCTCCCATTGTCTATTTGTGTTCTTTGTTGTCCAAGTTCGGGCTATCGTAACAAGGATGGTCTCAGGGCCAGTGCAGCTTGCTTACTTGTGAGGTCCAGCGAAGAGTGTGAAATGCCTGGCTCTGAAAAGACCGAACTTTCATTCCCGCTGCTTTCAATCAGATTCAAGCACTTCGATACCTACGGTCGCGACCTTTATAGCCGGTATAGAATCGAATGTCGTATAAAGCGGCGAGAAGGGCGTTTAGGGAGGCGTTGAGGGATGTTTGCTCCGGAGCGGAGAAAAGACTCGAGATATTTTCGTTATGGACTGATTTTCGTAGTAGGACGGTTTATACGAAAGGGGTTGATAATTGGAGTCATTATGCCGGGAATGTGATTTTTAATCCTAAGGAGGAGAAGTGGTAGGTCAAGTCCTCTTCTCTTAGTGGGATATGCCAATAGGCGTCTTGTAGCTATATCATCGACTTCGAACGCGCGACGTTCCACGACCCGGAAAGGGGGCCAGCCTCCTAAGACGACATTTGTCGAGTGGGTTGGGAAAGGGCCTTTCGTTTGAAAAATGGCCGGTTTGGAGAATCACGAAGTTTACTTAGAGAATCGAGATGGAGTCTCTAGGACCTATACGATAGCTGTCCAGGCCGGCGTCTAGGGTCCAGAACAGTCCATCGAGCGTCGGCCCACTGTGTATAGCGATCGTGGGCATAGATATCTAGGTCTTGAAATATCCGCGGTACTTCTATTCCGGAGTTGTGAATCGAAGACGTCGGACTCGAGCGTAGCGGAGTGCCAAGACGCACGTGAAGCGTGAGATGAATGACCCACTACGGGCCGATTGCTCCGGTCGCTCGGGCTACAGCCTTGAGTGCCACCTCCTAACATCTACACCTTCGTGCTGAGGACACCGCCGTACGGAGGACACCTTCGGGCTGAGGACACATTCGTACTGAGGACGCCTTCGTACTGAGGACACCTTCGTGCTGCCAACACCTCGCGCCGTTCGATGCGAATCGCTGTCTGCATCGCTTGGCCCAGACAAGCCAGTTTTTCTGGTCGCTCGGTCTACACTCTTCGAGCGCAGCCACTCATCCCCAAGCCCTCGACGCTGCACAGTCTCAGCATCCTAAGCCCAATACCACATCCTTTCGCCCCTTCAGCATCATCCGACCATGGCAACCACGGCAACAATCACCGACCTCGCCCTCGAAGTCGGATCCCTCCGCGTTCTCGGCCCCCTCGAACAATACGGCATCGAACTCGGCGACGCGATCTTCGAGAGGAAATTCAAAGACAAGAACGAATCAGTTTCCGTCCGTCATGGCAAACACCAAGAAGCCGACGTGATCGTCAAGATTTTCCATCAGAAGTAAAGGAAGAAAAAGAAAATCCCCCCATGCGCGGTCTGTACGATGACTGACCAAAATTCCGCACCTCCAGAAACCCAGACAACACCAGCGGCCGCTGCGATCGCGAAGTCGCAGCGCTCAAGAAACTCACAGAATCCGCGTGCGAGTACGCGCCGACTTTCGTCAAGGATTTCAGCATCGCGGCAACGAGTGGCGGAGCAGATCGCTATGTGATTATAAGCAAATTGCCAGGCTTCGACCTGTCGGAACGAGAGAAATGGGAGGGCTACGTCGCGATCGAAGATATGCGGGAGTACTTCACGGTAGCGCAGAAGTATGTCTCCAGACAAAGAAGTCGGGTTGCGTTGGTGCTGACAAAGAGATGCAGGGCGGTGCTGGATTGTGGCGTGGACAATGGGAGCCATAGCGATCGCAACATCATGTTCGATCCTGTTCAGGAGAAGTGGTATTGCCTTGATCCGGTTCGGGGTCGAGTGTGGCGTTTTGCTGACGAGTGGTGATCTAGTTTCATTATCGACTTCGAGCGCGCCAAGATCTCTCCCAGCTTTAAGGGTAGCGAGTATGGCACCAGCCTGGATCGGTGGCTCTTTTAGGCTGCATGCGAGCGGTCTGAAGCAGTTGTCGCCAATCTTGACGAGTCGCGTGCCAGCGGGCGGCCAGAAGTGTCATTTGTAATATCATGAATGTCGAGCATGCTCAAGATCGGGCGCCCTTCGGTGCAGTGCTTGGAGCTGACTGCCTCATTTCGCGGAGTGTAGGATGCAGAGCGAATGAGGGATGTCTTCGATAGGGCCATGTAGTCTGCGAATGGGATATTTGAACGTATGAAGTCAGCTCTGAATCTTGGCAACGCCTCGGCATTCCGCATGCCAGCCAGCAATTCTCAAACCACAACGCTTTCTTTCCCAACTCATCCCCATGGCTCTCACAACAAAATACGGCGCCGAGCGGCAATTCCCCGACACCGTGGCCAGCGACTGCGGAAACTTCCACGTCGAGCTGATTCGTCCATACTTCGTGCGCAAAGTCAAAACCAACAACACCGTCACCGCCGTCTACGATGCTCGCATGAATGGGCAGGATGTGATCCTCAAGGTTCACCATCTCCTGTATGCCATGCCATGCCATCTTCAGACCTTGCTGCTGACCAGTCCCAGAGGTCTCAAAGACTTCAGCCTCCGCGCTCAAGGCGAAGCAAACGCTCTCGCCAAACTGGATCAAGCTGGTTGCCAGTATGCACCGAAGCTTCTTGGCCACTTCCGCAAGACTTTTGGTGGCGTTGTCTGCGGCACGGAGATTTATGTGGTGATCAGCAAGGTCCCTGGCTACTCGCTGGATTCCAACACAGCGTGGCGGTCCACGTATGAGGGATACGAGAAGGTGGAGCGCGCCTTCGAGATTGCTCAGAAGTGAGTCCGAGTGCATGAGTCGCTTGGAGTTGACGACGTACTGATGGTTGACAGGTCCATCCTTGCCTGCGGTGTCGACAATGCTGGACACGAGGCGGGCAACATCATGTATGACCCGGATCAAGATAAGTGGTAAGAAGCATCTTTGCTCTTTCTTTGACCTGGCTCCAGCTGACCAGAAGATTCCAGCTACATCATTGACTTCGAGTACTCCGACTTCCCTCAGCGTCGCTACATGCGCCACCTGCCTGTCAACTTTGCCGATTGGGTTGGTCCTGGTCCAGCTCGTCCAGCTTCCGAGCCTGCCATGAATCCCCCAGAGACGCCACGGCTCTCGCTTGGTGATGGGAAGAGAGACGATGCTTTCACGAGCTCACCATCTACACTCAAGTCGGAGTCTGAAGAAGATGAGAAGCTTGATGTCTCGGTCGCGAGCTCTCCAGATGCCGAGAAGATGGGCTTCGAGCTGATCGGATAGTGCTCGAAGGCTTGTCGCAAATCTCTCCAGAGCATATCCTGCAATCGGAAGTGATTGCATGTGAGCATTTAGGCTGCTCGCAGAAGCGAGGTCTGCTCCTCATGGGAATGTGGTAGATTATCGTAGAAGATAGAATGAAAAACAGTCGGAGAGACGAGTCGGCGGCCTCACAATCCAGCTTCATCGCCAATCCAGGGATGGTCGATCCTACGCATATTCACGAGATTGTTCTGTCCATAACATCGAGATCCAGATCCAGGCTGGGTGAAGTAAAACCTCCTTCTCAGTGACTCTATCAACGCACTGATCGCTGAAACGCTATGATATGAAACAAAGACAGTCCACGCCAATGTAGAAGATGAACAGCGGGAAGATGGCCAGTGCCACCCGATTCTTCACCACACCACTTCCTCCGAGAATGCTGACTCCAGCAGCCAACGACCACAGGCCAAGCACGCTGTATACCGGTATTCTTACGATCCAGTGCACATTGAATGCGCTGAGCACCGATGCGATGACCATTGGGAAGAGGGTGTAGCCGATGATGCAGACTGACTGAAAGAAAGAACTGCAGCCTGTTAGCTTATACCTTGCGAGAGGAAGTTTGGTTGGCATCACATACATCGTTCCTCCAAGCAACTTGATCTGCAACGTCACAATAGCTTCACCAATCCAAATCATGGCGAAGACTCCACTGAACACTTCCGACCGCTGATTGTCTCTCGCCCTGAGACTGAGAAAAAACGACAGCAGCAAGCAGAACAGTAGTGGACCCCTAGGCATAACGTTAGTCAAGCACAAACAGCATGCCCTGTCACATGCAATATACCATAGATCCCAATCCCTCAACCCTTCACTCATATTCCCACCCTGCAACACCGTGTCCGCATCCGGCCACCTTCCAACCATGCCTCTAATCTGCTCAAACCTTCCCGCCTCAACATCTGCCGTCCCACCTCCTTCTCTCGACAACATTCCTCCAAGCAAGTACTTGGGATAAAGCACCTGTCTCATCTTCTCCCAAACTGCCAGGAGATCTCTTCGCAAAGTGTCCCAAAGACTTTCATCAATTGTGTCCATAGGCGCTCTGCGGTCTTCACCTCCGATTGTGGAGTTGAGATAGCCTTGCGCATTGTTTGCCGCTCGGGTGTTTTGTCGGGCTTGTTGGCTGGAGATGTTGCCGGCTAGGGGTGTGCGATCGGAGGTTGAGACGGGGTCGTCGAGGTCGTCGAGGGTTGCTATCCAAATTTTAAGTATCAATGCTGGAGACCTTATCGTACTTTGCCTTACCATCATCTGGGTCTATGAGATGGTCTTCGAGAACGGGAGCATCGTAGTCGTAGGGGTTGGAAGCGTCGTTGTTATGGCCTGAGCCTGGTCCAGGCATCATTGCTGCCATTTGGAAGGCACTGGATGATGCTTTCGCACAGCCTTACTTGATTGCAGAAGCGTTGCGATGTTGTTCGATCACAAATGCTGTTTCCTGAACATTTGGACAGCTTGTCGAATGAAGTTGCCTTGCGCGTTACGCGACCGGGATCAGCGCGGCAGTCTTTGCCGAGAGGTGGTCAAAGCTTGAGTTCAGCCCCATGCCCTCAGCTGAGTCAGCTCCTGCTTTTCTGCTCTTGCAACATGTTCCGCTCAAGTTCCAAAGACATCTCAATCCTCTGCCCGATGCTGGAGCGCGAATTTCTGGGGATGCTGATGGCAAACTTGATATCCTGGCATTACCGGCAGAGGCACAATTTCTTGCGCAGTGCATTTCAGGCAGCCAGCTCGACGAGAACATCCTCCGCAGTTTTGATCATAAACTGATCAAAGGTGTTCTGAGGCTACGCTGGAGTTCGATGGGAGTTATGACAGTTCTATTACTAAAGATACACATACCAACTAGTCGATCTGGCTATGCAAACCAATCTTTAGCCGAGACCTATTTCGCTTTCCGATAATAACATGCTATAATTAACTAGTGTTTATATAGCTCGAAGAGCTATAAGTAAAGGACGAAGTGCTATAAGTAAAGGCTAAGGCGACGAGCGGGGTAGGGTGAGCTAGATTCTAGAAGATTCTACGGCGGGTATAGCCGTACCGCGCTAGGTAATAAGGCGGAAATCGTTACAAATCGCGCTTTATAGATCGCGCGCTTTTCTAACAATAACTTCTTCTACTTACTACTACTTCTACTACTACTACTACTACTACGACTCGTTGCTACTCCCTTTCTATCTTTACTAAGCTAGATACTATACCTACCCCCTATACTAGCCCTATAGAAACCCCGAGTAAGATCTCGAGCGCTACTAGTAAGTTTAATATTGTCGCTAAACCTTTACAACTGCGTCGCTAATAGTATTAGTAGCTTAAGTATTTAAGGGTAAGGAAGTTATCGATCTCGCCGGTACGTCCTTAAACAAGTCTCTCCCTCGCTCTATAAAGCGAGTTTTAGTTAAGAAGACTAGCTCTAAGAGGGTCGCGACTCTAGTAAGTCTCGTTTATAAATATATATTGCTAGATATACTAACCCTTAAAGCTCGTTATAGGCGAAGTCTTCGTATGTTTCGTTAGCGGCGTAGTACGCCGCCTAACCTTCTACTATACTATTGTCCTCTAAGACGGCGCTAAGACTATTAAGTACTAGTAGTCGCTAGGTACCTCTACTATTAACGCGTAGTCGAACGCTACCCTCCTAGTATCGGACTTTATATAAGACTTCGGCGCTAGCTCTTCTTTCGTCTAGATAGGACCTAGGAATCGATTTACTATAGGAATCTATATCGCCGCTACTCGGAAGAACGCGATAATCTAAGAATAGTATACTAATTAAGAAGTTGAAAGTTAGAAAAAGCGAGAGGAAATAAGATAAGATATACTATCTACGCTATAGGGCGCGGACCGATATATATACTCTACGGAGGTTAGTTAGCCCTTCGCAAAAAATGAAATCTATAAAGTAACTTATAATCTTCTCGTTCCTATTTTTATCTCGTCTACCTATATAATAGATATATACTAGGCCTACAATGTCGGTCGGCGAAGCTAGTAATATTCAAT
This sequence comes from Pseudocercospora fijiensis CIRAD86, assembly GCF_000340215.1. Lineage (NCBI taxonomy): Eukaryota > Fungi > Ascomycota > Dothideomycetes > Mycosphaerellales > Mycosphaerellaceae > Pseudocercospora > Pseudocercospora fijiensis. The sequence goes on along the minus strand of NW_006921539.1, from coordinate 3,798,314 downwards.
CTCGCGTTTCTTAGTACGTTACCGCCGTTATTACTATTCGTATCGTAGTCGGTTTAAAATATATACCTAATCTAGTTAAGTCTACTCTACTACCGCGACGACTCCTATACGAGCTCGCTTACTATCTGTTTTCCGTATATAACCGCTTACAATCTCGTTAATACTCTCGTAATATATATCTCGAATATACTACGTCGGAAACGTAGGAGAATTAGAATATAACAATTCCGCTAGAAACTCGAAGAGTTACTAGAGCTATACTTCGCTTATACTTCGCCTAAGTTCTTCCGCTTTCTAAGATACGTCCGGGGTAAAGTCGTATTCCTACTAGTAGCTAGTATCCTTAGTAGAGATAGTCTCTTAATGTTCTAGGGTGCTCTCTTCCTATTCGTGCTCCGTAGATAGAGGTCGAGTATTCGATTTCGAAGCCCGCCCGCTATCTTCGAATTCTAGTAATACTACTCTCTTCCGGTTATAGTTTATATAGCTAGTATAGCTCCTAGGATCTCCTCTATAAGCGCAATTACTATATAGTAGCTTTAGCGCTAGGTTATAGGAATGACGGCACCCTTTAAAATAACTACGGTTAGATTCGCAAGTTCTATATTTCGAAGGAAAGGGATAGTTTAGTATAGCGCAACTTCTAGCGTCTACGCCGAGGATATAGACTAGCGCCGCTCGCCTCGCTCTCTTATCGGTACCCTTCTATATTACGCCTTCTCCTAGTATACGTATATAGCCCTCTCGAAATACTAGATCTCGCCCTTTACTACTTACGATTTTCTTTACTAGCGCGTAGTCCGTAGTTCTAGTTTCCTAAATTTCACCTTTTTAATATACTTCTACTACTGCTTATACGAACTGTTGCGCGTAATCCTTTCCTACTTTAGGTACGATATTAAGGCTCGACATTATATTAGCGCTAGGAGTATAGTAGAGAACCCGAAGAGAAAGGAGGATAACTAAGAGAACTGCCGGGAACTTAGCTTATATAGATAGGGGATAGGCGGCTAAATAACAAGGTTCTCGGTGCCTCGGAGAAGTAGTAATACGCTAACCGTATTTAGGTAGCTAAACTCTATACCTAAAGAGAAAAAAATACTAGTACGGATAGAGAAGTTTTATATATATATATTATAGAGAATAACTACTAATCGTAGCCTAAAAGTCTTCTATATCGAAGTCGAGATCTGCGTCTTAAAGTATACTAAGGATCTTAGCTTCTTGTTTATATACGATAACCGGAGCCTTTACCTTAGCAATATCGCCTAGCCTTAGAGTGCGAGGTAGCGTTAGAGCGTATAGTATCGAGGTCGGAGTAGAGACTTAAGTACGGGATATAGGCTTTAAGAGTAATACGGGTTGTCCGGGTAGTCGCTTCCTAGAGAACGAAGGACCTAGAATAGGCGTAGTATCCTTAAAAATCTATTAGATTGTACGCGCTATAGATGCGGAACGAGGTATCGGTATAAGTACTAGCGTAGGTAGTATCGACGAGGCCTTAGTTAGATCTACCTACGCAATCTCCTTCGAAGGTGTTATTTTACCTATAACTTGTATTATCTATTAGGCGTTACTAGGACCTAGGGCTAAGTTCTAGAGGTAGACTAAGGAGTCGTCTAGTTAGTATCTAGGAAGTTCTACGAATAACGGTCGGCGCGAAGTTTTCGCTAGTGCTATAGTTAGCGTAGTTTCTCGCTAGCTTAGCTATCGTCCGACTCTAGTATCGACTAACGTCCTATCTTCGTCGTTACCTAGCACGAATGCCTTAGGACCCCTTTCTATCCTACGCGGAAGGCTGCTATCGCTACCTACTTCGCGGTCTAGACCCGTAAAGTTTCGAGTATACTAGTTAGGCTCGTCTTCGGGTTCTATAGCGTCTCGAGTAGAACCGGTAGGCGGTTTAGCGATTTCGGGAACGTACGCTCGAGGCACGTAGTTAAGTATACCCTACGGGCGTCGCGGTTGCTGCGCTAGTCCGGTAGAGCTAGTAGGTATAGCGTATATCGCTCCGCGTAATAGGACGTTCGAGGTTATACCTGCGAACAGACTTCTATCCTTAAAAATAAAGTCGTAGAGACGCTTAGGTAGATATAATAGAGCCGAGCGAAATACTTTATTTAGGGAGTCGCCGCCCTACGTTAAAGCATACTTTCCGTTAATAAGTACGCGGAGGTTATATACGTCCGTAACGCGTAAGAATGCTACGAAGAGTTAGCCGTAGCTAAATGCGGGCCGTCGAAGGTCGATACCGATATATACTAGGGATTAACCCTAAGATTTATTTATCGTTATTACGAAACAAGGTCGAAGCGGAAGTTAATATCGCTTAAGGGTAAACAGTAGGCCTTTATTCGAATATATCTAGATTCGCGGTATCTAGTACACTTCCTAATTATCGTCGTCTAGCAGTTTCCGAACTTTAACCCCGAACTAGAGTGTTTTTACGACGATAACCCGCGTTCCGTTTACGAGTCCTACGGTCTTGTAGATGTTCCGTATAATTATTATTAGTATACCTACCCGGATCCGTAGGCAAGGAATCTAGAGCTCGGTGTTCTAGATAGATTTTAAAAGGCTTAAGATTTCCGGAGGCTAGTCTTTATCGCTAGGCAACTTCTCTATCTTATCCTCGTAGCGATATTCGCGAATTGTACCGTACGGCAGGTCGTCTACGATACGTTCGTTAATCTTATAGGCGGTATCGTTCGTTATATAAAGGATAGCTCGAGAACGATAGAATACTAGGTCGTACTTAGCCTTAATAATACCCTATCTTAGAAAGACGAAATCGATAAGCTCGCTAAGGTCCTAAACTCTTCCGACGTATATTAGTAGCTTAATAAATCGATCGAACACGTCGTCGTATATAATATAGAGGGTCTAGCGGTAGAAGTCGACGTTCCGCGGATTGCTATCTACGAGCCGTATATTTTGCTAGAGATAGAGCACCTTAATCTTATTCTAGATTAGGAAGGCTTTAAATGTAATCGCTATTACGTCTACTTCCTTCGAAGACTTCTTATACTCGGGAAGTACTAGAAGAGTCTATACCTAGTCGCCGCCGAATATAACGGGGACTCCCGCGAAGAATAGTTCGTTACCCTAGCCGTTACTACCTAATCGTAACTTGTAAAAGAGTCGATGTATAGCTATAATATCGCGTCTATTCTATATCGCGGCTTCGTCCTAAATAACTAAATAAGTCTTTCGGATTAGCTTAGCGTCTATTATGTCTTACGTAATAGGACAGTCCTACTACCCGGTATTACTTAAAGGAAGTTTAAATCGGGAGTGCGCTATACGACTACTAGGAAGCAGCTATACGGCGATACCTAAAGACGCGATATATAGCACGATAAGGCTACGTACTCTATAGGTCGCTGCGAGTATACGGTATAGGAACGTCTTCCCGTAGCCTCCCGGACCTTAGATAAAAAAGTGCGCCGTTAACGGATTCTAGTCGATATTATTCGTAATATCGGTAAAGGCTCGCCTTTAACCGTTATTAAGAAGGTAGGCGTTTTGTTATACGTAGAGTTTGTTCCCGTCTTCGTTTCCTATATCGACTAACGCTTCTTCTTAAGCGATAGCGTTATTGCTACTACGCATTTTCGCCTACGAAGGATCGGGACTCGGCAGTCTATAGCCCGATACCTTATATCCGTTAGCAACCAATTCGGTATACAGCTACCACTTACTATAACTTTTAGTAGTAGCATTTATCTCCTTATACCTTCCTACGTAGCCTCCGCGCCGCAGTTCGATATATAGATCTTTATATATATCCCTCTATAGAAGACTCTACTATCGCGTAGAGTCGGCTCCGGATATCGCATCCGTTAGGATAAGTAGTACGAATATAAGACGCAATTGTCGGGAGGTATATATCTTCTCGGCCTCCCGGAACGTATCGAGCTATTTATCTTCCGATCTTGTAAGACTAGATACAATCGCCGCCGCTCGAAAGCTCTTATATACGGTGCCGCTATATATCCTTAAGTCGCGGAAACATTTAGTACCCTAAACGATATAGAGCAATTTAATTAAGTATAGTATCTCGCCTTTAAGATATAGGGGCGGGTTAAAATGCGCGATAGAGTGTACTACGCGCTTAGAACGTTTCTTCTACGCTTTATTATATAGCGTATAGTGTTTTAGAAACTTAAGATACGTTAAGCGCCGGCAAGACACGTCGTTGTCTAGTAGCAACGCGTTGTACTAAAACTACGCGACGAGCGTAGTACGTTATCGTCTATCGCCGCGTAGGTCCGCTATCGTCGCGTTATAGTTAAATACGATATTACCCCTAGGGCGCGGTAGGTAGACGTCTAGTCGAATAACCGCGGGCTATTCTTTATAGCGCTTGCCTCCTAAGATATTATATATCGCTATCGTAGGACTAATATATCGTATATTAACGTAGTTAGCGATCTCGTTACCGGGAATCTCGAGGCAGGTAGTCGTACGGTCGGCGCCCTTATAGACGTACTTGTTAATGTATTTAATCGCCCGTAATAAGCGGACCTGCTCGACGTTAATATAGGCGTTAAACCGCTTTAGTAGGTATAGATTGTACGGTACGATATAACGATTGTCGAAGAGGAACGCGCGATTCCTCCTCTTGTTCTATATCCTCCCGTTACGGCGTCTACGATATTTTAGAAACGCGATGTTAGTTACTACCGTCTCGTCCGAGAACTCTATAGGGAATCCCTTAGAATACGTCCCTTCGGAGTGTCGAGGTAACTATATATACGGGACGTATAGAAAGCCCGCGCTACAAGGTCTATAATATATATGTTCCTTAACTAAGTTCGTTACGCTACTATCCGGGTCCTCGGCTAGGCTCGGAAGCTTAGCGCGGATAAAGTTGTCGATCTTAGATATAGTATCTAGCGCTTAATAGGGCGCGATCTATAGCAAGAGGTAAAGGTAAGGGAGGCTACGCTTCTAGTATTCGACCGTCTAACATCTCGCGATATAGCGACCGAATACGTTCCTATAGTAGACCTCGTACAAAAACTCCCTAGCTTTCTAAATAAAGACCCTTATCGTAATGTCCGGGCGGTCTATTGCGTCCTAATAGTCGAACAAATAACGCTTAATCTCCGGCTAGTTAGGGTTAGCCGTAAACGTAATAAAGTACGTAGGGACGCCGAAGTAGCCGACGATAGCTATAGAATCTTAGTAGCACTATAAAATCTACCGATCGCCGCCGACGTACGAGGACGGGAGAACTATTCGTAGAGCTTATAGGATACTATCGGATAATAGAGCCCCGTTCGTAGGGACGACTAAACGGTTCTACTATAGTAAACCGTAACGTACGCTTCCCTCGCATTCCCCGTACTATGCCTTAGTTCGAAGAACATCGTAACGTAGGTCTTCGCTAATCTATCGAGACAACTCTCGTTAGATGTCGTATTTATTCTTATTGCCTAATAGTGCGCGCGTGCTACGCTGTTTCGGTTGTTTCAAGTCGTACGTATCCGCCTACACTTCTTTCTAATAGTTGCCTAGGAAAAGCAGGTCGTTTAAGTCTACTACGGTATATACGTCGACGTATAATTGTTATAGGAGCCGGCGACCGTAGAAGATAGTAGGAAATTAGTTTAGTCGATAGTGTAAAATGTACCTAAAGTAATCCCTAAGCGTAACGTGCCTCCTACTACGCGTACGAAACTAGTTCTCCTACGAAAACCTAGGAGTTCTAGCCGCCTAGAGGAGGACGTAATGTATAGGGAAGTAGTATAGATAGTAGCGATTTATACGATATAGAGTAGTAGACACCTCTCCCGTACTTAACCGCTCTACTACTATAAAATCCCTTATTCCGCTAATAGCTTCCGGATCGTAATCCGGATAGAGGGCGGCTACTTCGTTTACGACCGGCTTGTTATATCGACGCGCGTCCTATGTACCTTCGTAGACTAAACTAAGGTCTATAGCCTTAAGAACGAGGCGCCTAGGTCCTTAGGAGGACATAAACATTTCCCGAGCCGCGACGAACTTGTAATATAGCGCGTTATATTGCGTAATTATCTTATATAACGCGATTATAGTGCCGTAGTCTAGCTGCGGCGATAGTATAGATTTCTAGTTCCGGCTAGCATATCTACGATCGCCGGATTTCTATATACGCCTCTTAGTAGTATATACGGGGTCGTAAAAGTATAGCTGCGCGTATTAGGGATCTTCCGTCGGAGCGAAGAGACCGCCGCCTAAATAATACGCTTCCCCGTAGATCTAGAACGAACTATACCCTAATACCCGTATATTACGCTTAGCTATAAACGAAGTTATTATAAGGCGGCAATTATAGGCTCGAATGTTCTCCTAGAACGTTCTTACTTCTATGTCCTTAGATAGGTCTATAGTAAGCAGTCGCCGCAGTAACGGAGGTAGTTTAGGGATCGGAAACATACCTTTTACCGCGCCGCTACCGCAATATGTTATAAACACTATACCGTTCTTGTCCGTAGAAGAAGACGGTTTACTATCTGCTCGGACGTTCGATGCTTTACGGATCTAATACTTAGCTTAACAGTATTAGCAGGTATATACTATGTCGCTAATATTAAGTATTACTACCTCGTATAGTATCGAGATATACGCCTTAGGAAGAGTAGACCTCTCCGGGCGTAAGAGGTCGGCGTTAGTAGCCTACGATCGACCTAGGCTACGGTACGCCTCGGCGACCGCCGTAGGGAGGGTATTATAATCGTTTAGACGTTTAAAAGATATCCGCCCTAGAGAAGGCTAACTAGCTCGTACCTAAGGACTAGAACCGCTAGCTCTAGCCCTACTAGTAGGGGCAGTAGTAGTGTCCGTCGGTATTACTTTAGGGGTAAAAGGAAGGCTCGGTAGAAGTAGCGGTTAGATAGGCCCTAGCGACGGAGCTCTAGGCGCGATAGAGCTACTATTCTTAATTAAACTCGTAGAGTTAGCGTTATAGGAAGGCTCCGTAAATTCAACGTCTATCGGTCTAGAAGGATCGAGAAGGTCGCCGAAGTCGTAGTAATTATCGAAAGCGTCTAGACCGTATTTATTAGGAACCTCTATATCCGGTAGCGTCGGACCTTGCCTCTTAGCGTCCTATATAACGGTGTCTCTAAGTAAGACAGACTAATCGTCCTAGTTATAGTCGCGACCTGTCGGACTTAGTAGAGTATAGATGCTAGAAGCGCCGCTTACTAATATAGATATAGAATCGGACCTGCGACTAACGCTCGGAATTGTAACGGTAGGTAAACTCTACGCCGAATGCGACAAAGGAGATAGTATTAGACGTAACGGGTCGATAGTATATAACTCGTACGTAGGCGGAGTATAGGGACGCTTAGCAGATAAAGATATAAGAAAGGGGGAACGATCGGATAGCGTTTTAGATAAAATACCTTACGTATATAGCGATAATGCGCTAGGGAGGTCGCGCGTCGTCCCTAATGCCTCTAACGTATCGTTAACGATAGGACTTGCTCGACGTAACCTAGGTAATAGTCCGGTAGATGCGTCGTCGTGCGCTAACTATAAACGTATAGTATTAGAATCGTAGTTGCTACGGGCAGAAAGTTAGGCTTTCTATTAAAGTTAGGGAATGTTATCGCTCGAATGCTAACCTACGCGCTAATATACTACTAGAGTGCAGACTCTATAGAATCGTCCGTTCTTCCTCTAGAAGTTAGATACTAGTTTAACGATCTAATAGAATTTACATTAACGCAGTTTAACTACTAGTCTAGGAGCGGGACCGGTAACGGGAATACGATTATACGGAAACGATAGCCTAGCGGAAGATTAGGAGATATCCGCTCTATACTTCGTCTCTTTATCTCTATACGATATCGTTTAGAACGGATTATCGTCTTATACGACGTTTATCCCCGTCGACATTTTAACTAGTAATAGGGAACTAGATCTCCGCTTCGGCTTCGGCTATCGTCGCGAACGCCGCAACTTAGATAGACTATCGTCCGATATTAGGTTAATCGTAAAGTCGGGCGGTACGAAAGAGCTAGGTATCGCTCGCTTCTTACCTTTCCTCGCGCTCTCTATATCCGGTAGTATAAGCATCGGGCGCTTAGATCTAAAAGAAGATAGAGTAGATAGAGAAGACATTTTAGGTAAGGAAGAGCTAAGCGAGTACGCCGTACTATAGAGTTCGAAGAATCGCGGCCTTTCGTACGAAAAGCGAGGTAATTACGACGTACTATTAGTAGACCGACGATATCGAGGCGTCCTTATATACTACCTCTCGGAGATAGGGACAATTCTAAGAGCGAGCCGTTGTTTTCTCGTAGAGATCGTCGATAATATAAGCGTTAAGGTACGCCTCGGAAATTAGGATCCTAGAGCGGTATAAGGTATACGAATCGTAAAGAGTCGATATTAGGGATCTCGGTTAGGAGGGACCGCGGCTATTAGCCTACCTACCTCTAATACTTACTAGTCCTAAGTTGTTTATAGATAGAATAGCTAGATGTTCGATATTACGAAAGAAGTCTAAGATCTAGGGAGGACGAATCGCGAAGAATCGATAGCGGAGACCCTAGTTAGGAGGGCCTATACGATTAGTACTTGCTTACGAATCGTAATAATTCGGAAATTAATACTAGGAAGTTCCTTTAACAGAGCTAGTTAGATTATTAGAATCCGTAGATTAGAAGATTCCTAGATCCTAAGGTAGTATTAGCGGAGTATATAGATTAAATAAAGGTTACCCGGAATGCTACTCCTATACGAGCCCTTAAGATCTAGTTTAGACAAATTATCCCTAACTAGTTAATTAAATCTAGGGTATATAGTTTGCGAGAGTAGTAGGATACTCGCCGGCCGAGATTACAAAGGAGGACTAAGTACGAATAGTAGGTTCGTATAGGGTAGTTCGTATAGAGGGGAGAGAGAGAGCGAGAGTACTCGGCAGATAGGCGCCTCTTTAACCGATCCTAAGCAAGCTCTGCGTTTACCGGCGTAATCTAATCTTACGTAGTGTCGATCTCGCAATTTCTCGACGCGGAAAGGCTATAGGTACCCTATAGAGCGCCTAAAGTTAGGAGACTAGTAGGATAGCTGCTAGATTCCTTAGGCGTTAAGTAGATTGCTCTATACGGGTCCTACCGGGAGTACTATCCTCTAGTCGCCGATTATTAAAGAGAGATGCGTGTATAGCTAGGGGCTATTTAG
>NW_006921539.1:3759202-3789028 GCF_000340215.1 Pseudocercospora fijiensis CIRAD86 | reverse complement strand
GAGCTAGTAGTATTAGTAACAGCCGATTAGAGGTATTAGGCGAGGACGCCTATAACTCGCCTTTAAGCGTCTAAGATATTAGCTCGCTAAACGATAGTCCGGTATGTCTAGAGACAGTATCGTAGGCGGCGGATATAGAGGATTTTAATATAGAAGAAGGTAAAGAAGCTACAACGGTGCCTACTACGCCTAAAGGAAGGCAGATCGCGGTTGAATATATAGACTAAGCGCCGGTTAAGACTATACGTTCTAGGAGGGCGATTTCGGTATTAAAGGCCTAGATTAGCGACATAGTACGTATACGCTAGCTCGGATAGTGTATTCTTCGGCTTGATTTCCCGTAGTCGGCGCTCTTAAAGAGCGATATTCGTTCGGGTAGTATCGCGCAATTCTAAAGACCTTTATTTCGAAACCCCCTAGTCCTAAGTGTATCTCGAAGTAATATACGCGCCGCGTATACGTAGCTGCCTGTTTGTTTATATACGTAACGCGATCTAAAAGTAATATATTAACGCGATTGTTAATACGAACTTAGAGCGCGATACGGACATTAACCGTTATTCTATCGACCGCCGCCCTTCTATATACTTTGCGTAGTCTAGTACGACTATTTCCCCCTCGATTTCCTTCGCCGATACTATTATATTAGCGATTAGAACGCGCGCGATAGCAGACTAGGAGGACGTCGATTTTATAGCTATTTAGTAGTAGGAGCTAAACTTCGTCGCTAAGTCGCTCCGTAACGAGAATAACGGCGTTAAGCCGGAGACTAGCCCTATCTTCGATCGCCTAAGGGAGAACCGTAGAATAGGCCGGTAACCGGATATAGCGCACCGCGATAACCGCCGCTACGATATATACGCTAACGAGATCGTAATAGCGGTTAATAGAAGGATAAACGCGAAACTAGACACTAAGTTTATAAGTGTTAGCGCCGCGTATAGATGTCGAAACTAGAGCTAATAGTAACTAGACGTACTAGTACGAAATAGTAGACGGTAGCGTAGTCGAGCTTACCTTTTAGCTAAAGGACGATAGCTCTCCCTATCCCTTCGATCGTTATAACTTCTTAGAGGCAGATAGTAAGATTCCGGCTCTAAAGAGATTCGTAAGTTAGCCCGTCGGGAAGGATTGCCTATTTTTAATCTCGTGCTAACCTCTATAGGCTCGGATAGATATATTAGGGCGAGCTCCGTTTCTAGACTATCGCTATAGAAGACTACCCCTTCGCCGAATACCCCCTCCCGCTTCTCGTATACCCTATCCTCGACCCGCGGTCGCCTTCCTTCGAATTAGTAGGTAAGGTATAGCTATTCTATACCTTCGACCCGAGGTAGCTAAGCTATATCTCGACTAGCGGACCCAGTACTAATCTAACCCTGCCTAGTAAATAGGCCCGCCCGTTCTATTTTCTAGTAGAAGGCACTCGAGGCCTCTAATATAATATTGCGTTCCGCTCTATATAAGATAGGGAGAACAAGTATCGGCCCTAGATATTAGAGAAGGCGTAGAATAAGGCTAGCTTTAGATATACGGACTAGCAACCTAAGATATTATAGAAGTAGGGAGTTAGCGACGTATACCTAAAGGCTATTAACGAGCTAGAGTTTAGAGGTAATTAACGGCCGTATCTAAAGATATCGCGATTCCGGTAGTACCTAAATCGGTAGAAATAAAATAAAAATAGTCCTACCCTTACCGTCGCCCGTATCTAACTATATATTTTACTCTCCCCTCCTATACTCGCTACCGCCGCGAAAATTGCACCGACCGCGTACGCCGCTAATCCTCTATTTACTCCCTACTCTTTCGGCGTCGCGAAATGCTAGTAAGACGCATCGATCCGCGCTATCCTAACGGCGAAAAGGGAGTCCCTCTCCTAAACCTCGCCCGCTCCTCGTATCGTCTCCGCCGGTCCTCTATTTACTACCTACGCTTTCGTCGTCGCGAAATGCTAGTAAGACGTATCGATCCGCGCTATCCTAACGGCAAAAAGGGAGTCCCTCTTCTAAACCTCGCCCGCTCCTCGCGTCGTCTCCGCTAATCCTCTATTTACTCTCTACCGATACTATATATACTCTTATAGCGAAGAAAGGCGAGGTCGGATAGGAGCGGCTTTATAATATATAACCGGAGCTAAGCGAGCGGGGACGCTTATAGCTGCTACGTAAATAGAGACTTCTAGCTAATTAGGTAGTCCTAAAGGTTATACCCTCGCTAGTTATTTAAAGCTAGCCCTAGTTAGCGAGATGCCGAACTATATTCGCTCGAATATATTAGCCGACCGTACCTTTAAGGATACGGTAAAATTAGTATAAGGCGATCTACGATCTGCTAGATCGTCCGGACAGGGGGTTTAATTCCTTTATTAGCTATATCTTTTTTTTTTAATCTATACAATTATCTATATTCTGTAACCCTCTAGCTAATTAGATCGGTTCTAGATAGTAAGAGTTATTCGCTTGTAGTCCTTATAGAGATACGGGGTAGCGACTAGCGAGGGTATAACTTTTAGCATTAGAGGTTCGAATCCTCTATTAGCTATCCTTTTACGCTCGCATAAGGCGGCCGGCTATAGCCGCGAATTCTAGAGTTCCTATACGTAATTTTCCCCGTATCCGGGAGCTGCCGCGCTAAGCGGGAGCGCCCGCGTATTTTAGGGATACTAGAACTTTATATATATAAAAAAAAACCCCTAGCCTTCTAAGGTACGTGCTTTCTTATCTATACTAAGACGAGATAGAGACTAAAACTAAACGTGTCGGTCTATCTAGGGCCTCTAACTTGTCCGGTACCGCCGTCTATTTAGAGAGCGTATTATCTTTACGCGTAGCAAGAACGAGATATAGCTTTAAATGCACCCTACGCGCCGCTACGCTATCGAAGACGTCGTATAAGGGCAAATTACGGCCTAGAGACGATAATAAGTACGGAAAGTTTATAGACTAAAGGAGATAGATTGCTCTACCTACGATACCGTGCTTAGGCTCCTCCGCCTTCTTTCTAAGTTACGATAGCGTCTGTCTCTAGGGCGCGAGCACCGTACTTATAGCAGTCCTAAGGAAACGTACTACTCTCCCGTTCCCGTATATATCTCTAGACGATAAAACTCTCTATTCCTACGCCTTATATCGAGGATTACTATCGCGTCGTCCGTATCGATTTAAGTATAACCGAAATTAGCCGTATTCTATACTAACTGTAGCCTCCTTTTTATATCGAAGTCCCTTCCTACCTCTACGTCGAAGAAGTCGTAGTATTTAATACGGCTATCGTTTCGCGGGAAGTCGAAGGGTTAGTTATATTGTAGTAAAGCATCGATAGCGCTAGGAAGACAGATTTCCTCTAATAACCGTAGGTCGCACCTAACTAGGACCCTCTATACGAAGGTACTATCCGTTCGGCTCGTTATAGTAGAATACGCGCGTAGAGGAACGACGACGAAGCGATCTATACCGAACGGCTATATAGTAGCAAGCTTTATCTACGCGAATTCGATCTAGAACCGGTTAGCAAAAGCGCTATATTCTTAGGGTACGCGACGGATATACCTAGCGACAATGCCGAGGAAACAGCGAGTTAGACTTTTAGAGGTATAGTCTCGGCTCGAACTCGTCGAGTTCGTCGAGCCTATTAGTATTCGTATATAGATTAACGTAGACGATAGACCCTTCTATTTGCTCTTCCCGTTGCGCCTAAGTAGTAACAACGTTAAAGTTACTATCTAGGTACTTGTCCTACGACTACTTAGGTATAGAGATCTATAGGAGTTAGCTTTCTACTACTATATACTAGACGATATACGAGAACACGTACTACGCATTCTTCGTCCCGAGACTCCGTCCGCTAGTAGATCTTATTTATAACTAGAGATACTAATCTCGATATATGCCTAGACAGCCGGTAATCTATAACGCCGTAGTACGGAGGTTTAGGAGAGAAGCCGTTATTCTTGTCTATATTACGGTTCTCGCATATACGGCGCAATACCTCCTTAGTAACTAGCTTATATATGTCTTATAGCGCTTCTTAATATACCGGGGCCCGGCCTATAGCGAGTAGTTAGCGAAGTCGTATAGAAGCGCAGGGGTGCTTAATCTCGGCTATAGCGCGATTTAATTCCTAATATTAAAAGGCTCGCTACGGTATACTACGTAGAACGTCTATCTCTATAGCTCGATATTAGCGAAGGTAGCGTACGGCGACCGATACGCTAGAGACTTACTATTAGGGAGGGCTATAGCAGCTAAGACCGTATAGGAGGGGCGCCTTTATCGAGGTCGCTACTAGTAATATCGATAACTAGAAGGAGGTAGATATAGCTACGTAGAAGTAGTCGCTATATTAGTTATTATAGTAGTAATATTTAGACGACGCGCAACGCCGCAATATTACTATTTATATACGTAACCGTCGCCGCGCGCTAAGCCTATACTAGCTAATAGATGTAAAGCGACGATGTAAAGCGACGATATAAAGCGACCCGCGACAATAATAACGGCCTCTCGCGACGCGACGATAAACACTCGACCTTACGCTTACTACTCTAGCTTAGATCCTACTACTATAACGTCGGTATCGTCGCTAGGGAGGTGTTAATATAAACGAAGTCGTTAAGGACTCGAGTTAAGGCGAAGGAGCGCGTCGTCTGCCTCTAGCGGTATAATCCGGTAAGATATGTCTTCTAGAGCTATAAATTTATATCGTATCGAGGGATATAAAAAGATGTCTATTAAGTAGATAGTACGCTAAAAATCACAATAAATGCACTAAGATTATCGTAGATTTCCTTCCGCAACCTCCCTAAATACTATATTCTCCCTTACGCTCGGTACTACGATTGCCCGCGCCTTAGTTTATTATAACGCTCGACTCGCTACGATACTCCTCTAGCGGGGCGAGACCGAATAATAATAATAAAGGCTTTCGCCGGACGGGAGCGCTATATATAGTTAAGAGACAACTCCGCGTCGCTACCTAGTCGAAGCCTATACTATTACGGAGGAGCCGGAAATAGTTTAAGAAGTAGGTTATCTTAGCGTACTTGTCGCTAAATAGGGCCGGGAGCTATACCGTCCGTTCCTAATCGCGAGTAGTACTCTCCGAGAGCAAGGCGACGCTAATACTATAGCCGGATATCGTATCGAATTAATACTAGATCTTAAGGACCTTTATAGCCGCCTTATCGGCGACGTCGTTATAGAAAAGGCTAGTAGCGATATAAAACACCTTAAGAGGCTTCGCGATAGTCGATCCTTCTACTAGCTACGATTCGAATATCTGCCTAAGGTCTAGCTTCCGAGGGACGATACTAAACGAAGGAAACAAGCCGAACCGCCGTAGATCGAGAATCCTCTATAGTAGGCTAAGTAGTAGCGAGTCTTGCTATATCTTCGTAAAGAAAACTACCGACTCTTGCGGTAAGTCCTACCGAGTACCGTAAACCTCCTCGTACTAGAATTGTTAGCCGCTATATCGGGGTACGACCGCTACTATACTACTTACTATAGCTTTCTATACCTCGGACCCTTTAAGACCTTAATCTTAAGCGTACGTCTTCGCGAGTATTATAGTAGGCCTCGAGAGACTACGATAGGTAGTTAGTAGCGGGCCCTCGTTAGATCTATACCGGTACGATGCGAATAAGTATCCGGCGGCTAGGGGAGTTAGATCGAGGTCGGTTCTAGTAGAGTCTATAATAGTCGATCGCGATATTAGGTTATTATAGTAGTAATTAATAACCGCGCGCCTACTAAAGTCGTTATATCTCCGGATATAGGCGCGTTATACGCGGCTGCTATAGTTATATACGCGACGCGCGCCTTCCTTAGGACTCGCGAGCGAAGGATACTATAATTTCGTATAGCTTCTCGAAGGCTATAGAGGTCGATAGAGCTACGATAGCGACTAAGAGGGTCGATAGTATCGCATTTATAAGACCCCGATAGCGGAGCTCGCGATAGTAGGGCCTCGGTACCGGTCGCACGTACTAAATTACGCTTCCTATAGGGCTACTAGCGCGATCGAGTATACCGCTTCGAGTAAATACCGCCGGATAAGGTGTATACGACGAAGACGCCCTTTTCGAGACTACTATCGAAGTTATAGCTCGTCGCGGTATATACTGCGACGTCTACGCCTTTCCGAATCGCTAAGGTATTAACGTTCCTCGCGTCCACCAATTAGAGGCCGCCGTTGTCCCGTTTTAAGCCGCACTAAGCCTAAAGGGGCCCCAACTTTTGTTGAGTTGTTATATTATTGATCACTACATTTCGATAGACTCACGCAACCATTTCTCTTCCGCGCACTACTTCTTCCCAAGTAATGGTTGACGATTAGCTTGGTATACATGGAGAACTACACACGAGCGAAAAGAGTACTAGAGCCAGCTTTCCATACTTTCACAACTCCTCAATCCCACGCATCAAAACAAAAACTCCCACCCATAACTCCCCATCCCATTCACACCCCCTCCTCCCTCTCCAAATACCCAGGCAACATCACCTCGCCCTCCGGCAGACCCTTCCTATACATCGGTAACGGCTCCTCCAAATCCTCATCATCCTCCTCCTCCAAAAAGTCATCCTCCTGATCCCCTATCTCATTATACCCTCTCGCATCACCACCCCCCAAACCCACTCGCGGCTCCAAAATCTTCACAGGAATCAAAAACTTCACCTCCGAAACCTTCCCCGCGACTTGAAACACCAACTTCACACGAAACTCATATTTCCTCTCGACTTTCGCATGCTGGAAAGCAGGCATATGTTCCGCAACAGGGCCCAAAGCAATCCTCGTTTTGTGGTGACGAAGTTGTGCAGGGAAAGTCAACGGGAAAGAAGAGGGCCTTTCTAAAATTTGCACGACGCGGATATCTTGGAAGAAATTTGAGCAGCAGCTTCGAAGGGTGAGGGAGTCGATTTTCGTTATGGCTAGGAGATGGACGGTGAAGGATTTTAGGGTTATGGGGGTGGTTGTTGTGATGGAGTCGATGGAAGTTGGGTTGAGGATGAGGTCGAATTCGAGGTTTTGGCCGGTGTGGATGTGGGATTGTCGGGAGCTGCAGAGGACGTCGAAGGGGAGGGTGGGGTAGGGTCGGCGTTCGATGTGGTGTTTGTACCACCGCGATAATCCGTGTGCGCGTTCGCTCTCTCGGAGGAGGTTTCGGCTTTGAATTGCGACGCGTTGTCGGTAGAATATTCTTTGGAGTTGTTGCGAGGGGGCCGGTGCAGGGGGTGGGACATAGTTGATGTCTTTCAAGCCAGGACCCGTAGCTCTGATTTTGATTCCGGGTAGTCTGATTTCCGCTGTGAGCTCTTGCTTTACTGCCATTTCAATGTTGTATGGGTGGTTGTAGAATTTTAGTTGAAAAGTCGGTGGAAAGCCTGCTGGTGGCTGAAGAGCGTTGACGGAAAATGGAAAGCAGTGCATTTGCCCGGCTTTTGCTCGAAAAGGTCCGGTGTGTAGACTGTGTCGATAGCTGAATAGATCCTTCGAAACTGTCGCCCAGATTCCCTGTTGAGTGCGTATTCTAAGATCTATACATCCGCGCATAATAATGTCAAGCTCGATCGGTCCGAAGAGATCTGCGGTTGATTCTGGCTCCTCTCGCCGGAGCAAATTTCTGTAAGCATGGTATCGCAAGATGATTTTTCCAGAGACTGCATCGTCCGGGCCACAATACAGTTGCGTTGCATTATCGAGACATATCTCAGCCTGCAGGCTTCCTGGCTTGAGCTTCGTCATATTTTGATTTATTCTGTGTAAAGGTTGTGATTCCGTTGTCAACAATGGTCTGCAATATTTATTTCCCGAAGACGACAGCTCACTACTGAGGACATAGTCGAAGCCCTCGAAGAAGCTCCACTATGAGGACATGCTCGAAGCCTTCGAAGCTCCACAATGAATTTGATTACCAGCATCGTGAGCTTCCAAGTTAAAGTTTCGCTAAGACCGAAGAACGGCGACCATAAAGGCGCTGGCGAAGATAATGTCAGTCTCTCGCATTGTTGCTATCTTACTGTAAAGCCACCGTCTAGTCGCACATCATCTCCATTGATGTTCAAGGCCTCGTCTCGTGCCAGGAAGTCGACAATCCTTGCAACCTCAAATGGTTCGGCAAACTAAGAAATTTGGTTAGTAAGCGAGTCAAGTGTAAAGGACACGCAACTCCTCACCTTGCCACTAGGCACAGCCTTTTGGTACTCTTCTCTCAATTTCTCGTCACCCCATGCTTTCTTCCCGAGCTCAGTCATCACAGGTCCGGGTGAGATGGAGTTTGCAGTAATGCCTCTGGGACCCCACTCAGACGCCATGCATCTGGTCAACCCAATCAACCCAGCCTTGCTCGCGCAGTACGGTCCATGATGATGAAGTGCTACATGTGCCGCCTGCGACGCGATATTGACTATTCTTCCGCCGGGCGCAGAATCTCCAGCCTTTTTGGCTGCTGCAACATAAGCGTTGGCAAACGCTTTGCCAGTCAAAGTTGGCCCGTAGAGATTGATCATGTAGTGCTTGTAGACATCATCTTCCGGGAAAGACTCCAAGGGCTGCAGGTTTACATAGCCTGCTGCATTCACCAAGAGCCAGGAAAATGCGGCATCATCTTTAGCGATGGCGGCGAAAGCGGAGTGAACCGAGGTGGCAATTGTGATATCGCATTCGTAGGCCTTCACATCGTCTGCATTGGCTCCATATGCTGATTCTATCGTGGGATCAACTCTCGATTTCTCGAAGGGAGCATAAAGTAAAGCCAGCTTAGCGCCATTGGATCGAAGAAGTTTGCCCGTCTCTGTGCCAAGACCACCTGCAAGAGGGTAAGAATTGTGATTCCCTGGTGAAGTACAACTTACCTATGCCTCCAGCGATGATTGCCAACCTTGAGGAGTATGCCATTGTGAGATGAATCGCACTCAGGTTTGTGAAGATGCAGCAGGTTATCTTGCGTGGTAGCTCGTCCGAAGTGGGGTGGGTCACTGGGGTGTTGATGGAGGCGCTTCGACCTTCCAGAATTACCGAATTGCTCTCGTTTTCCATTCGACCTTGCTGCACATTGAGATGTTCTGCAAACAGCTCACAGCACGAGCTTGATGCTTTTGCTGTGGCATGAATGCGTTCAAACAGTAATTATCGCTGGAGGAGCGGCGCAAAAGTGACCGCCTTCTATGCGGTTGCATTATTGCAGTTCTCCCTACTCCCCCAAGAGGCCTTCGAAGGACACCGCGGCACCATGACCGGTGTCTTTTGCACGCGGCCGAAAAGCCCGGATGTCATGTCAACGATCCCATGCTTCCAATTGCCAGCGCTTAGGTGTGGAAGTGCATTTCGAGGGAAGGCATACCGTCCGGCGGGAGCTCGAGTGTCAGCGTGCCACCAAGGCAGTACAGTCGTCAAAGGCTCAGACAGCATCAGCTTGTCGACCATTTGACATGGCCCAGCTCTTCAGATCTCCTCATTGATTCCATCATGCCGAGCGGGAGGTAGGTTCAACAAGGTCTTCATACCTAGTCCACGCAAGAAGAAGACACAACACGCGAGAAGTGCGTGGCACATCAAGGAGTAGGGTAGATTCCTTCCCGGACCATGCCTACTCGCTTGGCAAAAGCTTGACCAAACAGACTAATGCTTGTTCCACCCTGCTCGGCTCCTCGGCAACAATAATCACCCACGCTTCCATTGCGACGTAATACGGACCTGATGCACGCATTCGTATGAGAGCTGGACGGCTGAAGAGCGGCTGTCAGCGGTACAAGCACGGTCTTTGAAGAGTGCAGTTAATAAGTCCCTGCTCCGGCTACTCCAACCTTTCCAGTCCTTGTACTGTAAACTCAGAACTCAGACCCAAGTTGTCTGACAGGACAGGACAGGCAGGATGGCGGAAAATATCAACGCATTCACTGACGAAAAGATCCACACCTCCCCCAGCAACAGCGATCCCATTCCCATCCCCATCCCTCCCTTCTCACCCACCCAAATCATCCAACCAACCTTCATCCGCCCCCAAGACCGCAAACTCCACGACTCAGCCGTAACATTCGAAGAATACCACTACTACGCGCAAAAGACCCGAGCCGAAGAAAAAGACCTCGAGTCTCCAAAATTGCGATGGAGGGAGATTTTCAGCAGTCGTGTGAGACAGAATTCTGCTCCTTCTCCCCATCGTGATGATCCGAATTTTGATGCGGCGAAACATCCTCCTGAGGTGAATCTTTCGAATCAGTGGGATCGCATGAGGATTGGTGATGAGGAGTGGGCGAATGCGAGTCGGGCTTTGAGGACTGCGAGTTGGGGTGCGGCGTTTTATTTGGTGCGTTTGTGTTGCGAGAGAAACGAGTCTCTTTGCATTTTTTGACGATGCTCTAGATCACGACAGACATCCTTGGTCCATACGGAGTAGGTTTTGCGATGGGGACGTTAGGATGGGGACCTGGAATTGCGCTGTATACAGTGTTCGGATTCTTCGCAGGCTACAGCGGGTACCTGGTCTGGCGAATGTTTCTGGGTGTCGACAGCTACCAGTTTCCGTGCAAGAACTATGGCGATCTGGCCTTTCGGACGTGGGGCGTGACTGCACGACATATCACCAACACCATCCAAGCACTGGGTCTGTTGTTGATTTTGGGCCAAGTGACAATCCAATTCGGACAGAACATTTCGCAGGTTTCCAAGTTCCGGCTTTGCTACATCGTTTGTCCGCTTTTGTTCGTAATCACTGGCTTCGCTCTGGGTCAAGTCCGAACGCTGCGGCAACTTGGTTTGGTCGCCAATCTTGCGGTCTGGCTGAACTTGCTGGTCATCTTCATGACGATGGGATTCGTGAGCCATAGTCCGCCGAATTATGCAGCTGCAGTGCTAGGCAGTGCCGGATCTGCTGTCGATCCAGCGAGCATTACGCCGGATGCGAACGGCGTCTATCCTGCTATCGTACACTATAATGGTCTTCCTGCTTCAAATTTGGTTGGATCAATCAATGGTCTCCTGTCTGGCGTTCTTGCATATGCAGGTGTTCAGGTGAGCATCCTCTATCTGACAGGTGTATCTGCATGACATGATACTGACCTTCCCGCAGCTCTTCGTCGAATTCATGGCCGAGATGAAGCGACCGACCGACTTCCTTAAAGCCATGTGGGGCGCTCAATTCTTCATCTACACCGTATACATGGTATACGGCTGCTTCATCTACTACTACCAGGGGCAATACAGCTACAATCCGAGCTACCAGGGAGTATCGGTGTATGGCTGGCAGACTGCTGGTAATATGATCTCCCTGATGGCCGCACTTATCGCTGCTGCGCTTTACGGCAATATTGGCATCAAGGTCCTGTACAACAACGTCCTTATGGATCTGTTCAATGCGCCGCCACTCATCACCAAGAAAGGCAAGATGCTTTACGGAGCTATCGTGCCTATCTGGTGGAGCACAGCATTCATCATTGCTGCGGCAATCCCAGATTACTTTGGCTTCGTCGCGGTCATCTCAGCTTCGACTCTGCTGAACTTGACATATACGATCCCGCCTTTCCTCTCTATTGCATATGACGCGAAAAGGAACGCGATTCGGCTCGATGAAGGTGAAGGATACGATGCGACGACTGGCCAAGTTCTGAGAAACGGTCCTGCTATGCAACGCTACATTCGTGGCTTCTTTTCTGGAGGTCCCTGGCAAGTCGCGATGAATTTTTGGCATGTGATATATTTTCTTGCGAGCTTGGCGATGTGTGGACTTGGAATGTACGCGGCGGTTGAGGGAATGATTGAGGTATTCAAGAACCCTCAGGTGACGAGCTTTTCGTGCACGTCGCCGCTGAATCTGAATGCTTGAGAGTGTAGATAGGCCGGTCGGAATGAATACATGTAGCCACTTCTTCCCTCCTTCAGACTGCCCCGAGGTCCGACTGTCATTTGGTCGATTGCAGATCCCTTACCATTGAAGGTTCAGATTTCTCCTTGTTACCGGGCATCGTCTCTCGATGAGTTGGTCGTGATGCAGTGGAAAGAAAGGAGAAGTCGCAGGAGAAGACGTTGGTCGGCTCGTGCCCCCCGGCTGGTTGTGCCACAGGCATTCGTCATGGTTCACCCTGCCGAACCGAAGCTTGGGATCTGTTCCTAACTTCCTATTGATACGCCTGCTCCTGCCTCAGGACACGTTATCTAGATACTGTATGTTCCATGAATCGCAAACTTGACCTCCGTCAAAATCTATGCATGCTACGTGGGGCGTGATGCGTAGGCTGATCTGTTCTCTTTGAGTGGAAAGCAGACCACCCTACCCGGACACCGCCGCCTGGACGTCCACATGCATAAGACACAGGACATTGAAGTGCAGCATGAGCGCCAGCGCTAGCAGTAATGCGACAGCATCCACCTTGAGACCTCGTACCAACCGACTCATTTCCGGCCTGAGCGACGACGGCGATAGCAGGACCCATGCCTCCTCCGCCCGCACAGCCTCGCCAGTCCCGTCGCCATGTACTAGTCGCACGGCCTCGCCCATACCGCGTGCGCATCCGCAAAGATCAAGTCCGCAGAGTCACAGACATGATACACATACATCGGCCGGGTCGCCGGTCAGAGCTGCGGCTGCGCCAGGCAGACAAAGAAGAGCAGGCGGAGACTCGGGCACCTCCTTGTCTGGACTATGGGGAAATTCATGGAGCGCATTGCAGGGCATAGCTTCGGATCTGCTGGGCAGCGATCTGGATTCGAATAGCTCAAACAGTAATGTGCGATCGAGAAGATCGGGAAAGGGACTGAACCGCCTGCGACCTCCCTCCAACGCCCCGCCGATTCAATGGGGCCCGTCAGCATCTACATCCAACCCCCGATCCGGCGCGATAGGCGCTGGGACCACCGAAGAACAAATTGCAGCTTTCAGGGAGCAGAAGAGGAAGGATATGTTGACTGGACAGGAGACGAGTTACGCTGACGCTCTGGGCAAGTTCAAGCGGAGGCTGTCAGACGACCGCAATTCTGCCTCTGCACCACCGTGCGAAGCTGAAGATAGAGATGCGCTAGTATATCTACATCCGGTCAAGAAAGACGACACCTTGGCGGGAATCACGATACGATACAATGTTTCGGCGAACGTGCTGCGGAGAGCGAATCGCATGTGGCCGAACGACTCCCCGCAAGCACGGAAGGTGCTGATACTGCCTGTCGATGCATGTGCCGTGAAGGGCAAGCCAGTGTCAGATGCAGAGATGGATTTGTTGGGCTCAGAGAGCGAAGCGCTGTCAACACTACAAGCCGAAGAAGTACCGACACCTACCGCGACTACATATCACCAGAATGGCATCAAAGGCCAGAGTCGAGATCGAACAAACTCTACATCAACACATACGACTACGTCTGCGGCAGCTTCGACAACAGAGACCGAGCCGAACTGGCAGCACGACTCGTGGGTGCTCCTTCCCGGCAACAAGGAACCTACTGAGATAGCACGATTACCTCGCAGAGCACTTGGATACTTTCCTCCAGCACGACGGAAATCCAATTCGTACTCCGACCTTGACACGCCTTCGAGCTCGTTAGAAATATCTCGATCCAACACAGAGGACATCTTCGGCGCATCAAATACGTCATCTTCGCCTCGTGGTAGCAGTCTTCAGAGACCGCGCGGTGGGCGTCGTTTTAGCAATGCCACGAACGGCTACTTTCCTGCCTATTTGCAAGGTCCCGGTGGGGTTGGAACGATGGACAGGAATGTGCGTTTTCCGGGACCAGCGCAAGACGGCCTCAACAAGCTCATGGCCAAGCACCTTCCAGATGTCGCACCGCCTCGGAATCAGGCGTCTCTGTACCACCCAGATGTACCAATGTATAGTGAAGAACCCACGCCTGTGGCTTCGGGAGCTCAAACACCTGCATATCCACATGGACATGGTGGTGGCATGAATCTCGAGCATGTCGGCGGCGCTATTGAATCCTGGGTAAGACGATTGGCGACCAAAGCAGCTCATCCACCTACCGGGAGAGTGGCAGCTGCGCGAGCATCGGTCGGTACTCCTGGAAAAGGTGCTGGCGGGATTGGCGACCTCATTGAGATGACTGATGAATTTGAGATCGGAAATGACGAGGAAGAAGAAGAAGATAGAGGAAGGCAGGGTTCTAGTCAAGCGGCTGCAAACTTAAGACCTGGGACTACTGCGACAAGCTACTTTGATGGCGCTATTGCTCGGAGCCGAAGTGCGAGGACCGGTAAGAGCGGGAAGGATGATTGATATGTGAGCTTGATACTGAATGATAGATGCATTGTGATGCGCTGCTTTCGACCACGAGTATCCCGTCATCAGCAGATTTCAAAGGCGGTGCTGGAACGTGATGAGTTGATTTTTCCATGCCTGCCCAAAAAGGTTGTCTGTGTTCTGGTTACAGGTCTTGGCATTCTATAGTATGAGCTCCACCGCACCCGCCTTGCACTTTCCAGATATCAACAGCGGCACGGCTTTGCGACCCATCTGTGTTGATGACACTGAATGCGATGGAGGATCTACGGCATCTTCAATGACGAAGGCATCGAACACGAAGGTTTCTCGAAGCGAAGACCGCACATAATCACTTGCACCGCCTTCAAGGACCCGATGACAACTAGCTCCGTGGCGCCGGTATGCGTTCCTCGGTAGTGACGAACAGAGCGCT
Source organism: Pseudocercospora fijiensis CIRAD86 (assembly GCF_000340215.1). Classification (NCBI taxonomy): domain Eukaryota; kingdom Fungi; phylum Ascomycota; class Dothideomycetes; order Mycosphaerellales; family Mycosphaerellaceae; genus Pseudocercospora; species Pseudocercospora fijiensis. Next base: position 3,774,388 of record NW_006921539.1, on the reverse strand, counting down.
TGGGAATGTCATGTGCACTTTTGGAAATGTGCCAGAGGTCGTTCCGCAAAATCGAGTGCCGTTCTGGGCATCGCCATTACCTCACATCTATTAGTCTTTCGAAGTACGGGTCAAGATCAGCCGCCCTTGGCGGAGCCTGTCACTTTGGGGGCGGTACAGCCTTCGCTGGAGGCGGAGTAGAAGGCCTGGGTGGCCATGGGATAGACTGGTTCGAGGGAACCTGGGAGACGGTAGGCTGTGATGCCATTTTGGCCCAACGTGGCGGCGAGGCTCAGGTTCAGGTTCAGGTTCGCAACTTTTGATGCAGTGGTAGTGGCAATCTTTCCCACATGATTGCCGACACGGACAGCCAGCAAGTCGCAGCCAAGCGCATTGCTAAGAGTATATCGCTGAAACACGATTGCAGGTGGTCTATCGACGGTGCTTGCCATATCAGTTAGGACGATATTCAAGCGTGAGAACTTTACTTTTGCGCTGTGGATAAAATGCCGCCAAGTTGACCTGGCAGCTTCGAACCATCAATATTCGAGAGGGACGGGTGACAGCAAAGTATAGGATGAATCACATGCGGCCAGGCGACGGCTGCAACTCAACAAGTCGCCAAAGACGCGCCACGGCGGCGCCCTTCCGGCCAATTGCTTCTGAGACTATACGCCTTTCGCGATTCCTTTGACGGCGGTATGCAAGTAACAACCCTTGCTGATGCTGTCGAGGAAGAGCGTGCTAACTTGCGCGAGGCTCCGTTTAGGATACAGCTTAACGACATCTCCGTCGGGCGTCCTAATCGATCGCTTGGAGGTGCAGGCGGCGGAAATTCTCTAGCACAACGTTGCTACTGAATGTGTGGATCTCCTCGAGTACCTGCGCCCAGGGCGGCAGACTTAGCAAGCTCGGGGAGATAACTCTACCAAGAGGTACTTAGTTGGCGGTGCATGGCAGAGAAGCAAGGAGCCGCTCGTGGCTCTGCATTTGCATCAATTTGGAGGCGGGTAGGGAGATGTGGTCCGGAATGGCCTGGCCTCGATGTGTCACTTGCTCACGAGGCTCCGTGCGACACTCCGCTTGAGATGACACCCTCAGGAGTGTTGCAAACGACTACAAGCAGCACTGTGCCTCCAAATACGGTCCACGGAGAGATGAGAACCCGTGTGAAACGACAAACGTACCCTATCACACCATCTCTTCGAAATCTCGCGCCCTGTGCTCCCACAACGGGGGAAACAATAGCGTACTCGCAAAGTACGACAAGCTGCAGAGTGCCTCTAACCTGACAGAAACGCTGGCATATTCTATGTGAAGTGCTAGGCGAGCTTCCCACATCGCCTCACCAATACGGAACTCGGGTTTAAAAAGACATACAGTATTAACGCGAACTCCACCGAGCAGTACAGACTTTCATCTTACAAGGAAGCACATCCATCTCACAAGGAAGCACATCACAGACGACGTGAAAACCACATCGCCTCCCCACCACAGACCTCCGATTTGCAAAGACACAGCATAAAAGCGAACTTCCAACGAGCAGCACAAACCTTTATTCCACAAGGAAGCACATCATCAAAAACAACGTAAAGTAAAAACCCCCATCCCCTCACCACCACAGCCCTCCAAATCCAACACTCCACACAACAACGCCGCAAAATCCATCTAGAACCCTCGTGCGTCAACTTATAAGGAAGCACATCATAAAACACATCATCAAAGACAACACATACATCCCCTCACCACCCCACGCCCTCCAACCCCAACCCCTCAAAACCCACTCCCCACCCTCGTATATCAATTCACAAAGAAGCAAGCACGAAAAAAATCACATAGAAAGAAGGAAAGAGAGGCAAGTTTTCACCAAACCAACAAACACAATCTCATTTCTCGAAGCTATCTACAAATCTGGGTCCTCGTCGGCCGGTACCTCACCCATAAACAACGCCTCACTGGCGCAGAATGCGCACTCGGATTTGGTGGCGTGCTCGCCGCCGTTTGGATGGCGGGGGCAGGGCTCAGCGGAAGAAGAGGGAGCGGCGGCAGGAGGGCTCACCTGCGTGGCGCTTCTCATCTCTGGTGGTGCCGTGGTGGTGGTGGTGGAGTTGAGGTCGGTGGATGGGACCTCGGGAGCGGACGGCACGCTCACTTGAGCGGCGCTTCTGATCTCTGGTGGCGGCATGGTGGTGGTGGGTGCGAGGTCGGTGGTTGTGACCTGCTGGAAGAGAGGAGCGACGGTGACGGGAGCGGCGAGGTGACGGAAGGTGATGGTGGTGCCGGTGATGCTCGCGCGGCAGATGGGTGCGAAAATGGCCGGTGGGAGAGGCGTTGGCTGCGGGCGAGTGAGAGGGCGGAGCGGCTGGACCGGGAGAGGAGCGGCGAAGAGAGGGCGCAGCGGGATGAAGGCGGGTGTCTCTGGGACGAGACGGTGCTTGCGCTCCCAGTTCTCGTGCTCGCGTCTCTTCTGCTCGATGTCGAGGGCCGTTGGTGGTGCTGGGAGGTGCTCAAGAACCGGGTATGGGACAGTCTTGGCAGAAAGCTTGCTCTCGTAGCGGCGTTTGACGGCCTCTTTCACGCGGCGGAGGTGCTCTTGGTTGCGGGCTTGGATGGGTGAATATATCTTTCGATAGTACTCGTCGTTTCGGGCGTCGAACTTGGCTTTGATGATGCCGCCGAGAGCGCAGAGAAGGGAGAAAACCAGGAGGGAGGCGAGAGCGGAGCAGACGAGGACGAAGCCGAAGCCGATGGTGCTGAGCATGCGCTCGATTTTGGCGCGCGAGATCTCCATATTGGCCAAGGCCAGGAGCAGGACGACGAGGCGGGCGACGGTGAAGAAGGTCGTCTTGACCTCCGCGAAAGACAACATTGCTTCGACCAGCGAAGGCTTGATGTCGGTGTCTGGGTTGGATGTGGGTGGCGCGGAAGGTTGCTGCTGCTCGAGTTGTGCTTGAGTGAGGCGGTGGTGGTGTCTCTCTTCGAGTGGCTGCTGGTTTGGTGGTGATGAGAAAGGAGAGAAGATTCTGAGAGAAGAAATGGACTTCTAAATAGTCAGACATGAGGTGAGGTTTGACACTGACAATAGCATTCAGCAACAATAGCGAGAGTCGAAGGGAAGGGGAGAGCCAGTGACAATAGGAGATTCCCAGAAGTCAATAGCGGTTTGCAGCACAATGGCAATTCTTGAGATGGGAGGTGTTGGAGAGGATAGAAGCACAATAGCAGGGAAATGCAGAAGTGGACGTGGCTGACATGAAGCGCCAGCATTGTTTGCTATTGTGAGGTTGCGTGAGCTGCTACAATTGCTGCTCTGAGACAGCAGACATCAGATGCCGGAGCAGTCTTGCTGCTGGCGGACAATATGATGTTCCAGCTGCATGTCGCGAAGCGATTGTTCCGCACAGACCACATCGACTTTCCAGCATGAATGAATGTAGGCGCCGTAGGTGGCGTGGATCAAGATGGGAGAGGCAGGCAAAGCAGCGGCCGATGGAGATGTCGTCGACAATGAGCGCGCTATTGTGCACGCCGGGTAGGGTCTCAGCGAGGGCAGTTGGATAGGGTGCCATGCAAGCCTGAGGCCGTCACAGCCTGAGGCATGATGGGTGAGTAGGCGTCGCTCTGATTTTGAGAACTGAGAAGCCCGTCCAAGATGTGCTGCCCCTGTACCTACTTGTTCTGTTCTGCTTGACCTCCTGCTCCATCTCCATGACTATCGATAGGAAATGAAGTCTGAAATTATTCCCGGCTCCAGCTTCGGCTTTTAGTTCTACGGCTCGACCCGCGACTGCCAATTCAAGAACAAGCCGGCAAGAATGCCACGAGCCACTATTCTACCCGAGATCCAGTCCGAGATGTCTTCTGAAAAATCAGAACGAAGCATTGTATGTGAGCCGCACGATCGGCGTAGGAGAAATCTGCTTCCCAGGACAATTGCGCTCGGGTTGACGTCCACATGCAGGCCTCAGAGAGCAGGAAAGATGGACGGAAGAGATTGTAGGTGCAACGGAAGATACACTGCACTACCCCGGCGCCGGGAATAACAGCCACTCACACCGTGTTGGCTTTTGGACGCACGTTATTAGCTGTACGTTGACGATAGCAGGAGCTTGTGCTTTGCCGCGCCGAAAAGGCACGATGCCGGACAATATAACATCAACGGGTGAGGGAGACTAGGCACCTCCACCATCTCGTTTCTCTACTCCCACCGCAAGCATACATTCCTCCTACTTCCTAACCTTCGCTTGAGAGCCCGCCTGCTGCAGACGTTGCGTGGAAACATGCTTTGAAGGAACAGAAAGAGCCATTGACTCGATAGACCCGCTCGCCCACACACCCACAGTCTGCCATCACGCATTGGGCAGGCTATGGCACAATCAATGCGAAGAGCCTTCCTGGACGCCACCTCGGCCTTTCGAACGACCTCCCCATCAATCACATCACAATCCAGCCCGGTGTGGCGAAGACGAAGCACTCCAAACGCGTCCCAAAACAGCACAAGTCAGCGAAGAACCTACCTTGGTCAGACACAACGAAGACGAGCCACAACTTCGGCAGAAACCACATTCTCCAAGTATCCCATCATAGATCACCACTACGATGCCATTGTCGTGGGAGCTGGTGGCGCAGGCCTCAGAGCAGCTGTGGGTCTAGCAGAGTCCGGCTTGGAAACAGCATGCATCACGAAACTGTTCCCCACTCGATCGCATACGGTAGCCGCACAAGGAGGAATCAATGCAGCACTCGGCAACATGACTGAAGACGACTGGCGGTGGCACATGTATGACACAGTAAAAGGAAGCGATTGGCTCGGAGATCAAGATGCAATACATTATATGTGCAGAGAGGCTCCAAAAGCAGTGTATGAATTGGAGAACTACGGCATGGCTTTCTCGCGGACAGAAGACGGCAGAATATACCAACGAGCACTGGGAGGGCAAAGCTTGAACTATGGCAAAGGTGGCCAAGGTGTGCGGTGCTGCTCGGCTGCCGATCGAACAGGGCATGCTATGTTGCACACACTGTACGGGCAGAGTGTGAAGGTGAGCATGCAATTCAAAGAAAGCCAATAAAGCCTGAAATGCTGACAATTTGCGCCAGCACAACACCAACTTCTTCATAGAATACTTTGCGATAGATTTGCTCATGGTCGACGGTGAATGCGTCGGCGTTCTCTGCATGTCAATGGAAGATGGTACTCTGCACAGAGTATTTGCGAGAAACACCGTCCTTGCGACAGGTGGATATGGACGAACGTACTTTTCAGCTACGTCAGCACACACCTCGACAGGAGACGGCAATGTAAGTATTGAAGGGGGAGTAAGCGGCAAACCGCGTTCTGACCTTGCGACAGGCCATGGCATCACGAGCGGGTCTGCCAAACCAAGACTTCGAGTTCATTCAATTCCACCCTACAGGCATCTATGGCGCCGGTGTGCTGATCACAGAAGGATCGAGAGGTGAAGGCGGCTACCTTCTAAACAGCAACGGCGAGCGCTTCATGGAACGATACGCACCTACGGCCAAAGACCTAGCATCTCGCGACGTAGTCTCTCGAAGCATGCACATGGAGATTCGAGCAGGACGCGGCGTAGGACCAGAGAAAGATCACGTCTACCTCCAACTCAGCCATCTCCCCAAAGACCTCATCATGGAACGCCTCCCGGGAATCGCAGAAACCGCCAGCGTCTTCAGCGGCGTCGACGTAACAAAAGAACCCATCCCCGTCCTCCCCACAGTCCACTACTGCATGGGCGGCGTCCCCACGAACTGGAAAGGCGAAGTCCTCAACGTCGACCCCTCGAGCGGCAAAGAAAAAGTCGTCAAAGGCCTCTACGCCGCCGGAGAAGTGGCCTGCGTCAGCGTCCACGGCGCAAACCGTCTGGGCGCCAACAGCCTCCTCGACATCGTCGTCTTCGGCCGAGCCTGCGCCCTCGACATCGCCTCGAAAAACTCAAAAGGCCAACCCCACAGCCCCGTCCCCGAAAACATCGGAATGGACTCTTTGGACTGCATGGAAAAAATCCGGTGCGCAGATGGAGAGAAACTCAGCGCGGAAATCCGTGCGGACATGCAACGGATCATGCAATCTGAAATTTCCGTCTTCCGCACTCGCGAAGCTTTGGAACGAGGGAATTCGAAAATGCAGAGTGTGCAAACAGATTTCGAGACGAGGTTGGCGGTGAGGGATCGCAGTATGATTTGGAATTCGGATTTGATTGAGACGTTGGAGTTGAGGAATTTGTTGACGTGTGCGGCGCAGACGGCGAAGAGTGCGCTTTTGAGGGAGGAGAGCAGGGGGAGTCATGCGCGAGAGGATTTTGTGGAGAGGGATGATGAGCATTGGATGAAGCATACGCTTTCGTGGCAGCGAAATGTTGGGGAGGAGGTGCGGATTGGGTATAGAGGGGTTGTCATGGGGACTTTGGATGAGGGGGAGATGGGGAGTATTCCGCCTGTTAGGAGGACGTATTAGGATATAGTATAAATGTAGGTATACTATAGCGGGATGGAGGGCTCGCTTATGTCTCTGATGTTTCCCACTCTTCGCCACAATCGTCGCAGCGCTCATATGTCGTTGTGGAGTCCGATCCGCAAGACTGGCATCCGCCCTCTTGATGCTGCATCGCTTTCAATATCGCTCGATGCTTCTTGTCAAGCGGACAAGACTTACACAGATTGTCATCGCAGTTCGCTCTCCCGTTCACAATCGTACAACACCCTGCCTCGACTCTCGACACGCTCGTGGTCGTCATCTCGCAACTGTTTTTCCGACACTCGTACTCTTCTTCCCCGACCCAGAGCGTAAAGTCGCGCCTGATTCTTGCTTCAGTGAACTTGCCCGATTTCGCAGTGTTCTTAGCAAGCTCAATCACCCCGAGCAACATTTCCGAAGTCTCATACATCGCGCACCCCGGCTCGTTGATATCTTTATACTGCCCCATATCCAGGTTCTCCTCGTTCCACTCCGTGACATCGACGTGGAACACGAGTTTCTCCGTGCCAGTGGAGTGTACACACCATCGGAAGAAATCTAAGAGGCCCTCGGCGCATGTCCAGCGGTCTTTTAATGTTAACCAGATTTTTCGGAGGTGAGGGCGGTTTTTGGGGCCGATGGAGTCGAGCCAGGAGATCAGGTAGGTGAAGTCGCAGCGGTGGATGTGGATGTCGAAGTCGTTGCTGCTGTAGAAAATTGAAAGACTCTCGTCCCGGATTTGGTGGTTTACTTTGCTCAGGGCTGGTTGGATGGCGTGTATTCGGGTTTTGTGTGTGCAGAGGCTGGGGAGCATGGGGAAGGTTTCGCTGGAGCTTAGAAGTACGAGTTCGTAGATTCGGTTTCGGAGTTCTGGAGGCAGATCCAGGAAGGGGAAGGGTTTGATGATTTTCTGTGGTTTTCTTGGTTAGCATAAGCTGATGTGTTTTGCTTTGCTTGTTGTGGAAGCTTACGTTGGCTTGGGTGGCCATGTCGTGAAGTCGTTTCCGCTGCTGAGGTGCCATGAATCTACCACGCCCGATGAGTGCACGTAAGGCCGTGTCCAGCTCGTCGGTGGACGGTGCGCTGTCTGCGGGAGATGAATCCATCGCTGTGAGAATTTTTTTCCCATCGGATTTGGGAGCTGTGGAGTGCACATGTTGTGGTAGTGCAGAGGGGATGGCAGCATTGGACGCAGCTTGAAGGTAGCAGTGTCGTTCGATGAGGAAGTCGCGACATGGCTTCGCATCTCACTTCTCCGATGTGCTCTTGCATCTTTGCTGTACCATGAAACGGCATTGAACCAGGAACACTGGAGCGGCGAAATTCTCCATTCGCCTCCTTACTCTCGCTCATGGCACACGATGTCTCACGCTGTACGGTCGCCAGCGTCATTGTCAACTTCCAGCGAACGCTCCAATCATTGGCAAGAGCACGAATGATATCCTCAGCTGGACGTGACCTCCATCGTTCCACGAGTCATGCCACACGGAATTCTTGGCAGGAGGAGAAGCTCTTTGCCCAGTGAGCTTGAAAGCAAGCTTAAACAAGCCAGAGCCGAAGCAAAGAGCCTACCGAATGCACTACCGTGATGTCGATGACTTTGGTTCGGTGGCTTGCTCTCCGCACCCAGACGCCTTTCTTGGCGGACGTCTTCCTCGGTGCTTCCACGCTGATCACTGTTCTACGGTGCAAGCTCCACACAACTACACAGCCTCCTCTGCAGTAGCTCGAACACTAGTCTCGGCATGATGCACCTTCGCAGCGACTGACTGGCCGAGAGACAACAACATGACTGGCTTCGACCAAGACGGCATGCAAGCATCAGTCAAGCTCGATGCAAGCCATCGCTGCTCAGCAGAAGCCAACCCAACCGGCACGGACACGACCTACTGCTTTCTGGAAAGATCGTACGCGAGCAGAGACGAACAGAGAGTATCATGAGTTCCCAGCTGCAGAGATAGCACTGCCTAGGGCCGATCCGTAGAGATGGAGGCCACTATAAGTGACGAACAATGCCTCACGCTGTTCAGTTTCAGTAAGTGCTGGCTCACTTTGAACCACCAGCATGCATTTCTCTTCTTTCGCGACTGTTGCGGCTCTTGTTGCTACTGCGTGTGCAGCACCAGCCAATGTCCAGCGCCATGTCCTTCACCAGAAGCGTGCTCCATCCCACAACTGGATCAAGAGAGATCGTGTCCACAGCGAGTTGACCCTGCCAATGCGCATTGGCTTGACTCAGTCGAACTTGGACAAGGGCCATGAGTTGCTCATGGAGGTGTAAGTCGCTGTACAGAAACCAGTAATCGAATGCTACTGACGATCAACACAGTGCCGATCCGGCCTCTCCCAAATACGGCAAGCACTACACTGCAGAGCAGGTCCACGAGCTCTTCGCTCCAGCCACCGAAGCTGTCGACGCCGTTCGAAGCTGGCTCGAGTCTGCCGGTGTCGAAGGCCACCGTATCACACAATCTGTCAACAAGCAATGGATGGAGCTAGATCTCTCCACTGCTGAGGCAGAGGCACTTCTCCAGACCAAGTACCACTTCTTCGAACATGCACAAAGCGGCAAGACCACTATCGGTTGTGATCAGTATGTTTCTTTTTCGATAGTCAATTGCAGAGCCTTGCACTGACTTGGTTAAGGTACCATGTGCACGAGGACGTCAAGGACCACGTTGACTACATCACCCCGGGCATCAAGCTGCTCGCTTCACGCAAGCCAAAGAAGGCCGAGCTAGAGAAGCGTACTTTCGGATGGGGCAAGGAACCAACGCTGCCACCGCTCAAGGCTCCCCTGCCAGCATCACTCACCGACCTTCTGCTGAAGCCTCTTGAGGTCCTCTGCGACATTGCAATCATTCCAGGTTGCATTAAGCTCATGTACAACTTCACCGATGCCACAACCGCACAGAAGGGCAACGAATTGGGTATTTTCGAGGACCTCGGTGACTACTACGCTCAAGAGGATCTCAACCTGTTCTTCGCCACCCTTCAGCCTCGCATTCCCCAGGGTACTCATCCAACGCTGGAGGGCGTCGATGGAGGCACTGCGCCAACTTCGGTCGCAAACGCTGGCCCAGAGTCCGATCTTGACTTCCAGATCAGCTACCCAATCATCTACCCACAGAATTCCATTCTTTTCCAGACTGATGACCCAGTGTACGAGGCCAACTACACCTACAATGGCTTCTTGAACAACTTCTTAGACGCCATCGATGGCTCGTACTGCACATACAGCGCTTTCGGCGAGACTGGCAACAGGCAAGTAAAACGTATCTTTGGATGGTTGTCAAAGTACTAACAGCAAGCAGCGAGGACGATCCACCATACCCACACAATGTCCCAGGCGGCTACAACAAGCCACTCCAGTGCGGTGTCTACAAGCCAACCAACGTCATCTCCGTCTCATATGGTGGTCAAGAGGCCGACCTCGACTTCAACTACCAGAAGCGTCAATGTAGCGAGTTCATGAAGCTCGGCATGCAGGGTGTTTCCGTCCTCATCTCATCTGGTGACTCAGGTGTCGCTGGCCCAGCTGGAGACGACAGCGACAACGGCTGTCTTGACGGTGGCAAGACCTTCAGCCCAGACTTCCCTGCTTCTTGTCCATACATCACTGCCGTGGGGGCTACTCTCCTGACCGGCAGTGCCTCCAAGGACCAGGAGACTGCTGTCACCCGTTTCGGATCCGGAGGTGGCTTCAGCAACATCTACGCTATCCCGAGTTACCAGAAGACTGCTGTCAGCAACTACTTGACTGCGCACACGCCACCATACAAGTCCTACGCCACTCAAGCCGAGCGCTCCGCCGGCGGTGTCTGTAAGAACAAACATCCTCGCGCTGAAGAGCATCAACACTAACTTTTTTCCAGACAACCGCACCGGCCGTGCCTACCCAGACGTCTCAGCCGTCGGTGACAACATCGTCATCTTCAACAAAGGTGCTCCAACTCTCATCGGAGGCACATCTGCATCCTCCCCAGTCTTCGCCAGTATCTTGACCAGAATCAACGACGAGCGCTTGAAGGCTGGCAAGCAGCCTGTAGGATTCGTCAACCCAGCTCTGTACGCAAACCCTCAAGTTCTTCATGATATTACCCAGGGTAACAACCCTGGCTGTGGAACAAATGGATTCGCTGCAAGCTCTGGTTGGGACCCGGTCACTGGATTGGGAACTCCTAATTACCCGGCTATGTTGAAGTTGTTCTTGAGCCAGCCGTAGGGTGTTTGTAGGGAATGGAATTATTTTTGGGATTGATGCAGATGGAATTTATGATGAATGATATCGACAGTGAATGAATGAAAATGAAGACATAAGATGTCAGAATTCGGACTGCTTCATGCCATCAATCCTATCTTTTACTACGCCGAGCCATCCAGTCAATGTGTTTGTTTCTGTACCGAGTCTCAATTCCTCGGAGTGATAGTCGAGAGCTGCTGTGATCTCTTTGCGATTTAGGCTTCACAGGATTTGAAGGATCGTGAGGCGGAAATATGAGGCATTCATACATTAGCGTTTACAGGGATCTTTACGCACGTCCGCAGTCCGCTCCCGCAACGACGTGCATCCCGAACGCCAGTAGCTTGATGAGTGTTAGACATTGAAACATCGTCGCATTCGTCTTCATCCACTCTACCGCCCTTGGAAAGAACACAAGATCGCCGTGCCAACATCGTCCAGCTATCCGACGCCACCTCGATACAAGAAGCCGCCGAAACGACGAAGAACGAGCGCAACGGCGCATCAGAAGGAAGAGCAGCGAATGCGCAAGTGAGCACACTCAAGTGAGGCAGGGAGTGAGAAATACAGCATGAATGCCCGCGGCGGTATGTGTCTACCCGTGTCATGTGAAGAGTGACATCGTTTGCGCATACACCCTTCCACCCTCCATCTCAACCCTCACGCATACCATCACACACAACCCCCTCAATCATGGCTCCTAAGCAACGCAGCAAGCTCAAGAAGCCAGCGACATTCCTTGATGTCCCTGCCTTGTTTGATAACAAGTCAGACACAACGACTGACAGTGGCGTCGATGACACAGGCAATCAAGGGCAGCCGCTCCGCAATATTAGCATGAATGCATTCGGCAACCAGCAGAGCACGCGACAGACACCTCGACTGCAAAATACTCAAAAGACAGGACTTGGTAATGGCAATGCAGGTGCCAATTGGGCCTTCGGTGCTCCTTCGTCTGGGGGCTTCGGAGGGCTGGGAGGAGCGCCTGGCTTAGGCCAGCCGCGACCTGGTCAGCTATCGGGCTTCGCACAGGTTATGGGCGGTGGTGGGCAGCCGCAAATTGACATGAGGTAAGGCAAAGTTTCCCTTTCTTTCGTTCTCGGCGCATGGAGGTGGTCAGTGATTGGCAACGGCAACGGCAGCAAGGCAAGGCAAGATGAATATGAGTACGGATCGATGTGAGCGAGGCACTCCTCTCATCTTCTTGAAATTTCGCTGCGACTCGCTACCTCTGGACATTTCGGGAGGCGATATTCGGCAGTCGGCGGAGGTGATCCAACTTCACTTCCAGCTAAGGCAATCGCGTCAACGGCTGCGGTGTGCTACTTCTTCGTCATTCGGCTTTGCAGTGCACTTGAATACATCCACCAACTGCCATTGCCATTGCCATTGCCATAGCCACCGCCGACTGCCATCGCCTTGTCTTCTCACGTCGTCCATCGAGCTGCCAACTCGCCAGGATGTCGTTTCGTGGAAGACAGGAGACCAAGAAGGCTAACTTCAACTATGACAGTGACTTTCCATCCTTATCAGGTCAGCCTCGTCCTCAGCAATCCACGGCTGGTGGCTGGAACAGTGCAGCGATCCGTCAGCCCACAACTCAGCCGCACCAAGCTCCACCGCAGCCGGGTCCAAATCAGCAACAGCAACGCGCTCCATCTGCAGCGCCATCGCATCACTCTCTCGACCAGTTCGATGGTCAACGCTCGCATCCGCAGTCCACAGATCGTGGTGGTGGAGGCGGAGGAGGAGATGAGCAGTTTCCACCACTTCACAATCAAGGCCCTGCCGACGCTCCGCGACAGACCCACGGTTTAGGCAGTGCAACCCTCGGCTCGCCTGACGACACTCAAGCACAATTAAATGGTCCTCAAGCACAGCTGCCAATCCGCGAGGTGTCTGGGAGCAGCAATAGCTTCCCGTCTGTCCAACAAGCCCCCATAGGCACCAGTCAACCGACACCACAATCTCAGCCGCCTTCCGCCCAGAGTCAGACGCAAACAGCACCGGCCAATTCGACCGCACCACCGACCAAGCGTTGGGTTGACTTGACTGAAAACGAGCGATGGGGTCTCGGTGGTCTCAATGCAATGTTCGATGCAAGACGGCAGCTTGAAACACCTGGTGGTCAAGTCGATGAAACGATGCCTGCCAAGTGGCGCAATGCCACCTTGTTCATGGGCCAGGATCTCAACACGCTCGGCTTAGATCTCGACAGCGCAGAACCACTCTATCCGACCTTCACGCCGTTCCCGGCGCACAACACCTCGGGATCTTCGTACGACTTCAAAGACAAGCATCCTATACCTCACTTCACGCTTCCAGCAGCGTACACGGTGAACAACGTCCCTGCGATGCACACTCGGATGGGTAGTTTCAGCGAAGGTGAGTAGCACATGCTCCCAGCTCGTGACACTGCTAACATAGCTCCACAGAGACTCTCTTCCAGTGCTTCTACACCATGCCTGGCGACATCTGTCAGGAGCTTGCCGCCTGCGAACTCGTTACGCGCGATTGGCGCTGGCACAAGGTGCTTAGACAATGGCTGCAGAAGGATTCGCGAGAAACGACTTCGAACATTCCAATCTACGATCTTACCAATGGTGCAACGCCTGGTCAGCCATCTGTCAGGCTCAGCGAGAACACCGAGCGTGGCGTGTACGTCTTCTTCAATCAGTATGAGTGGCGTCGCGAGAGACGCGAATTCACGCTGGACTACGAACATCTGGAACTTGCCAAGACCAACCCAATGATCAGCACTTTGAGTAGCGATCGGAGCAATGGCAACATGGCCGGCCTGGATCCTAACAGCTTTCCCGCCTCGGGCGGCCTTCAAGCCCGGCAGAACTCGGTCATCTCAGGCGGTGCTTAGGAAGCTCGCGTGATGAAAGGCTCGGACTGCAGCGGCATTCATGATTCGTTGAAGAAGACGTCCAATTGGGACGAAGAGTGTAGGGCGCTTGGTCGACGTCTTGGAACCATGCCCGTGACAAAGCCCATCTCAAAGCCCGCCTCCAAGCTCACCTCGGAGGCTTTGAAGAAGGCAGAGGAGAAGATGGCGTCTCTAGGCATTTGAGGCAGGAATACGACATACGACTTTTGATATCATGGCTGGCTTTGGACTACCTCATAGGAAGGAGGGAATTGGACCTGGCTGGCAGCATGCATTTAAGATCACGCGCGAAGCACGATCAGATACGTCCCTTGCTTTGGATGTTTCTTGAGGAGCTCGCCCGTGCCCACATACTACGAAACGACTCGGATGATCCCCGAGCGATGGATAATAGTGTAACATCAGAGATGAGCACTACTTGTTCTTGGAGAGATGAAAATGCTGTATACAGCAGCCAGAAAATCGTTAATGGTGTCATTACGGTCCCTGAAGTTGTCCTGTCTTGAATTTCTGCTGTTCATGCACATATATAGGGTTCTCTGCTTGCGGTGATGTGAACAGTCTTATTATCTGGGCTGACGAGTTTTGTGTTGTGGGGCAAGCACGGCGAGAAAAGAAAGAAAAGGTAAGTGATGATGGAGCAAAGTTCTTTCATCGATTCTAGATGCTTGCAGCGCAGATGTCATGCATGCTTGATGCTGGCTAGAATGGAATGCATGCAAGTTAGAATGGCACCCTTCATGTACCGACCGGCCGGGAAACTCAAACGGAACGGACCTGTTCTTTTTTTTTTCGGCGATCAATAAATACTTTGGAGTGAGAAAGGTGATCGACAGGCGAGTGGCACGCTGCTGGCACGAGCGGCGACGTCATCTTAGCCGCATGAGGGATCAATCGAACTCCAGTACGATCGATCGCAGACGAGATTCCTTGATCTACTTACTGTTTGCAAAAGGTCGTTGATGCTCGCGAGCGAGGAATTTATGGTTGGTTGGTTGGTTGGTTGGTTGGTTGGTTGGTCTGGTATAGAGGAGATAGCTCCTCGACTCTTTACTTATATAAGTCAAAGTAGGACCTTACCCTCCCACTACACGTATCGAAAGGCAATAGCACCGATATCTCGTTATTTTTTTTTTCTTTCGCTACTTTTTTTTCTTTTAGGCGCGAGAAGGATAGAAAGAAAGAGAAAGAAAAGATCGATGGTTTATCTGCAAAATCTCGTGCGCCCTTATATATCGCAATGCATGGTTGGTTTTCTTTTTGAGCTTTGGGACTTTTTTTTTTTTTGAGAGAGAGAGACCTTCGTGATCGGCGTGAAAATTCTACATCCGATGTCAGTGATCTGGTCACGGCAGAACGGCATTCTCCATTGCGCCACTTCTCATATATTGGCTTGCTCCAGTCCGTCCTCCACAGATGACAGGCTATGGCTTGCGTGCTGTGATGCTATGGCAGCGAATCACTTTGAGAGCACATTTCCATTGTCCGGACTATGCTACTATAGGACTATCTCGGGGCGCAAGCGGAGATGGGATGAGAGACAGAATTCAATGCAGGAGAGTCTTTGGTAGCGAAAGGTATCATAGTCTTCCTGCT
>NW_006921539.1:3601839-3759102 GCF_000340215.1 Pseudocercospora fijiensis CIRAD86 | reverse complement strand
TCCCCCTTCCGGAATCCGACTAACCTTCCCCCCATACTCCCTCAATCATCCTGCCTCCACCTCGTCGCCCACCCAATCTCCCTCTCAATACGATCCAAAATCGCAAGAATAGCGCGATGCTCACTCTCATGACTCATATGCTGCCCGGCAATCCAAAGCGGCTGCACACAATTCGTCCAACACGCATGATTATCATTAGAAATGGAAATCGCACAAATCTGGCGGGCGTGCCAAAGGATACTCCGAGGTTTCTTCGCTGCTGCTGCGAAATTTACGTGCGAAGGTTTGTATTTTAGCATCAGGAGAGCGGAGGTGTGATACATTTGGTTTCCCGAGACGGCGGGGCCGTTGCCGTATAGGAGGGTGGGGAAAGGTTTGGTTTCGTCCATGATCGGGGGTGGGATGTGTAAGAGGACTTTCATTTCTTCCGGGCGTTCGTCCCACCAGCGATCGAGGAGTTCGAAGAGGCGGGTCCATTGGTGCAGGTATTCGGAAGCGTCCATGCGATGGGCGAGGTTGCGGTGTCGTTGTTCCCATTTTCCCGACGAGCAGAGGAGATCGACGACTTGTGCGGTGAGGTAGACGATGTGGTTGGCGTACATGTCGAAGCTTTTGTGCAGATTCATCAGCATGTTCACGTCTTCGATGATGTTGCCGCGTCCCATCCAGTTTGAGAGTGGGATCAGAGTTCTTTCGCTGGAGATGAGACCTCCGCAGATGTCCATGCGAGCGAAGCACCAGAATAAAGCTTGTTCTAGTCCGCCGCAGCCTCCGGATATGCCCAACGCTTGGATCAGTGCCGCACAGCCGTCCAGGTGTCGTCTCCACGCCTTGGGCGAACAGCTCATCATCTCCAGAACACAAAGCACCACACATGATGCAAGGATCTCAGTCGTTCTATACTGGAGAAGAGGCGAAAGTAGATGGATTGCATGTTGATAAAGAGCCAGACTGCAGGAGTGATCCCTTCGGCGTGCCTTCAGTTCGATCTGCCTCGCAGATAATGCCAAGATTGAGTAGCGCAGATGTGAGTGGCGCTTTGCGAGCATGGGTAGCACGAGCTCGAAATGTCGATGAACATCGAATTTATCTAGCCATGGAGCAACTTCATTGATGTAATTCTGTAGGAGGACGTATTCTTGGTCTATGGACAAGTGAGCAAGTCTGCGCGACTCTTCGTCGTCGGCCGTTTCGGACGTCTCAGATCGTTGCAATTCCGGGTGGTGGTGGTCGGGGGAAGACATTCGAGATGGAGCTGTCGATCTTGCGGTGTCAATGATTTTGCTTCGGAGAGCCGCGTGCAATTCCTGAAACTCGGAGCCTGGAAGGAAAATGCCGTCGTCAAACTGCGAGTCGCTATACTGAGGCGAAAGAAAGAGGTCAGGAGATGTTAAGATTGGCGTTTGGGAGATTCCGCTGAGCTCATCATGAAGATCTATGGCTTCTGGTTGCAGGCTCAAGGGTGCAGAATGGTGACTCTGTATGGACGTGATTGGTTCAAGGGGCTCGAAGGGCAGGTCATGGGTGGGTGTGTGGTTGCTGAGATTGAGCGTGAGAGCATGCTGACGTGGTGTAGGCTGGGCAGTGGTAGCACTAGTACTTGAGTCCAGCAGCCTTGCTTCCTCGATGTCGTTAGTCGTCTCTTCGAAATAGTCCCGAATGACTTCAGAGGTGATATTGATAATCTTCGGGGGCCATGTCAGTTCGATGCTTTGCAAAGGCCACGCCCAATACAGCATACTTGATAGCTTTGGTTTCTGGAGTGCGAGGCGGCGTGTTTCATGGAGGGATGCTCGCGGGCCATGGTGTGGGCATTTTCAGGACGAAAGGACACTTTGACCCCCCATTCGCAGACTTCATTCCGTCCCTGGCAGGTCTCACAGGTAGGCTTGACCTCATCGCCTGCGGCCGATGTGAGAATGGGTATCGTTCTCCATGTTTCTGGCATTGACGTCGACATACATTTTCTACGCTTTCGGCGGCAATTAAGGCAGCCGGTCCTGGTACGCTTCTTCCCAATGGTCGCCAGCCTGCCATCCGTTTGCCGATGGGCTGGTTCCGTGGCTTCTTCGCTGTTATTGATCACGTCTTCGATGCTGGTGAATGGCACTGGCGGTGGCATTGGAGAAGTCCTCGCAACATGGCATGGTAAGGTGAAGAACGGGCCAAGACTCCAGAGTTCTCCGCATAGAAGTCTAATGCACGTTCTGGACTCTGGAGTAGGCGCACACTAAGAAATCAGATGGCCACGCGACTTGCCCTCGTCACGAACATCGCATGTTGTACCAGCTGCAGTTCGTGTTCTGGAAGGCCTGCCGATGATGTCATGCTGCGAATCCCATGAAGTGTGCAAGTTGGCCGACGCACGCGGCGCATGGGATGCTGGCTTAAGAAACTGCGTACATGGTCACCATCTGCAGCGGAACTCCACTGCTCTCCACATCATGGAGCGGAGCGGAGCGGAGTGTGCTGGGGACTCGGTGGGGAGCAGAAATCGGGGCTCACCAATGATCGACACATCCCTGAACATGACCGGAAGGCCTTGAAAGGCAATCCGGTATTCTAGTCAGAGTCGAATCTCAGTCGATCTGCCCAGTGCCAACTTTGCTCTCTCCAGCACACTCTATCACAACGAGAAGACCACAAGCTTGCTGTAGAGCGCCACGTCAACACTATTGCTTCATGCCTCCCATCCCCGGCAATGGCAAGCGCGAAAAGCGCATCGTAGGTACTAGCCTGAAGATGTACTTCGACCTGCCTTCGACCCTCCGCTACATCGAATCAGTAGCTTCCATCTCCGCCGCCGCAGACGCTGCCGATATCGACCTCTTCGTCATTCCCGATTTCGTAACCCTGCTGTCCGCGAAAGAGCGCTTGGCAAAGACAAATGTCCTGTTGGGAGCACAGGATTGTTACAGCGAGGACGAGGGTGCATATACGGGAGAGGTCAGTCCGTTGACTCTCAGTCAGGCCGGCGTGAAGATTGTAGAAATCGGCCATGCAGAGCGTAGACGCCTGTTCGGCGAGACGGATGAAGATGTGGCCAAGAAAGCAGCAGCGGTCGTCAGGAATGGCATGATACCTCTGGTCTGTATTGGCGAGAAGAATCAAAGCGACATCGCCTCGCAAGCAGTGGGCATTGCCGTGAGTGAATGCAAACCGCAGATCGAAGCAGCTCTGTCGCAAATACCTGACGACGCTGAGGTGATTCTGGCATATGAGCCCGTGTGGGCCATAGGTGCTTCACAGCCAGCGGGAGCAGACCATGTCGTCGCTGTCACCCAGAACCTCAGAGCGCTCTGCAAGAACAGAACAGGCCGCGTCCGGATTCTTTACGGCGGCTCAGCAGGTCCTGGCACTTTCCAAAAGCTGAAGCATGGCGTCGACGGCTGCTTCCTTGGAAGATTTGCGCATGATGTCAAGAATTTGGAAAAAGTTGTCCAGGAAATGAGCAGTTCATGCCCAGTTTAGGTCCTCCGCATGGCCTGGCCTGTCTTTCGCATGGCTTGACCTGTCCTTCGCATGGTCGCTTGGTCGAACTGTCGAAGCGCGACACGGGACCACGAGCCAGAAACTCTATTAAAGCTCATGGACCTAATCAGTGTTCACAGTGGTATGCTCAATATTCCTCTATGGACCATTTCTGCGACTCTACGCGGATATCCCTGGGTATACTTAAAAGAGCCTCGAGACTCGAGAGCCTCCTCACCTACTCACGTCACATAATGGTCTGAAAATCCGTATGGACCTACATGTATTATTGCTAAGCGCGACAAGGTCACCGCGCTGGTTATGCATATAAGGAGGACAGACCGGATCCACTCTCCCCTTATCAGTGTGTTAGTCATCCTAAGTAAAGCTGAATTTCTCTAAGTCCTTCGAGTTGGATTTTTGAGACAACGCGATACATAGATATAGCGATTTTAGTAAAGAAATAGAGGCAACAGAATGCCCTCTTTCGGACTAGAATATCTACTCTATAATAAAGGGCGTAGGTAGATAAAGAAATGCCCTCAGAATTCAAGATGTCCCCACTAGAGTTTGTTAGGGATCAAATGTACGCAGGCGTACCCGGATAAGTTCTGTCCTCCTTATATGCAAAACCACCGCGCTTAACTATCTTTCTTGATGTCACGGACCGACCAACAGCTCACAGACACTCCCGAAAAGCACAATCACGTCTCATCACGGCCAGGCAAAGCTGTTGGTCTCCGGAATTGAAAGGCTGTGCGCTGTCCGTCGCAACAGAGTTATCGCTCTTCCATGTTTCCCCATACATTTAGTCTTTGCAGGCCTGTGCCCTTATCAAATGCATCATCAAACTTTGCCAGGCTACCTCGAGTTCATCGTAGATCATCATCAGCGGTACAGCACCATAATCGCAGCCTACCGCCGTTTCCCTCAAAATGCGAGGTACTCGACGAGTATGCCCTTCCCCATACCACTGCCTCGCTTTGAGGTTAGTTCTACCGTCTCTGCGAATGGATCAAGCAAGACGAAAACATCAGATCTAGAATCTGATCTTCCGGGCCAATTGTACTACACCCATGTCCCTGGTCTACCAATCAACCGTCCCATCGGCTTTCCGCACGTTGTCGACCCAACCACCTTCGACGAAGACACTGCTATCGATGGCCTCAGTTTAGGAGATGGCATCAGTACGTTCCTGTGGCTATGGAATCGCAACGAGTTCCACAATTTCTTCAACCTGTCACACCCAAAGTTCGAGATTTGGTATCGTGCACCAGATGGAGTCATCAAGGACATGGCAATCTTGAGAAGCGGTCGGAATGTGATGGTAAGGAGAAGGAAAAGATTATGATCGAAATTCGTGGACTGATTTGTATTGAAGGTTGGTCTGCGTAGGTCTTCCAAGACTACGAGCATAGGTCAGCCCTGGGAACCTCCAAGTCCGCAAATCATCTCACTGATCGAACGGAATGGAAAGTGGTGTGGGAGAGCGTGTTCCGAAGCACCACACGCAATCGAGTGGTATGGTTCACAGCTCGCGAAGACGATCATATACCACAAGCTCTGGGATTTACAGTACTGGAACGCTTCAATCACTATATGCCATAATTTCGGCGAAGGGAACGACTGCTTCAGATGAAGCGCAAATAACGTGTCAAAAGTGGATAATGTTTAGTGGTAATGATAATATAGTGACGAGAACATCTCGAGGAAGACAGGCACCTCTCTCAATCCATTCACTGTGCCACAAGAAACCTGTCGATCATTCAGCTGCCATGCCTACAACAGCCTTGGCGTGACGTCCCATTCCATCAGATACCGTGCCGTTGGTACCTGACAAGACCTTGAAGAGAAGGCATTGAATCCCCAAACCTCCCTCAGAAGCTTTCCACAAGCATCACCACCAGAAACCCTCACTTCGCCTCCCTCCAAAGCAAGCCACCAACCCTCTCACCACCCTAATCCCCTCCACCTCAGCATTCAAATACACCACATCTTGGGGCACAGGTTCCGGACCACAACCCTTCTTTACCAAAGCAAACCGAACCCCCAACCTTACAAAATCCTCTCCCTTCTCCGACTCCGAATCCTCCTAGTCCTAGACAATTAATATTATAGAAGTCTCCGTCCCCGACGCAAAACCTATCCTTAACGACTAAAATTACTCCTATACAAGCCCCCTAGTCGCGAACGCCGTTTACTCTCTAAATTTACTATTACTACTAGGGGAAAGCAACGACACTTCTACTCTAACTCTATTAAATACTTTATATATAATCTAGTCCTTTCTAGAAAATACTATAGATTTCTATAAAACTAGTATAGAAACCCTAGATAGTATCTACTATTTTATAAACTTTAGAGAAGAATATACTACTTTAATTCGTAAAGCCTCGTATTCTTCGTTAAAAGATAAAAACGGATATTATATCTTTTTAAAAGTAGAATCTATTTATAAATCGGTAGATTATAAAGGGAAATTAGCTTTCGTTTTTCTAATTTTTTTAGTAGTAAGTTAAGCTCTAATCCCTATCCTCTCTTTATATCTCCTATCTCTTTTATTAAAAACTAACTAACTAACTAGTACTTACTTTAGCTTACTCTCCCCCTTACTCTAAACTTTATATCTCTAAATATAGGTCTCCTCGGCCTTCTATAATAGAACGAAGGTCCTAGGTATTTTTTCTTCTTTAGCGGCAAATAGATTAGATATTAAGTATTAGGAGGCGTATTTTAGGCGTTTAGTAAATAGATTATATCTTCTAGTTCTAGATATAGAGACGGAGGAGTCGTTTAGGATACTTTATATTAGGTTAAATAGTTTAGAGATAGATTTTCCGAAAAAGGAGGAGAAGGAGGAGAATAAGACTATAGAGAGTTTAAGTAAGAGGGTAGATTTAGCTATACTAGGGATTGCGGTAGTAGGGGTTACTAGGTACGTATTATAGAGACAGATAATAGTATAATAAATAGGGGAGTTAGTTCTCGAGAAATATTAATATAACTAGATATAAAACTCGTAGGCTAGTTTCTCGAAGCGGCTAATAGGATATTAGTATAATATAATTTAGAGGATATAAAGTAATAGTATCTAGGAAATAATTAGCGATCCTAATGCCTTTATATCCTATTCTAGTAATAACGTCGTCGTAGATATTATTAAGAAAAGGCTAGAGATATATTAGAAAAGACCGCCTTCTACTAGATTTGCTAAGAGCCTATATATACGAGAGTAATAGTTATAGTATCTTACTATATAACTTCGTTAGCTTTCGTTATTCTATATTCGGATCTTAATAGTATATAAGTTTGATTTTCTTCTAGTATTTATTATATTTAGGATCGTCTAGGCATTTCGTAATTGTAGACTACTTTATATATAATAGCGAAGCGTTATTTATAAGAATATTAAAAGAGTCTATAAGTTAGGTAAGGTATCTTAATCGCTAATATTACTATCGACGATTAAAACGACCTACGCTCGTTTTTATAGTAGATCTTAATATTTTACTACTTAGAGAGTAATAGACTTGCTATACTAAAGCATTATCCTAGACGCGATTAGGATAGCTATAAAATCTTATTTCCGAAAATAGATATCTATCTTTATAGAGGTAATAGAGA
This sequence comes from Pseudocercospora fijiensis CIRAD86, assembly GCF_000340215.1. NCBI lineage: Eukaryota > Fungi > Ascomycota > Dothideomycetes > Mycosphaerellales > Mycosphaerellaceae > Pseudocercospora > Pseudocercospora fijiensis. The sequence continues at coordinate 3,752,007 of NW_006921539.1, read as the reverse complement.
TAGCGGAGTCTTAATTAAATTATATAAAAGGGAAGGCAAAGGTATTCTTTTATATAGGCTAATATATCTAAGCTTAAGTCTCCTATTTTAGAAGGAACGATAAATTAGTTATACTTTTTAATATTTGAGAGGCATTATATAAGTAATAGAGCTATTCTACTCTATAGATAATAGCGCCTAACTAATTTAAAGCGTATATACTATCTAATATAGATATATTTCTCGAGAAGGATACTCTTACCTTAAGGCTCTCGATAAGAATAGTAGTTAGGTCGTCGGAACTAACTATAGAAGTCTCCGAGTTCGTTATTTATAACGTTTTTTAAGGTTGCTTAAGTATCCTCTCTACGACGTATTTAAGACTAAAATTGTCGCTACTACGGTATACTAATCTAAACTATAGCAAAATCTTTATCGTCTATTTATTACTTGCTAGAAACGCTACTACACATAAGTTAGTAGTATCTTCTTAGTCCTAAGAAGTTAAACATTCAGAAATCGGAGCCTATATATCTTCGCTAGAATACAGCATATACGTTACTCTTTACGATCCTTACCGGCAAGCCGAACACACATCCCGAAGCACTATTACTATTACCCTAACCTAACCTAACCTAGTATCTCTATCCTTTCCCCTATAGTATAACCTATATACCGACCTCCCGACCGAAAAAGAACGAAGACCTAGCCCTCTAACGCTAAGCCAACTAACTAGGTCCTTCCTTCCTACGAATTTCGGCCGTAACTTGTAACTAGAACAATAAAATCCTTTATACGTTATAGTCCTAACCCGACCGGACGGACGGAAATAATAGAGATAGTATGTAGCCGGTTAGTAAAGCGCTCCTTTAACCGAATACGGATACTAAGGTATCGATTATAGTTAGTAAGCAGGCTCTATATACCCCTGTCTTGCTAAGGGCGCTCTATACGTAGAGCGCCTGTCTTAAGGCCTAATAGGTTATCGTCGGTGCCGTAGAGGGTATAGTGCTATTGCCTTAGGTTAAGTAAGTAACTTTACGAGACCCGTATAGAATAAGAGTCTTACTTATCGAGTCTACTATTGCTACGGTTATATAATAGTAGATAGTTCAAATAGTAGTCTAAATAAAGCCTTTAACGGTTAGTTTCTAAGTAAGTAAGAAGCCGTTACTATAGGAGCTATAGAAGGCTCTTTCTAGCTTAATTCTTTACCTACTCCGGCTCTAACTAAGCGCGAGTTTAGCTAGAGTCCTTTATAGACGCCTAGTTGCTTCTAATAGTCGATTGAGCGCACTACAATATCTAAGCCTATCTACTAAGCTATTACTAACTTCCGTAGCTTCAATAATAGCGCTCTACCGATACCCCCGAGGGCTCCGCGATTAAGTTAAAGTGCGAGGCAGGCTCGTTAGTAGAGCTAGTTGCGAGAGGCAGTTATAGCGGTTAATCTTAAAGACGACGATACGCTAATAACTAATATCGGCCGGAAGGGTTATATAGAAGCGTAGAAGCTCTGCCTTATAAGGTATATAGTTACTAAAGAAGAATAGTATAGTAAGCCGCACTTCTAGGCGAAGGTTAGTAATACGTAGATAATAGAGACTCGTAAGAAGTATAGCAACCTATAGAGGGTGTTCGATCGTATACTAAAGGATTATGCCTAATACAAGCTCGACAACTAGATATATTCCGGCGGCGAGAATAAGGACGACTACTTCTAAGCAATAGAAGAAGCTAAGCGAGTTGTTAAGGAGTATGCTACTACTAAGAAGCAAGCCGCTATCGACGTAGAAGCGGCTATTAAAGAGAGTATAGAGACAGAGCGTAGAAGGAAGAACTTAACGCAGCGTAAAAGCAGCAAACGTAGGGTGTCTATGTCTACTAGTACCGACAGCAGTAATACTAGTAACACTAAAAACTATAAGAAGTCCGCGGACGATATAACGGACGATAAGGACACTACTACTACCGAGAGTATTGCTATTAAGTATACTAGAAGACCGTTAGCAACTCCGGCTCCTACTACCGCGGAGATAGCTTCTCCGGCTCCCTCTACTACGCCCTCTACTACTGCTAGTAAAATACTAAAGAATAAAGAGAAAAAGAAGGCGATAAAGGAGAAGAAAAAGAAGAAGATAACGGTTAAGGAGTCTATAGCGTTAATAGCTAGGGGTTATACTAAAAGGCAGAAGCGTGCTAAGCGTAGTAGTAAGGAAGTCTCCGGCTTAAGGTCCGAGTTAGCTAAAGTCAAGGTATAGAATACCGCTATACTAGCTGCTATTACTAATCTAGGGCACATATTCGCGTAGGCAAGGCTATAGGGTGTCTCCGTACCTTAGCATATACCTTAGTAAGTAAATGCTGTATTTAGTAACGCAGAAATAGCTGAATTCGCGAGAGAGTTAGCTCCGGAGGGCTTCGAGTTTAAGGGATTTAAGCTATAAGTAGGGGTCTCTGTACTAATATACAGAGCTAGGGTAGACTTTCCTTTCTATAGTTATTGTATACTTATTTCTTAACCGATTTGCTCTAAATTTTGATATATTGTAGACCTAATAATAGTAAATAAGCGAATAAATAATTATATATAGATGCCGTATATATATAGTAGTATAGGTAGAGGGTAAGGGTAATAAGAATTAAGCGTCGCTTATTTTAGCGGAGAACGCGGGGTTATAGGGTTAGGTCTTAGCACCCGGATTTAATATAGAAGGAGGACGATAGGAGACACAGAGCCCGCTAGAGAGTAACGGCCGGAACAGATATAGGGGATATTTAGTAAGGAATTGTATATAGAAGACCTATATCGGGTTCTTAGGTATACCGCCGTAGGGGTAGAGGTACTCTTCGATACTCGGAGGTATAGTTTTAAAGCGATTAGTAGTTAAATTGCGCCTCCTTACGCAAGTTATACAGTTTGTAAGCAGTATAGCGACTATATAATATACCGTAACAGGTTGTCTTTCTATATATTGTTGTTATTCTAAGGCACTATAGGTCTAGAGTTGAAAGGACTATCTAAAGCCGTATTCTACGGCTAATCTTGCCCTAGATATATACTTGTTCTAAGACCTCTTATCTTTGCTTAATTAACGCGATTTATCGTTATTCTTATATAGCCTTATAACGCCGTAGACACACTTATATGCTTGTTACGATATAACACCGTTATATATACGATAGTAGGCAGCGGTTACTATCGACCGCTACGGTCGCTATTACTACTAATAGTAGGACTATTATATAGATAGCTTGCCTCGCGGTATCTTAGAGAATGCATTAACTTTTATACCGTACAACCGTTACGATACCTTCGTACTATAACCGTATGCCTAGCAACTTAGTAGCTTCGCTTAATACTTAGTTAGCTTCTATACTAACTACTAGTCCTCTACCCGAATCGACCCTAGTTATTACGGCGGCGACGAGAATCGACGCGATTAGCTACAGGTCCTACCGATCTTCCGCCGATTACTACGATTTAACTCCTACCCGTTACGACGGTATCTATTCGATTTACTACCCTTCTGCACTATACCCTACCGACGCGCGAGCGCCTTATCGGCGATCCTATTAGTACCCTAAGGAGACAGTAGTAATAGTTTCTACCTTTAGTAGCAATTGCCTACTATACCTAGGTCTAGGGGCAGCCGCTTTCCCTAGGAGGACCTGCCCGATAAGCTACGCTCCTCCGCCTTTAGTCGGTTCTCCGTTATTATCCTCTGTTTAGAGACTATCTCGCCTCTACCCTCTTACTAATAGTTTACCCGCTTGCCGTAGCTCCTTCGGACTCGCTTCTAACTCCGGTAGAAGCCTCGAAATTAGCTAAGCTAGCGGTTTAACCGCTGCCCTAGTACTACAATCTCGGATTGCTAGATATAGAGCCCTATATCCTACGTATCTGTTCCTATATTTAGAACTACGTCGATTATAGCGAGAACTTCGCGACCTAGCTTAGGGCAAAGTATAGCCGAATCGACTTGCTTACCTTATACGTTCTATATTATTACCCGCTCGTAGGAAATCCGCCGCCTCGGTAGGCTAAAATCGAGGAACTCTACCTAGACGCCCTTAACGGTTATAACTTCCTAGGATAGTAGGTAGTAGATAAAGGAATCCTAACTAAATCGGTTAAGGAGCTTAAAGCCGCGCTCCTAACGGTACGCGATTTACGCTATTACCGTTAATTCTACCCGGAGATCTATCTACTACCTATAGTAGAGTAGCGCCTACTAGCCTAACCGCCTTAAGTCCTACCGCGGCCTACGGTTTCGCCTATTACTACGGTAGAAACAACCGTACTACCGGAGTAGCGTCCCGGTTCGCCTAATAGCTCGCTTAAATCGGTTTTCTTACGGAGGCTACTTAAGCTACGATACCTAGCAGACGAGAATCCTTAGAAGCTAAGGGGGCCTCTACCTAAGACTTCCTCTAAGGAACCGTTAACTAGGCCTTCCGATCTGTCGACGTCGCTGTTCTAGGATATCGGTCGCGGCTAATTGCCTCTAATAAACGATAGCCTCGCCGACCCGTAGGCTAACGAGCCGCGTAGTCGTTTCTAATATCGTACCCCGGTAGATGCCTTATAGACAACCGAGGAGATCGATAGGGCGAATATCGCTATATAGTAAAACCGTTAGCGTCGTAATTATCTTCGCGAATTAGCTAGACGGAGAAGAGTCTATCTTAACGAAGTCGTATTAGACTTTCTAATAGAATAGGCGATTTTACTGCTATCGGCTACGCGTAAGCTAAGTCCGCCCTAGCCGAACCCGGGTTAATACGATTACTAGCAGAGGGTAGACGTATATATAAATGCCCGTAGGTATAGCCGCTTACGTTAGGGCGGGTTTGCGCTAGGCGATCCGCCTAGTAATCTGCCTAGTAATCCTCCTAGCAATCTACCTAGAAATCCTCCTAACGATCCTCTACTACCGCTACCGGGTAACTTCGATCCGGGTAATTCCTCTCGTAAGCCGACGTAGGGTTAGCCTTTGCCCTTTCTACTATTAGACTTATAGGGCCTACTACGGGAAGGCAAGAAGCAACGCCGGAAACACTATCGGTATAGGGATAATCCGAGTAAGGATAGATCTTTATCTAATAGTAAGAATTCGGACGACTCCGATTAATCCTCGTCGGATAATAATAGCTCCTTAGATACTAGTTATTATAAATACGCCCGCCGACGTAGATACTATTAGTATTATCGGGACTACGTCGCGGAAGCGCTAGTTTCTAAAGCGAGTTATGTCTAGGGGCACTACGCCCGCCCCTAGCGGCTACGGTTCGACCTAGCGTATCTTAGGTTCTTCGATCCTCTATTTAGCGTTATAGATTATAGCGAGGGAGACTACGCCTTAGTCGGGAACAAGATAATATACCGTTCGGTATACGCTTTTATCGAAGCAGCTAAGGATTATACTTATATCGTAGAGCGAGAGACGGTTCGTTTTAACCTCTCCCTTTGCTTTCGAGGGGTAGCGCTTAGTTAGTATTATAGTTACCTTTCTAGCCGCAACCGAGTAAAGCTCTACAGCGGATACGGCCTAAAGCGCTAGGAACGTTATCTTAGCAAGAAATAGAAGGTCCCTCCGATAAAGGCGATAGATCTCCTTAATAAGCAACGCTATAACTAGTAAGATATCGCTTTAGGGCGTTTAGTAACGGACTTTATTATTAAGACGGTGCGACTCGCTAAGGATACTAGTATATAGAAATCGAACCGGCTCTTAGAAGCTTATCGTCGAATAGATCCGCGCCTCTAATTAAATATAGACGAGCTAAATTATCGTATAAAGGTCGATAAGTAGGTTATATACTACGAGAAGTAGGTATTAATCTAGGAGTATATACTTTCGTCCTCGTCTAATCGTCGCCTAGACGCTACGACTAGGAATAATAGCCGCGCTAGTAAGGCTGCCTAGTAGAACTAATACGAAGGGAACGCCTCTTATATCCTAGCGAGCTTCGCTCTAGTAAGAGCGTCCCCTAACTACTAGAACTACGATATCGACCGACCGAACCTACTACGCCTTACTAACGCCTATTAGCAGAATCGCCTGCCTAACGCCTCTTAGTAGAATCGCCTACCGCTAGTAGGAAATAGTAAAGGACCGTCGAAGGGTAGTAGCCCTACCTTCCTTTCGAAAGACCTAAAGCGAGTCGATTCGCGCCTATTTAATCGATAAAATAGAAAGCGCAACGATCGAGCTCGTAAGTAGACTAACTTTGCCGATAATAGTAAGAGAGTAGGCGATACTATAAATAATGCTAACTAAGCCGACGACGGCTATCGAGAGAATAGTTAGAAGGATAATAGAAGAACCGACGCGGATAATTATAGCTATTTTAGTAACGCCGAAGAAGACGCCAACTACTTTACCGACCCTTACGACTCCGATCTAGGCTTAGGAGCTTACTTTACGGACGTAGGCGATCGCTCGCTATTAGCGTTAAACTCGGTGCTATAGGCTAAAGCGTCCCTACTAGCGGCGATCTAACTATTTGCCTCTACGAAGTACGTTTATAAGGTCTATAGGCGGCGATTTAAGTTAGGCAACCTTCTATACTAGTATATTTGTAAGAAGTATATAGAGGCGACGACGCCTTCTACTATTATTAAACGCGTATCGGCAAACCCGGAAGTAATTTAGTCGAAGGCGCCTCCGTTAGCTTAGTAAGGTTACGCATTCCGGAATTAGTAATATATAACTTTCCCCCTTCGGTTATTACTATCTAGTATATCTATATAGGTCTGCCTAGATACCGGCTATATACTTACTATTGCAGAAAAAGACTTCGTTCTAAGCTATCGCCCGGACGTAGAGGTACGTAAGCTACGCGAACTAATCGAAATCGGCGGCATCGCCGGCGCGTATCGCTCTAGGGAATACGTCGTATTAGACATGTTTGTCCTAGTAGCAAAGACAGACGGTATAGTCTCCCTAGTGCGAATAACTCGTAAGGTTTACCTAGTTCCTAAACTAAAGGCAAAAATCCTAGTCGGTATAGATACGATTACTCTAAAGGGAATAAAGATCGATATTCCTATATAGACGGTTACCGTAGCTAGTTAGGATAACGCCTGCTTTAAAGTAGCCGTTAAGCGCAAGAAAGGGAAGTCGGTTTAGCGCCCTATAAGGCTAGCGGAGGACGTAACATTAGCGCCGCGTACAGTCGCCCTCGCGCTAGTTAAGTACGGCGGTAACCTTCTTAAGGGCCGGGATTTCATTCTAGACGCCGGTTTCTTAGTCTAGCTAACTAGTAATATATAGGGATTGTCGTTACAAGCTCTGCCTTTAGTAACGGCGTATAATTAGGTCGTAGACGCTAATTTTTCTTATACGTATATTTGTAACGATATAACTACTCTAGTAACGATTCGAGCCGGATAGCTGCTCGGTTCGTTAAGTAATAGGACTATTGCTAGGGCCTACTATATTAACGTAGCCGACTACGGACTAGCAGGATTAAGTCCTAACGCTTTTACGGCTACGCGGGATATGCTAAATACATAGCGGGAATACTAGTACGCGTTAGGTATAACGATCTACGGTAACGATAACTAAGTAGACTAAATTGCTATAGTAGTCGAGCAGTACCCGGAGCTCTTTACTAATCGCTAGACGGTCGTTAATATTCCCGAGTACGATTACATACCTATCCTAACTATACTAAATTACCTAGATCTGTTACTACCCCTCTATATAATTAACCTAGGTAAAAGGGATCGTAAAGTAGTAAATAAGATATATAACGACCTATACCGCTAGGGGAAGATATAGTACATAACCGAGCCTACGCCCTTCGGCTTCCTAGTATTTGTCGTATAGAAGCGCGTTGCTAACAGTAAAGGTAGTATAATTAATAAGCCGCGGGCGGTAGTCGATATACGCGCCTTAAATAAGGTAACGATCCCCGATAGCTATTAGATACCGCTCTAGGCGGACCTCTTTATATAGTTAGTAGGGTGCTAGTATATTAGTACTATAGACTGTCTAACCTTCTTCTACTAATAGGGCGTAAAGCCGGAGGATCGTTACAAATTAACGATTAATACTTATCGTAGCTAGGAATAGTATAAGGTCGCTATTATAGGATATTCGAATAGTATCTAATTCGTATAGCGGAAGCTAGATTAGATCCTTCGCGACTGTCGCAGCTTTACGCGAGCTTATATCGATAATATCGTAGTGTTTTCGAAGACGTTGCCTAAGCATCTCGATTATCTAGAAGCGGTCTTCTAGAGATTAGACGCCGTAAGGATTAGCATTAGTCCGAAGAAGACTTTCTTAGGCTTCCCCTCTACGACCCTTTTAGGTTAGTATGTTAGCGGCCTCGGTCTAGCTACGAGTAAAGAGAAAATCGTAGCGATTACCTCACTTTAGTTCCTAGAGAACGTATAGAAGCTAGAGCATTATCTCGGTCTAACTAATTAGTTGCGGCAATACATCCTATACTACGTATAGATAGCGGCGCCTCTATAGGCAGAGAAGATACGCTTATTAAAAGAGGCGCTAGTTACCGGCAATAGTCGTCGCTAGCACGTCGCCGTTACGACGCTAGGTAAGAACGATTAGCACCGCGACGAGCTAGTAAAAGCGTTTCGCTTATTACAATCGATGTTCTACGAGCCCTCCTTCTTATACTATTTCGACCCTAACCGTCGCTTATACGCTAATATAGATTCCTCTAAAAAGTTTAGCTATAGCGCGGTACTCTACTATATCGATAGAGACCTAGACCCTATTCTATCTAAGGGAAAGGCGCAGTTGTTTCCTTATTATAAGGTTTAGCCTATTTTGTTCTTAAGCCGAGGCCTAACTTAGGTAGAGATACGATATTAGCTAATAGAGCTCGAATACTCGGGAATCGTATAAATAGTAAAGAAGGTAGGCTATTTAATACATACTTTATCGAGGCCGACGACTATCTTTATAGACTACTATACCGCGGTCGGTCTTACTAACTCGGTATCGATAACTACGACTACCGATATAGGTAAGTAGAACCTAAAATTAGTAAGAGTATCGATATTCCTTTCCTAATATCGAGTCGATATAGTTTACCGTCTAGGGCAGATATACCTAGTTCTAGACGCCCTTAGTCGACTTCTAGGGGATATAGAGTCGCCTAAGCTAACGCCGGACAAGGAGAACTTAGACCCGCTCTCTTACTATACCGACGCTACGCCCTTTTCGGCCGACCTAGAGGAAGTAGCCTACTTCTATACGATATTAGTAGAGCTAGATCCGGATTTCCGACGTCGGTTAAACCGAGCGTACGATAACGACGAACATTAGTCTAGGGTTTTACGACTAGTTTAATAAGCGTAGGCGCAGAATGCTTTAGAGCGTCTCTATTCGGAAAGAGCTAATATACCTTCGGTAACGAAAACGCTAGTTCGGTATAAGGGTAGCAAAAATCCGGACCTATTCGTAGGTAATAAGTTTAATAGTCCGCTAGGTATTCGATTCTTCGAAAGGGACGGCCTCTTATATTTCCGTAACTAATCTTTAGGGCGCGAGCGACTCTATATCCCTCGAGCCTTAATAGGCGAGATCTTCGAGCAGGCTTACGATAACCGTTGCTACTAAGGCTTTTAGCGCGTCTTCGACCGTATTTAAGCTTCCTTCTTTATATATCGACTCGCTCGCTACCTTCGCCTCTATTTAGATTATTATTACTAGTATCTCCTTTTACGTACCCCCCGATACGCTCCTTACGGCGAACTTTACCCGATCTAGAATACGGAGGGCCTATACTATACTATAACGATAGATCTCGTAACCGCCTTGCCGGTTACGACCGATAGATTTAATATACTATATACGATTACTTATAAGACGTCTAAGCGGGTAGTAGTCGTCCTAGGTAAAGAGGACTAGAAGGCCTACGACTAAGGCATCGCTCTAATCGATAGGCTTTGCTTAATAGATATAAGTATACTAGTAGTGCTTATCGCTAATCGTAATCCTCGCTAGCTAAGCGACTTCTTTAAGGGCGTTTTCTCGCGCCTATATACGAAGCTAGCTACGTCTATAGCCTACTACCCTTAAACCGATAGTTAATCCGAGCGAACTAACTAAACGGTCGAGACGGCAATTCGTTACTAGTTAGCGGATTATCCTAGCGAGGATTAGACGACGTTTATCCTATAGCTATAAACTACGCTTAATAACTCCTGCAATACGACTACCGGTTAGTCGCTAAACGAGGTTGCTACGGGCGTAAGGACGAATCTCGACTCGCTCGATATACTATATAACTATCCGTATAATAGAGCGGTAGCGCGTAGTCGTATCTAGAAGGAAGTCTAGGACGCGATTACTTAGGCGAACGTAAAAATAAAAGAACGGTATAATAGCAAGTATAAGCCCCTATTCCTTAAGCTAGGTAACTGTATTATACTTCGCCTATACCGTAGTTACGAAGTGCCCGGTTAGTCGTACAAGTTTAGCTACCGTTTTAAAGAGCCTTTTACGGTTCTTAAGAAGGTCGGATAGCTAGCCTACCGTCTCGAGTTGCCGCTATTAATGCGTATCTATCTAGTAATATCGGTTTCGTAGTTAGAAAAAGCTCCTAAAGACTTAGATCCTTTTAAGAGAACTATTAATTACGAGCCCCCGCCTATCGTAGCTAAGGACGGTCTAGGTTCTAGTAACGAGGGCGATTCTTACGAAATCGAGCGCTTTCTAGGGCGAAGGACCGTCGTTCGGAAGGGCTAGCCCGTTCTCTAATACCTAGTAAAGTAGAAGGGGTATAGGAGCGCCTATAATATATAGTATAATATCGACGACTTAATAGGCGCAGACGATCTACGCAAAATCTACGATAATACCTACCCTTTAGAGGAGGCCCCGCTATCCCGTACCCTCCGTAGGGTAGTAAAGCGGACGAGAACGCGCTAGCCTTTTTTAGAGGTTGCTAGCTCCGCTAATAAAGGCGAGGCCGGACAATCCCTCGCGGTTTATCGCAAATCGATACAACTCTACGGCGCGACTCCTCCTTCGGAGTTATAATCCGCTTAAGCGTGCCCTTATATCGTTATCGTAACTACGTTACTTAGGCAACCGTTATACGTAGACGCGGGCTATCCCTTATTTAGTATCGATCTTTCCGGACGATAAGAGAGCTTTCTATTAATTACCGACGACGAATAGAAACGGCCCTCGAGCGCGATAATCGCGTCTATCGCGGGGAACGTAAACTAGTAGCTTTTTAGAAAAAATTTCTATAGCACCGATCGCGATATAAGCGCCTAAACGTTATATTATTCGAGGCGGATTTGTAGTACGCGTCTTACCTATATCGTAAGGCCGACACGTTCGACCTCCTCTAAGGAGCGATAGCTAAGGAATATTATAGAAGCGAGGATCGAGAACCCTAGGATACCGCGATAGGGAATAGTAAGGTTAACGCTCCTCGCGGAGAACCGCTACTATTAGACAGTCTAGGATCGGCCGGATAGTCCTTATTTGTTACTAGCTTAACGCCTATATCTAAGCTAGAGAGTAGGGCAAGTAATAAGAATATAGTATTAGATACTACGGTCGAGAGGTATACGGCCGCGCCTAAGCTAGATAATATAACGGATAAGGAGGTTATAGTATTAGACACTATAGTCGAAAGTCGCGCGGCCGCGCTAGAGGCAGATAATAGGACAGATAAAGAAGATACGGTATTAGACGAAACGGTCGAGAATCGTATAGCCGCGCCGGAGCCTAAGGACGTACCGAGTAGAGAGGATATAGCCTTAGACCCTTCGATCGAGGCTCCTACGCTCGCGTCTAAGCTTAAGTATATAACGAACGAGAAGGATATAACGCTTAATACTACGGTCGAGGAACGTACGGCTACGCCTAAGCTAGAGAATTTAGAGGGCCTAGTAAAGGATTTAGTAGGCAGAGAAGACGCAATAGCGGATTAGATCGGCGAGTATCGTAGAGAGATAGATAACGCTACGCTTAACCCGCAATAAACGCGTCTAGAGGAATACGGTACTAACCTAGCGTAGACGCTAAAGGGCTTTACGATCCTCGCTATAGCGGAAGGCAATCTTCGATAGACCTTTCGTAAGGCGCTATCGCTTATTTCTACCGACGGCAGTTTAAGTACCGGCGAGGTTTAGGCGGTATTAAGCTACGCTACTAAGAATAGATATATACGGCCTTTCTTAATATTTACCGAGGACGGATTAGATATAGAACTATACTACGTATTAATAGACTCCGGTCGACAACTATTATAGCGATACGTACCGTTGTTCTTAGGCCGTAGTCGTATTAACGACATACTAATAGCGAGCTTAGTACCGTTGCCCCCGGCTAATAATATAGACGAATCCGATTTGGAATTACTCGAGGTAATAGCTCGCCCGCAATCGTAGAGGACGCTAGGTAGCGAGTTTAGTACTATATAGCGTTAGACTATTACTAGCCTGTCGATAGTGCTTCCGAATCTAGACTATCCGCTCTCTAATATTAGACGGTTCTCCTTTCTAAAATATTACGTATCGGCGGTTATCGCGGCGGTTAATCTAGATTACGTTTTCGATAGGAAGTCGTTTATATAGGCGGTTACGGCGCTTACTACGAAGAAGAAATAGTTAATAGAGCTAGCGAAGGCGTTACTAGGCGAGGGCCGATAGACGGGCCGAGCGCTCTATAAGGCTATAGCCGACTACTTTATCGATAAGGACGACCCTCCGCCGTACTATTTAGGTAAATAGGAGTTTGTTTAGAAGGGCAAAGCGTTATAGGTCGAGATTCTAGAGGCCGAGAAGCTATAGGACATCGTACCGGGCTTCTTTGCCCTTTACTAAGACGCCGCTGCCTACGCGTCTAGTAGCCCGGTTAACGGTATAGAAAGCGGCCCGATTAATCCTATTAGCGCGTAGCCTCTTAACGCGCCTTCGGCTTTAGAATCGGCACTACTGTTAACAATACCCGCAAATCGACCGGCTTTACTAGAATTACTATCTCCGCTAGTGCGTATACTTCCTAATTTACCGCTACTATAGGTACCTGCCTTTCTAACGTAGGCGCCGAGTAACGGCTCGCTATAAGCGCCCGTACTAGCTCCTCCTAAGCTCCTAGCTACTCCGATCGAGTCGGTTTTTAAGGAACCTCTAGTCCTATCCCCTAAAGAACTTAAGTTCAAGCGGTAGCGGCTTCGAGGCTAGCGGGCGCGCTAGACTTTAATTAATAAGCGTCTCCTTCGCGCTAACGAGACGCCCGAATAAGCTGCAATCCGATAGTACGTAGAGTACGAGGACTATAATAAGAAAGTCGATACGCTAATCGCCGCTAATCCTATAGAGCGTAATAAGAATAGAGACGTATACTTTGTCTAGGCCGCGAAGCTCGTACGTAACGCGTACGCTAAGGACGCTAACGGTCGGCTGCCTAATCTCTTTCGCCTATATCTATATAAGCGAATAGTCGAACACTATTTAGTAAGGCTTTAGTATTACCTATATTATTTGTACCTTATAGCTAGCGATCGGCGCTTCTAGATTCTACGCGAATTGTATTAGTATATAGGCAAGCTAGTTACTAATTTTAAAAACCTACTCTTTACGTAACTATACTCCTTTTAAATCGTAAACGACGATCTCGCTCGTAAATACTCTATCTTTAGGACCGACCTCTACTCGGACGGTTATAATACGTAGTAGGAGATTTACGCGATACGCTTTAGCGAGTACGTAGCGCTTATAACGGCGGGCGAATTAAAGGAGCTTCCTAACCTAGCTAACCTCGATACGAATTTTCTACTAACTATTACTTTCTACTACGCGAAGTTGTAGCACCGACTCCTAGTAAATATTACCCGCTTACGCGAGAACTTCTTCGGCTTAAGCACCTATACCGGCGACTTACGATTCTAGCTAGCACTGTCTCTAATCCGTAATAGAGCCGTCGGTCTTATAGTACGCGCTATCTTATACTTCCTATAGACAGTCGACCTCGTATAAGAGTAGTTCTACCGCTTCGTCCTAAAAGAATATCGCGATAGTATTATAGTAGGTAGTTACCCGGTCCTATATAAGCGTAGCGAGAATAGTAAGGATGTCTCCTACCGCGATTACGGTAAGGAATACTAAAAGACGGGCAAGCGACCTATTAGTAAATACGTCGGAGCGACTAAGTATTATAAGATCGACCTAACTACCTACGGCGAAGTCTAATTCTTATAGATAGTAGCTACCTATAAGAACCTAAGCAAGTAAAGTCTCCTATTATGCCTTAGTAAGCCTATGTAACAATTATATAATGTTATTACGTATACTGCGGTGCTATCTCGCTAGCGCAAAGCCTGCTTAGCGTATACGCGGAAAAGCTCGGTCGCTCGTACGGATATACTCGGTTGCCGGCTCGGTATAGGTACTATCCGTACGTAGCCTAGTTAATAGTAAACGCTCTGCCCTGTTCTAAGAAAGGTACGGTTTAGTTCTACTTTCTACTACAGCGATTAGTAGAGGGTGTTCTATACGTTGCTATATACCTATTTTCCTATAGTTCTAAACTGTCTACCCTTCGTAGCGGCCTATAGAACCCCGAAAGATAAACGCAAGCGATCCGAACGCGCCGGGCGCGGGAAACGCGCAGAATAATGCATTAGGAGCGCCTATAGCATTAGAAAACGACGCGGCGACATAATAATACGAGGCCGAATATTAGGCGCGCTAGGAAGCGACCCGCCTACGGCTCGAACGATTTCTAGCTAAGTAAGAAGTGCTTAGGCTAGAAGTATAGGCTTAAGAAGCTAAGCGAGAGAATACGCGTCTTCGTGCTCTTAGGGACGTAGGCGATGCGCTAGCTCTAAGTAGCGGTACCGCTAGCGAGGGTCCTATAATAACCCTATCTCTAGGCGACGACGATAATAAGGACGAGGAAGAATTAGCTAACGAGTCGATTTAGAGGCCTGAATCTTAGAGAGCTAAATCTGTCTCGTATCGACTACCTCTTTCTAGAAGTGCGCTAAGCGTAGCCCCTATGCCTAGTATAAGCTATATAGTCGCTAGCCTTACGGCTATTAAGCCTCGCCTAAAGGAACCTAAGCCCTTTAAAGGCGATACAATTAAGGAGTCGAGGCGATTCCTTCGAGAACTTTCTATTACCTTTATACTGTCCGGAGCTACCTATTATATAGACGAAAGTAAGGTACTTTATAGTATTATATACCTTGTAGGCGATGCGTAGGAGCGATAGTATAATAAAAACAGCCTTAAGGACCTATAAAATTATACCTACTAGGACTTTAAAACCTTCTATCGGGACTACGTCGGGGACCCTATAAACCGTATACTAGACGTAACCCTCGAGTATAAGGCGGCTTGTTAGCGTAAGGGACAGTTAGTTTAAAGCTTTACTCTTAAGCTCGTAGTACTCGAAGATTAACTTAGCGACTATAGCGAGGAGTATAGGATCCGCTATCTCCTCGTTAAACTCTAGCCGGCGATTCGTAGCGCGATTATTAAATACTATACGGTGCTAACGACGCGTTACGAACTCGTAGAGCTTGCGACGCGCATTAAGACCCCTAATAAGCCGTCTAGTAAACGCAAGGATCGTAACTACGATAAAACCGGAGGCAGTAAAGGTAAGAAGCGTCGATCTAATAGTTAGGCCTATAAGTAGCAGTTAAATCGCGACCGTAGCGTAGGCGGGAAGTATACGAAAGGCGATAACTCGCAAGGCGGGTATAATATTAGTAAGGTCGAATATTATAGCTATCGCTAGAAAGGCTATTATAAGAACGCGTGCCCGAACTGCTATCTTTAGAAAGACGATAACCCTATAGTACGTAAGGTCGCCGCTAACGCTAAAGAAAAGAAGAACGACTCGAAGGCTAAGGGAAAAGATAAGGCACCTCCTAAGAGCTAGGGATAGGTGCGGAATCTCAACTAAGTAGCTTAGTAGTAGTAGTACCTACGGGACGCGTACGCGGAGCAATCGTTATATAAGAAGGGGAAGTGTCCGTCGAATGCTTGTTAGATAATGCTACTAATATTAATATAGTATCTTAAGAATTCGTTCTACGATACTAGCCTTAGCGGATTGTTAATGCCGTACTACCTAGTACCGATAGTTTCTAGGGCGACCGAGGATACTACTACGGAGCGTATTATTTGCGCTTACGGATCGCCGACTCTATAGGCTAAGAACGCATTACTACTAGAGTGTTCTACGCTTTCGAAATGCCCCTCCCTAATATTATTCTTAGTAGGCCTTAGAGGCGCGATTAAAAGGTAATTGTCGATAGCTCGATAGATGCCTAGACCTATAGGAACGAAGCTATAGCGCGTTCGATACGCGTACGGGAACTATAGGAATTCTAGAAGGACATGCGTAACGCCCTATACGTATATACGATTAGCGTTCGCTAGCTCCGCGATATCGCTAAAGGTTCCTCCTTACTAGAAGAATTTAAAGACTTCGAAGACGTCTTTATAATAACGCCCGAAGCGAGACGCAAGCTCCCCGAAGATATAGAGTATACGATTAACCTAATCCTCGGAACGAAGCCGCTATATAAACCTCTCTACTATTCTTTAGAAAGAGAGCTTAGCGACCTTTATAATTACCTAAGCTTAGCCTTAGAGAATAATTGGATCTAGCTTAGTATAAGCGAGGCGGGTACGCCGATCCTATTCGTACTAAAGAAGGATAGCAGTCTAAGACTCTACGTCGATTATAGGGGGCTAAACGAGATTACTATTAAAAATCGTTACCCCCTACCTCTTATTAGCGAAACGCTTAATAGGCTTAAGGACGCCGAATAGTATACGTCCTTAGACCTTTAGGATATATATTACCGTATCTATATTAAGCGAGGCGACGAGTAGAAGACTACGTTCCGTACGCGGTACGGGCACTTCGAGTATAAGGTAATGCCTTTTAGGCTTACTAATACTCCTGCTACGTTTCAAGGATACATTAATAGGGCGTTAGCTAGCCTAGTTAATATTTGCTATATCGTCTACCTTAACGACATTCTTATCTATAGCAAAACGCGAGAGGACTACGTACGAGACGTACGCGCTATCCTTACGCGGCTCCGGAAGTTCGCCTTATATACGAACAGAAAGAAATGTTCCTTCTAGAAGAAAGAAGTCGAATTCCTCGGGTTTATCGTTAGTACCGAAGGCGTATCGATAGATTAGCGTAGGGTAAACGCTATTACTAAGTAGCCTCGCCTATTAACGCTAAAGGAGGTTTAATCCTTCTTCGGATTCTATAACTTCTACCGGAGGTTTATTCTAAATTACTCCCGAATCGTTATACCGCTAACCGCCCTATCGAAAGGTACCGTAAATAGCCGGAAGCTAGGGTAGGTCCCGTAGGGCGAAAGCGAGGAGTAAGCGTTCCTCTAGCTAAAGGCTGCCTTTAGCTCGGCCTCGATATTACGATACTATAATCCTACGAAGCCCCTACGTATCGAAACCGATGCCTCTACGTTTGCCTTAGTAGGAATTATATTATAATAGAGCGAAGATAGGAATTAGTACCCTATTGCCTTCTAGTTACGAAAAATAGTCCTAGCCGAGACAAATTATAAGACCTATAACTAGGAGCTCCTAGCGGTTATCGAGTCCTTTAAGCATTAGCGCCCGTACCTCGATAGCGCCTAGTATACGACCCGCGTAGTTGTCGACTACGCTAATCTTAAGGGCTTTATAAAGATAAAGTAGCTCGTCGGAAGGTAGGCAAGATAGGCAACCTTCCTTATACCTTTTGACTTTACTATTAAATATCGGGCTAGTAAGCGAAACCTAGCCGATGCGCCTTTACGACGTAGCGACTACGAGAGCGAGTCGTAGGCGGTAAATAACCTTCTCCCTATATTATAGTCGAAACTAGCTCTATAGTTAAATCTGTCTAAGGATATCGAGCCGATTATAAAACGCATCTCTATTATATATATTAGGATGCGAGACGCTAGTGTAGCGCTAGCGGAACGCAAGAGTTTTATTAGCAGTCCCGTAAGAGTAGCGGCTACTATCGTTAGGAATAACGGGCTCTACTACGAGACACCTAATATAATCCTTAGTTTCGTACGTACTCTATAATAGCTAGAGTAAGCGAGAGGAGGAGGCTTATACGAGACAAGCTTACCGTCGGGTAGCTTAGCCTCGTTAAGTAGTTCTAACCTCCCGCCTAGCTATTCTCGTCGTAGTAACCTTATTTACTACGGCGATGCGCTATATGTCCCTAAGGACTACGCATTACGTACGCAGCTAATACGTATATACTACGACGACCCTTTAGCTAGACACTTTAGTATAGCTAAGACTATAGACCTAATACGCCGAAAGTACTTCTAGCCGAAGATAGCCGAGGATATTACAGCCTACGTCCGTATCTATAGAATTTATTAATAGTCGAAGGCGAAGCGCTATCGCCTATATAGCGAGCTCGCTACGCTACCTATACTAACCCGACTATAGCAAGAATTAACGATAGACTTTATTACCGATCTCCCGCCGAGCAAGCTCGGTACCTACGTATATACTACGATCCTTGTAATAGTCGACCGCTATACGAAGATAAGCCTCTTTATCCTAACGACGAAGAAGTATATAGTAGTAGAACTCGCGGATATCCTTTAAAGGGAGGTAATTAGGCGTTTTAGAGTACTATTAGGCATTGTTAGCGATCGTAGATCGCTTTTTACTAGCTAGTTTTAGAGCGACTTCTGCTTTAAAGCGTATATAAAGCGCAGGCTTAGTATAGCCTTCTATCCTTAGACTAACAGGCAAACCGAACGCGCGAACTAGACCCTTAAGTAATACCTACGATGCTATTACTCCGAGAACTAGGATAATTAGGCTAAATTGTTACCTTAGGCGGAGTTTGCCTATAATAATAGCGTTTATCCTACGTTGCGTATAAGCCCCTTTAAGATGCTCTACGGCTTTAACCCTAATTTAATACTAAGCGCAAATAAGCTGCTAGCTCGGGACGAGCTAACTAAGGGAAGGGCACTAGTAGCTATCGACGCTACGGAGCGACTACGGAAAGCGTATAAAACGCTTGCGGAACGCTAGTAGAAAGCAGCAGAATACTAGGCTAAGCAATATAATACATACTATACTACTAAGATATATAGTATAGGCGACCTAGTCTTACTATCGACAAAGAACATTAGCTTAGATATCCTAAAGAAGAAACTTAGCCCGAAGTATATAGGGCCTTTCCGTATTATTAACGTAGTTAAAGCGTAGGCGTACCGCCTAGCACTACCGTTAAGTACGAAGATCTATAATGTTTTCTATGTTTCCCTTCTCGAGCCTTAGTATAGGCGCGATAGCGAGGAGTATAAGGTAAGTATGCCCGTCGCTAAAGGCGATAAGTAGTAGGTAGAAACAATCGTAGTAAAGAAGATAAAGAAGCGGAAGGCGTACTACCTTATTAAGTAGCAAGGTTAGCCTAAAGAATACAACACTTAGGAGCTAGCTGTTTATATTAAAGATTCTATAGCGTTAGACGAGTTCGAAGCTTAAGCGAAGCGTAAGCGTAGGCAGTAATTAAAACAAAAGAAAATGAAACTTAAGAAAAATAGTAGATACGTGCTCGTTTCGCTACTAAAAAAGGCCTATTAGCCTAGTATATATAAAGAAGGCGCCGCGTAGGCGCGGCGACGGCGGGCCGCCTACTCTACTTATCCTTAGACTCCTCCTTAGACTCCTCCTACTCGATGCCTATAGCGGTATCGACAGCGGCGACGGCGTTAGCGCCGACGCGCTAAGCGAGGTTCTAGTATAGTTAGCATACGAAGCGCAAGTAAAACGAGGCTATAGGAAAAACTATATCTAACGACTAATCTCTACTAAACTAGCTAGGTTAGTACCGATGTTCTCGAGGGCACTAAGTAGGTTAATATCCGTAAGGGACCCGCTAGCGGCCCCCTTGCGGGCTAGGGCTTTGCCGCCTAGGGTTACCTTATTCTTATTAATATAGAAGGCGTCGAGCGTAGATAGGATAACTAATAAGGAGGTTAGTATACGAAGCGCAAGCAGAGCGTATAAGAAACCTATATACGACGACGGCGTCTAGGTTAGCCTAGAGTACCTCTAAGGCCTCGTTAGACTCCTCGATAGAGTCGTAGCCGTCTAGATCGTAAAGGTCGCGCGTAGCGCGTATAGCGCGGATACGGGCTAGTAGCGATACGAGCGCGCGTGCCGTAATAGGAGTGCAGGTATAGTAGCTGCTATAGTAGCGATCGCAGTTGCGCTTAGTAGTAGGGTCTATATTGCCGCCTATATAGAGCTTAGATAGGTTATCTAAAGCGAGTTAGTTGCGAAGCGCGTATACGTAGCAAGGGGCGAGAAAACGTACTATTAGCCGTTATATGCCTAAAGTAACGAGTATAGCCCTTTAGGACTTTTAGTAGGCGCTAGGTAGGCGTAGTAGGTATCGAGGGCGGTGCGCCTACGGCGCGCTTGCCTAAGGTACGCGAAGGGGTAGACATACTAGTAATGTTTTTTTTTAGATAGATATTTAAAAAAGAAAAATCTTTAAGTAATACTAGGGAGGCGCGAGGGCGGAGTAGGTAGGGCGTAGGCATATAGTATTCGGAGCGCTTAGAAAAAGAAGAAGTTTTTAAGCGGGCTTCGAATACTTTAAATACTCGCCTCGCTTTCGGATAGCTTATATTCTCGCGTAGCTACCGCGTTCTTAGAAATTTAGGCAACCTCTAGTTAGTGCTAGAAGTAGCCGCGCTTTAAATCTACAAACAAATAAGCAACTACGAGGCAAATTATAACGTGCCTAGCAACTATAGCCTAGCGACAGGTACGTATAAGACGCGCAAGTATAGCGTAGAGTATAAGAAATAGTATAATTTACTATATTGCCCTATAGCTAGGATAGCTATACTAGGGGAAGGAGATAATTATAAGAACCTAAGTAAGTAAAGTCTCCTATTATGCCTTAGCAAGCCTATATAACAATTATATAATATTATTACGTATACTGCGGTGCTGTCTCGCTAGCGTAAAGCCTACTTAGCGCATACGCGGAAAAGCTCGGTCGCTCGTATAGATATACTCGGTTGCTAGCTTAGTATAGGTACTATCTGTACGTAGCCTAGTTAATAGTAAACGCTCTGCCCTATTCTAAGAAAGGCACGGTTTAGTTCTACTTTCTACTACGGCGATTAGTAGAGGGTGTTCTATACGTTACTATATACCTATTTTCTTATACTACCGGACGACTCTTAATAGTGCGCCTGCCTCTACTAGACTCCTAGCTTAAGGACTACACCGTTTAGCTACTACTAATCGGTATAGAGCTTAGTGCCTAGTCGGCTATATAGCTCTATAAGTAGTATAAGTCCTCCCTAAACTCTAGTAGTCTGCCCTACCTACACTATCGCAACCTAGGTCGCCCGGCTATTACCTAGGACGTCGTCGCTTATACCTAGCAGTATATTACGGTCCGTAACGCCTATACGCTTCGCGGCGAGGGCTACACATCCGCCCTCTATACTAATAAGGCGCTTACGGACACGAAGGCTACTAATACGTCGCGTACGGAATAGTACGCTTAGCTTATAGGTAGCGGTCGCTACTAGAACGGTACCTATGCCGCTAACAAGGGCAAAGGTATGCCTCTACTGCTCCTTAACCGTTAGTGCCTAGTAGACTTTAGCCTAGTCTACTAGCTAACGTAGATCGATCCGGTATACGCCTTATCTACCTTTATCGCCTATATCTAGACGCTTAAGGACGGCGCTATCCCTAATAGATTGCAGCCCGCGCTAACGCTATAGTTCTACAATTTGCCGCAGACAGCCGCTACCGATCTAGTCTTCGATCCTTTAGGCGTCTAGGAGCGTATTATATAGGGCAATACTATTTTTAAGTACGATAAGATAGTAACGAATAAGAATTACTAGTAGTATAACATCGACTATACTTAGGATCCTATAGGCGCATTCCTAGTACTGTTACCTAACTACTCGCTAGACGAGACCGACCTTACTAACGCGCGCCTCTTTAGTAAAATTATCCCTCCTAAGCTCGCGACTCGGGCTAAGCCGCAACCTCCGGCCGTTGCCCCGCTAACTAAGGCGATCTAGCTAAATTCCTCGCGCGTATTACTATTAACTAAGTTAAACACTCGCTAAAAGCTAACCGCTAGCCCGTTCTTAGCGCCTCGCCTACCGTCGAAGATACTACTACCGTCTAACCTATTCTCTACGCCTACGAAGGCTCTAGTTGCAGCTTAGCTACTACTACCTAATAATACGGTTGCGTAGCTATAGTACAAGCTCCTATCGCTTCCGATACGCTTACTACCTTTGCCCGCCCTATAAGAGAATACTATAGGCGCCTACGGATAATACTAATATAATGCAACGGCAATTAGTATACGTACGCTTAACTTACAAGCTCTCTACTATATACGCTAGTCCGAGTTAGTAGCAACCGAGGTATACTAGCTTTAATAGATGCTAGCTAAGGCATAGATCTACGAAGCAACTAAGCGCTAGATAGCCTAGTAGTATCGTCTTTCCGCTACGGTCTTAAAGGAGTCGCTTACGCTATCGCTAACCTATCTTTACTACGATTTCTTACGCGTCGCGCCGCAATAGGCAATCCCTATACTATACCTAATCTACGAGGACGCTTTTAAGCTGCTCGGCGGCGTATAAGGTAATACTACTAAGGATAAGATCGCGAAGCTTAACGTATAGATAGCCGACTACTTTAAGCTATACGGTGCTATACGCGACGCCGATACGCTACTATTACTAGATACCGACTTCCCTAACATCCCTATCGATTAGTTAGACCGCGCTACTACTATAGCGGACGTAGTTAATACCTCGCTATCCGATAACAAGACTATAAAGACTGTCGCGCCTTAGCCGTAGCTAAAGGCGGTTTAGACTATACTAACTAGCTTACGCGACGCCCTTCGTAACCGTCGTAATAAGTAGATATAAAACCGACGCAGTTATTACTAGAGAGACACGATTCTGTACCTAGCATTACCGTTCTAGTATACTATTTAGGCTTAGCCTTTATGCGACGCTATTACGCTCTTTTGCCTTAAACCTTCCTACGGTGCGGCCTACTAAGGACCTTTGTTTTAGGACACTATAGACAGTGCCGACCTTTTTTATAGAGGGGGAGGCTATTACGATATAACACCGTTGTATATACGATAGTAGGCAGCGGTTACTATCGACCGCTACGGTCGCTATTACTACTAATAGTAGGACTATTATATAGATAGCTTGCCTCGCGGCACCTTAGAGAATATATTAACTTTTGCACCGCATAACCGTTACGATACCTTCGTACTATAACCGTGTGCCTAGCAATGCTAGATCGCTATATAAGAATAGAAGCCTCCTATTACTACTAGGACCTATTATTCGCTTAATCCGACGCTAAACGCCTAATCTCGTAAAAATCTTCTAGTCGTTGTCCTTACCTTAGTATAGACCGATTAAACTAGATAGAATGCCGTTAGGCGTTATTATCCCCTAGAACTTGTAACTATACTTCTTCTTATAGCTAGTATATATTAATCTTTAGTTGCGAGTTAGTTAGACCCCGCAGTAGTTCGGGTTGGTTTAGTTTGGTTTGCCAAGCCGAAACTCTAGTTTGGTTTAGGTTGGTTTGCTAAGTAACTATATAAGTAGCTGGTTCGAACTATATAATTTATCGGTTTTTAAGAAGTGTACGAATGTATACGTAGCTTCAAGCAAGCCCTTTGTAAGACTTAGCAGTATAGCCGGCAGCGTAGCCGGCATTTTTAGTCCTTAGTACTTATAGAATTTTCGAATCCTACTTAGGCTACGTAGTTGTATAAAGGTACTTATATAACCTCAAATCTATAGACAATCAGCTAAGGGCACTAACTAATCAAAAGCATATACACATATATACAAGGCATTATAGTTCAGTTCGGAAACTGCACTCCTTAGGTATGAATTTTATCCTTTCGTTTACGGTTCAATTCCCTAACTGCTTAGCAGAATATCTTTATCTAGATCTAGGTAGAACTTATCGATTTCCCTAGAAGTCCTCCTCCTTAAGAAGTTTATACACTTTCCTACCGAACTATTCGACAATATTAAGTACTAGGATAGCTCCTCCCTCGGTATCGGCATAGTATATAAAAGAGCTATAAGGCAGCTCTATAGAACGTTCTACTAGTTACTCGCTATACTAAGGCCGAATACTAGTTCGTTCCTTAGAACTCTTAGTTATTTAGGAGATATAAAGGGTAGGGTAGGTAGTGACTTCGTATTATATAAGGAGGTAGAGGCTGCTATAGAAGAGGCCTTCAACCTATAGAAGATAGTAAAAGATATAGAGGCAGCTATAGGTCTAGGTACCTAGTTGAATTTTCGATAGGTAGAGTATAAGGATATTTAGAGGGAGTATTAGGTAGAGTTGCGAAGGCAGGTGTATAATATACTCTAGAAAACAGGGATAGTGCCTATAACTATAACTATTAGGCTCTTCAACCTTCCTTATTTTTCCCTGTTTTCTTTTTATAAAAATCTAAACTAATACAAATCAACCGGAATGTCTATCTTCTTTTAGTTCTTTAAAAAACCTAGCAGCGTAGCTAGTAGCGTAGCCGGCAGCGTAGCCGGCAGCGTAGCCGGCCTTTTTACTCCTTAGTACTAACGGGATTTTAGGAGACTTCTATTCCGTACGGCTAATAAAGTATACTATACTATGTATATATACTTAGAGAGTATTTAGAGCGCGGTATATAGCGCCGTATAATAGCGGCTCATTTCGTATATAGAAAAGCTTATAGATAATACTACGAATATCCTTTCTACTAGAATATCTATCCTACCTAGTACCGTCTCGAATGTAGACATTCTAGCCTTTTAGAATCTAATCGAGTGCTTTAAAATCCTTGTCTATAATCGTTATACGCTTCGCGTAGATAGCTATAAGGTTGACCGCTAAAATAGTATTAGTATAGTCCGAAAAGAGGTAGAAGAGAAATATACATTCGAAGATACGAACTAGGTAGGCTTCTATAGCCTCTTAAAGGGCGCCTATCGCGGAGGCTTAGAAGCGAAGGTCCGTTCTATAATCCTAGGCAATTTCGCGAATAAGTCGTTAGAAAGGAGTTTTGCGGATTAGGAGCTAAGAACTCTTCTAATACTGCCGAATCTTACGGAGGGCTACGGCTAAAGAAGGATTAGTAAAAAGATAGTAAGAATGCCGGCTACGCTACCGGCTACGCTACCGGCTACGCTGCCGGCTATAAATAGGACTTACTTCCTAGGCGCTATCGACGCTTCGTACGATTGCTACTAGCAGTAGAAGCGCTAGTTGTCGTCTTACGTAGAGCCTTGCCCGCCGTTGTCTTACGCGGAGCCTTACCCGCCGTTGTCTTACGCGGAGCCTTACTCGCGACGCCCTTTCTAGTACCGGAGCTAGCGGCAGTAGTAGCAGCTATCTTGCGTTAATGTACTATGCTCGTTCTACTATTTCCGATCTTATTACGACCCGTAGAAGCAGTAGGTCCCTTCTTACGAGGCGTCGTAACTTAGTTAAGTAGACTCGCTATTATAAAAGTCGTCGAATTGAGGAAAAAAGTGCGTTACGAAGGTATACGAAGGCGCGCGCGGAGCGAGGGTATTGCGGGGGTAGTAGATATAGAGCGTAGAGGTATAGGTATCGATGCGAAGGTTAAATATAGCGGTAGTGTCGCGGTGTCGCTAGGTAATAGAGTAAGCTTCGCGCAAGCCTATATTATAGTAATGTTAGAGCAAGGAAAGAAGGTAGGTACGGCTAAAAAAGGCAGGCACGGCTAAAAAAGGCAGGTACGGCAGACTTTGAAATATAGCCGGCATATATAGCCGGCATAGTAATAGGCGAAAGCCTCCTTTTAATAAATAGCCGGCGTAATAATAGTATCCTACTATAGTATAGATATTCTTTAGTAATGCCTTTACTAGCTATAGTAATCTTATAAGTAACCTAGGCCTATTGCTAGTAAGAATAAGAAATATCAGGTAGGCTATACTAAACAAGCTAGTTATTTAGCAGGAAAAGGCCTACTACCGTCTCTATATGCCGGCTACGAGTGCCGGCTACGAGTGCCGGCTATCGCTCTAAATTCAACTCCGCCCTATCTCGGAGGCTAAGGTACCGAGCGGAAACCCTACAGCTTATATTTACTCGGTTATCGCGGAGCGCTTATAGGTAAGGTATTAGAAAAGAGTATAAAAAGTACGAGAAGAGTATCCTAGGATATAGGTCGTAAGTGAATAAGAGTAGTACACCTAGTTATTTATATAGTACGTTACTCTATACGACTAAGAGCCTATATTATCTCGTGCTTCGCTTATAAGACCTCGACTCTACTAATATACTATTATTCTCCTACTCGGTCGCTATCTTAAATCTTCTTCGAGTTGCCGGACTTAGTGCGTATCTATAGCTATGCAATAGCGCTACGTATTATAGAGAATTAACTCCGCCGTATCTCGAAGGCTAAGGTACCGAGCGGAAATCCTATAGCTTATATTTACTCGGTTGTCGCGGAGCGATTATAGGTAAGGTATTAGAAAAGAGTATAAAAAGTACGATAAGAGTATCCTAGGATATAGGTCGTAAGTGAATAAGAGTAGTACGCCTAGTTATTTATATAGTACGTTACTCTATACGACTAAGAGCCTATATTATCTTATGCTTCGCTTATAAGACCTCGACTCTACTAGTATACTATCGATCTCCTCCTCGGTCGCTAATACGCTATCTCAATTCTTCTTCGAGTTGCCGGACTTAGTGCGTATCTATAGCTATACAATAGCGCTACGCATTATAGAGAATTTCTCGTTGAAGTTTCTCTCTCGTAGGCTTGCTATCTACCTCGTAGTATAGAGGATCAAAGTACTAATACTAAAGAATCTCCTTATAGTTAGGATGCTAGGGCTCCTTAGGACCTTTGTATTTTAGGTCTAAATAGAGACGTATTATAAACGTTCTATCGCCCTTTCGCTTACTACCCGCTAGGTCGCGATATACGAAGAAACTAATCTGAATATAGCTCGTCTCTATAAGAGCCGGGTAAATATAGAGCGCTAGGTTTCTACTTCGTACCTTAGATTTAGGGACGGCGCGGAGATAAAATCAGAAATATAGCCGGCACCTATAGCCGGCAAAAGGATGCGAAAATAGGCCTCCTCCTAGGTTAATCTAACGACTAAATACAATTTCTAACTAATCCGCTATAAACCGACGCCGAATTTTAGCTAGAAGCTGTATATCTTTATTTTAAAGAGTAACCCGCTTCGTATAGATAGTAAGGAGGTTTAAAAGCTTAAGCTCGGTTACGAGAAATGCCTCCGTAGCTTCCTAAAGAGTACTAATCGCCTTAGCCGTAAATCGTATACTAGACCGAAAATCTAATGTAATTTCTCGGACGAGTCGCTAGAAGGGAGTCTTAAGGATTAAAAGCTCGGTCCCTCTTTTGTTTTAGAAAAGCCGGATCTAGCGAAGGGCAATAGTACCTAGTTTGAAGCGCCGCTTCTTTATCGTCGAGTCCTACCTTATTCCCTTTCTTTTAATAGAAAGATAACTTTTCTTCGCGATAGTCTTCGTCCGCCTACTCTTTTTAGCCTTCTCCTATCTACTTATAGCCTTCTTGTTTTTCGGTACTGTTTTCCGAGGAACCCCCTTCCTTTATATATACTACGGAGAGCCTTGCTCTTCCGATATCTCGTTCTCGCTACGGTCTCCCTATACTTAGCTTGCTTTACCCTTACCCTTTAGCCTCTAAAGATATTTATCTACGCGTTTAGGCGACGAGGGCATATCGGTAGGACCTAGAAAATTAATAAGTATATAATCGTAGGGAGATATTAATGCTTCTTGCCTTTTAGAACAAATAGTCTTCTATTAAACCGCCTTATTAGGTTATCGTTAGATTCGAATAAAGGATAGTAGCTTAAGGAAGGGGAGGCAGCCGGCTTAGGAAGGCCCGAAGAGCCGAATCCTTAAGGCATATTTGTCTTTAAGAATATAGGGAAAGGGAAGAAAGAGAGGAAGAGCGAACAAAGAATTAGAAATAGTCCGTACATAAGCGGGGTCGGTTGCTATAGCAACTAGTCTGTTTAGGTCCTAGGAATTCGAAACACATTTCGGATATATACCGGCTATATACGCCGGCTATATTACCTTATACGTAAACGCTTCGTCTCCTTAAAGCTACTCTAAGCCTATATACGTTTCCGCTTCTCGACCCGGTATCGCCTTCTGCCTCCGCCCTCCTCCTCTTCGTTATCGCTAATTAGGGTTTCGCTTAGACTAAATTTCGTATTCTCTTCGCGCTCCTAGGTTTCTTCGATCTTAAGGTTTTCTAATTCCTCGATCAACTCCTTTAGTATAATCTTTAGTAACCTACCTTAGCGATTCTAGTAGAGGAGATAGTATCGGAATACTATAATAGATTCGAAGGTAGTAGGCGAGTATATTCGATTAAAGCGGCCCTAGTAACGAGCGATACTAAAAGACCTCTTATAGCCTATACCTACGCTCGGGATAGCGAGGACGTCCCGAGCGACCGACGCTATCGTTAGAAACTTAGGCTCTAACCGCTACTATATAGCGAGAATATCGTCTCCGAATTCGTCTAGAAGACCGGTAAGATCTAGAGATTATTAGCCCTCTTTCCGAGCCTACGGGTTTATACTTACTCGCGCGCCGATAGAGATCGAACTCTTCCTTATTTACTTTAGTAGTTGCTTCCTCTTCTACCTCTACTTCCTACCTACGAAACAGGTATAATATCGGAGCCTTCTAAACCTTCTTTTTCTTTGTAGGAGCTGTATTTAGACTAGTTTCTTTCCGACGCTCGTAGAACATCTTTTCTAGAATAGTCTAGTAATACTTCGGCTATACCTCGTCCGCCTTCTATTCCGGCCTCTGCTAGTATATATCCTTTTCTACCGGGTTAAGCAAGTACGCAACGCTATAGATATCCCCGAACGAGTTAAAGGTAGCACTATAATATTTATATAACTTAGTATAGGAGGTGTCTATAGCTTTCGTTATAGCTACTTTCTAGGGAACGCTCTTCTTAGCTAGCTTAGCTACGGTTTCCTCGAGCTCGTTAAAGAGCTAGTTGTAGTATATAAAGACAAGGTAGATCGTCGGTCCTCGGGTTCTTCTAATCGTAGCAGTAACCTTCGCGTAATGCTTACTAATATCGACGAGATACTCTGCTTAGCGCTATTCGGCGGCGGTAAGGCCGAGCTACTTAATACCCTCGGAACTCTAATAGATCTCGAGAGCGGTACGTAAAGTATATCCCCTCGTAACTATATAGAAAGTCGAATCGAACCGGGTTTTAACGTCTTAGGTAAAACGGAGTAGGCGCTAAGGAGGCCGCTTTTGCTATCGCTTATTCTATGCGATATTTTAGGTATCGGTTTTAGAGCGCTCGATTAGGTTCTTTTAAATAGCCTCGAATCGGTTATATCTCTATAAGCTCGAGTTCGTATATATTGCTAGACGACGAAGCTAGAGAAAAAGAGTTAGAACTATACTAGGTTGCCGGCTATAGGTGCCGGCTACGGACAAAAGTTATACCTTATATAAAACGAGAGCGAGGCTCTCTGCCTTATCCCGTCTTATTGCTATAATAAGTTTCTCGACTTTCGACTTTGCTTTATCCTTATCTAGGATCTTCTATTAGTCGTCGTTTAATAGTGCAATTTTAAGCGTCTTAAAGAGGGCTCGGATCGCGATTTGAACTATATAAGCGAGGTAGGGAAACTTCTATAGGGATGTAACTAGCAACGACGTCGGCTCCGATTTAATAGGGCTAGGGCTATTAATAGGCTCCTCTTTATCGTTATTATCGTGCGTATTGTCGTGCGTATCCGGAATCGTAGCGAGCTTAACATTCGGAAGATTAAGCTAGATTATAGACCTTATAATCTCCTCTATATACTCGACCCTATCGATACAATTAGTAATTTTAAAGACATATGCGAGTGAATTGTATATACAACGCCTTATATAATGTTCGATTATTACTAGCGTTGTCCGCAGTAATCGAGATCAGTTTCGTTGTTACGCTAACCCTATCTATTGCCGTATAGACAAGCTTCGCTATATCCTTACTAGTATAGGAACCTAGAATTTTAGGGAATCCGATTATAAGTTCCTAGAGTTTCTAATCCGAATTGATAAAGTATAGTATAATCGAGAGGAAGGAGGCTCTTATAGTCCGGCTTAACTAGCTATCGATAGTAATAGCTACTCGGCGAGTATTATAGAGGATCTCCCGAATGTCGTCTAACGTAGCCTCTTTGTTCTTTTCGAATATAACACGCTAGGTTGTCGCGCTAAGAAATAGGGGAGGGTAGTTTGTAAGATATAGGTATGTCTTCTATATAGACTCCCTTTCGTAAAAGTCTTCCGGAAGACCGTTTATAGCTAGCATTTCGTTTACTAGTTGCTTAAAGTCTTCGGGGGAGAAATCGGTAGCCTTCAATCCTAAAGCTTCCTTAAGCGTAGCCTATAATAATTAGCTAGATCTCTACGGTTGATTTAGGTAGCCGGAATCTATAGCCGGCAGCTATAGCCGGCAGCTATAGCCGGCATTTTAGAAGATATACCTCTTTCTAGAACGCTATATCTATATTAACTCTCCTCTCTCCTTAAGATTCCCGACACCGTTTAGAATAGAGATAGTTCGTAGGCGATAAGTTCCTATCCCCTAGTTTCGGGTGTTTTAAGATTGAACCGTAGAAGTTATAGACAATTACTAGTTAACCTTTAAGTCGAGAAGTCGTATAACGGTGCAATGCCCCCTCTATAAAGAACTTCTAGAATGTGTCCGTTCGCTCCTTACTCCCCTATCGCATCGAGTATTTCTAGAGTTTATACTCCTTCGAATGTAAGTATAAAGGGAACTATATCTTATAGACCTATTAATTAAACTGCTCTATATACTCGGGTTTCTAAAGATACGCCTAGCTAGCCTTTTCGAAGATTTCCGGGTTAATACTCGATATTCTTATATCTCCGAACAACCTTCTGCTTAAACTCCGTAAAGGTAAGGACTAGGTAGTAGTACCCTATAATGAATTCCTACTACTAGGATTCGGAGAGGATAAATCTAGCCCTAATCGTCGTCTAGGACTCGATAGGCTCGAAGGTAAGTATACGACCTCCTCTCGACGTTGTCGCAATCTCGCTCGTATACTAGACTGTTTCGACTATCGTCTCGTTGTTACCCTTCCTAGTGTAGCGCCTAGTATATATACAATGTCGGTCGGTATGTTTCGAGGTTTCGTACGGTAAGGTAAGGACTTAGGAGTAGTAGATGTATACTAGTAGCTATAGAGAAACACCCTTTCTTTTATAGCATCGTATCGTTAGGAATAGCTAGGTAGTAAATAGCTAGCTACCTTTTTTTTTTGTTTCCTAGCTACCTAACTACTAGATTTTTTTTCCTAGCTACCCTAGCTAGCCTAACTACTAGAATTTCTTTCCTAGCTACCCTAACTACCTAAATTTTGCCTTCTATACGGCGGCTCTCTCCTACTAACGGAACCGAGCTACTATACCTAACGAATCTAAGCTCGTTTTTAGTCTTAATCTATCCTCTTTCGGTATAAGACACTCGATAAGCAAATGCTTAGGCCGAGTCTAACTACGAAACCTAAGACTAACTAATAGCTCTATTAACTAATCCTAATCCTCGAACTCCTTCCGCTTCTTAGTAAAGACCTTAAAGAGCGCTCGAGCTTCTTCGGGTACTTGCGGAGTAGTCGAGATAAAGCCGTATCGCTGAAATAGGTAATCCTTCGGAGGCTTATATAGAGATTTAGAGAATTCTAACGCTAACCTATCCTACTAGTAGCTTAGATTCCGGATATAAGCCCTCTCTGCCTTAGTAAAGATTTTATATAGTAGTAGCACTCTGCCTTCGAGAAACGCTTTCTGTTTAACTATTAGTATCTGCCGGCTACGAACGCCGGCTATATATGCCGAGTATAGAATAATTACCTATACCCCTTCCTCCTATAGTAACACTTCTACCGTCCCTAGATACCTAGCCCCGATCGCATTAATCGTAAGCTACTTTGCCTTTATAGACGCAAAGGCTTCGCTCTAATACTAATAAAGAAACTTCTACTCTATATCGAGGATATAAAGACGACTAGTCTCGATTCCAATCCTTGCTAGCTTTTCGTAGTAGCTTTAACTATAATTTTCTAGATTAATAGGACTTATACCTTAGCCCTTTACTAGTATCTCGTCTCTTTAACTATGCTCGATCCACTCCTAGCGCTTATCGTCTATAGCGTTAGGCCCTAAGACTGCACCTATTACTAGATCGACGTATAGTATCTCCTCGCTTTTTTTAGTTCCTTTATTCGTAGCATTAAGCTCTGTCGCGGCATCCTAAACTCTAGTATTATTGTTCTCGGCTATCTAAACATCTCCGTTACTATCGGTCGTATCGATAGAGATAGCGACTATAGGTCTAAATGCTATTAGTTAACGTGTTAAAGAAAAATATGCCGGCTATAGCTACCGGCTACGGCTGCTAGCTATAGCTGCTAGCTACGGCCGCTAGCTAGATTAACTTACGCTGCTAGAACTTTACGCTCGAAAACTAGCTACAATTCTTTCCTCCTCTTAGCCTTCTCTTAGGTTGTCTTCTTATTCTAACCTTCACTTTTTTCTATAGGCGCTAGCTATCGATAGAATGCCTTATTCCGCGCCTTTCTTCTCTTATCCTTAACTCTTTTATCCTTATCTATCTTGTCCTTTCTCTCGCGGTCTCGTACGGAATTCTTCTTCGTAGAGTACTCCTCTTTAGTCTTACGCTTTTTAGTTAGACGCTTAGGTAAAACAAACTCGCGGTCTTTAGTTCTATCTTCTGTTTAGCGCGCGGCGCGCTTCTCTCTTGCTATTGTAAGGGAAAGGGGCGGGGGCGTAGCGTATAGTAGTTGTTGTCGGTATAGGTATAGAGGAAGAAGTTGAAAGTATAAGAATATCGCGAAGCCCTAATTGTTGCCGCCTACGTAACGTTATATAGGTAAGCTTTCGTAACTACGGCAACTACGCCCCGGCAATAGCAACTACGCCCTAGCAACGGCAACTACGCCCTAGCAACGGCAACTACGCCCTAGCAACGGTAATAAAGCGTAGTAAATACAACCTAGTAACTATTATAGCCGGCAATCGTAGCCGGCAGTCGAATAAGAGTGTCCTTGTAGCAAAACCACGCCCTAGCAACAGCAACTACGCCCTAGCAACGGCAAAAGAGCGTAGTAAATGTAACAGAGTTACTATTATAGCCGGCAATCGTAGCCGGCAGTCGAATAAGAGTGTCCTTATAGTAAAACCAATATAGTCTCTAGTTTAAACTAGGAATCTATATAGTTCGAAAAAACTAAACTAGAACTAGGGAGCTAGTTCGCCGCCAAGAAACCAAACTATATACGTTTAGTAGTTCGGAAACCGAACTACTACGGGGTCTAGAGTTAGTCGATAGGTTCCTCGAAACGTACTATCTACGAAACCCTAGAAACCTCTATACTATCCTTCTGCTTTTAATAACTTCGTAAAGGCTCGAAGATTGCTATATTTGCGTAGCCGTAGGTGCTATTCGAGGAGATAGGCGAAGCGCTTTACGAGGTATTCGATTACGTCGGAAAAGATAGAGAATAGTGTCTTATCTTATAGGCCGAATATGTCCGCTAATATAGGCTAGGTATACGGAAATAAGAGCCGCCGCAATATAATATATAGTACTAATACCGGTAAGGGTTTGTAGCGCTTATTAAATACTATAGTATCGATTTAAAGGAATATTATAAGACGTAGGATCTCTTCTCGAATAAACCTGTCTCTCGAGTATTAGCTAAACCGATACCTAATCCGAGTCCGAGGGCGATAGTAAGGTAGTTAGAAGTTCAATTTCTAACCTAACTATTAATAACAACCTTCCGCTAGCGACCCGCTATCGACCTACTATATATACTTCTTATACTATCGATCGCCGACATCTTCGAAGCTCTAGTCGTACTTTTTATACTTATTTAGAGGCCGATAGTCGTCGATACGTTGCTTCTTAATTAGCGTACCCGCTAGTATTAAAATCGGTATAAAATCGTCCTTAGAGTCGCTTATAGCGATAGGCGCGACTAGCATTTACTAATACGTACGTAAAAGAGCTAGGAGCTAAGAGATATTAGACGTGCACGATTAAGACACCTAAGGCTTTATATACTAGGCTATATTGGTCTACTTGGCACTCTTAATCGGGTTGCGTTAAGGTACCCACTCTGCGTTAGAAACTAGCTACACACCACCTCTAATGTTTTCACTCCCTCCCTCTACATCTACACCGAACTAAAGAAAACGTGATTGCGGAGGACTTGCCTTCACCACGGACGGCAGTAGTGACCTTATTGCAAGACCAGAAAAATTCGCCGAAGATGCAACCGAACAAAAACAACCAAATCGGTCCGGCGCGGCGCGGAGATACAGTAAGTAGAGTAGAGAGATTCGGCTCCGAAGGATGTCTCGGCGCCAACGCCAACGCCAGCGCCAACGCCAGCGCTAGAATATTGTGTGCTTCGGAATAGATTCCTCGATCCCGCCTGGATTTTCATACATACAGTACATAGTTCTAGTTTTTAGCAACGAATCAGAACACTTGAATTTCGCGGACCGCAGATATCCCGGATCCGCTTCTAATCCGATGGGTGAAGCTACAGTACTCTGACGTTTTGTCATCCAGTGAGACTGCATTGTTGATGTTGATACAACTGGTACTGTAGTGATGATAACGATGCTTCATCTATCCATGAAGAAGAAGGAGGAGAAGAAGAAGAAGAAGATATATCTATGAACATTTCGAAGCCAGCCAGAAGCGAAAGGCCCAGAGCTCGCGCTCGCGCTCGCGCTCAACAGCCTCATCCATCATCTAAAAGCAGATCCTTCTTCTTCTTCCATGTCGAGTAGCAATCAATCAATATCCGCCGAACAAAGCGCACTCACACCACAGCCATGCTTTCGTAAACGTCTCGTAGCCCGCCACCCAGAAGCCTTTGCCGCATGCATTCACGCCGGACAGAAAGGCAATGTAATCATGTGCAACAACAACAACAACGCCTGCCGCCATTTTGTGTGCGGTGCGGGGCCGCATCTCGATCCCACAATCGGTCGAGCTTGCCAGCTCCACGTCACCAGCCGTCTATAATCTATCTTCTCGTTATCTTCTGTTTCGTGTCATATCACTGTAGCCGCTCCTTTTCAAATGTCGATCAAAGCAAACCTGCGCCGCCCAGAGCTCGAGAGTGAGCTTTCTGCATCCTGACAATGAATCAATCACACATCGGATCAATCTGGTCAAGTTCCGATGCCAACTTTTATCCCGCCCGCGAATCGAAGAATGAGAAACGCTGCAATGTCGTAACTGAACGCTATACTGTATTGGTCTGCACACCGGCAACCGGACTGTCGACTAGACTGTTGTAGGGACGAAAGAGCAGCTTCATATCCAGAGTGAGGTTGTCGAGGCCATACTGGTCGTCAATGTCGCCGACAGAGCCAATGTCCTGGCCTTTGGTCTCATTGTCGCCCACAACCATGCTCTTGATGCGCTTGAGGAGAGCCATGACTCGTCGGAATCGTACATCCCCTGGGACGTTGAAGTCAGAAGCCTGCTGGGACTGGAGGAAGCTGCGACCAAGGTAGAAAAAGTGGACACCATCGCGACTAAAGCCGAAGCGTCGTTGTTGGTAATGGTGTGGTGGATATTGGAGCTCCATGTCGGTATCCCAGTTTCGCTTCCACTTCTCGAGAGCCTGGCCGAGACGCTTCTTCTCCTGCTGAGCAGCCCTGTTCTGCTGTTGCTTGGGACTAAAGCCGCCAGTGGGTGTTGCATGACCACTGTTATTGGCGCTGCCGCCACCATGCTGCTCCAGCCAGTCGTTCTGAGATAGCGGCGTCGCAGGAGTGCTGCCATTGAGGCCAAGTTTGAAGTCATGGTAGCCTCCATCAGGCTGAAGCAACGCTTTCTGGCAGACGATGATGCGAATGATCAGCGCATGGATGAGCATGAACTTTGAGTAGACGTTCGTGGTGCCTGGCTGGAAGGATGCGTATTGGTCGAGAAGGGTTCGCATGGCGTCGCGCATCGTCGGCTGGATAGGCTTGCGTGTGCCCGTCATGTTTTTGGCTTGAGCATCCGGGCCACTCAATCCAAGGGCGTTCGCACACTCATGGGCATTTGCTGCGTCCCACGCGGCGTCGTCGGCAGGCAGCATCAGTCGGACCTCCAAAGGATCGAACTGAGGCGTGCTGTTGAAGTACATGACCATGGCAGCGTCGGTGACAAGAAGCTGGTACAAAGCACGATTGCGCTTTTCTTGCTCGAGCCAGCCGTGCCAGTTCCAGTGCTCCATTCGATAGAGATTCGCTTGAGAGTTGCGACCAGAATGTAGCATGCTGTAAGCGTAGTGACCAGGCGCCGCAGTGTCGTACAAGTTCATCGCCTTGGCGATGCGGACGAGGGTTGGGAATTCATCCCGTGCACCTTGTCGTTGCGTTGGGTTTCCATGCCAGATGAACATGGTCTGTAGCATGGACAGCGCCTGAAGCTCTTCCACCTCGAATGGCTGGTCACCGAGACCTTCAACATGTCCGTTGAGGGTCCGGTTATAGATGGTGCAATTGCTGAACACGATGGCCTTCACGAACTCCATCAGCTGCCTCGTCTGAGTGACTGTAAACTTCGGGCTGTAGACAGCGCCAATGCACAAGATTGCCAGGACCAGGTTGTTGTTGGCATTGGTGAGCTTGAAAGTTGGCATGTGCAGGATCGGCCAATGTCCTTGGTACGAGGTGTAGTGCTCCGCAAAATGCTTGACATTCTCAATCTTGAGGACACTCTGCATCAGTTGAGCGGCGGGGCTTCCTTGGGCGGAATCCTCGCCGTGTGGGAAGCAGTGGTGCATGAGGCTGTCGACCTTGGCTTGAAGGGGATCGTCCATACTCCAGTTCGGAAAACCAGGAATGCTGTGATCCGTTTCCTCGCTCCCGAAGCCACCCGGGTGCGAGTACAGACTACCTAAAAAAGACTCGTTGCTGTAGTCATTATGCTGCGTTGAAAAGTCGTGCTTTGTATCTGGTTCGGTCTTGATGTGAATATTTCCTTGCGAGCTCGCGTTCGCAGAATGGCTGCCGATAAAGCCATCCTGGCCGTTTTGCGTAAACATGCGGTTCCAATCGACACCGCTCCCATCACCACTTTGCAGTTGTGGATGATGGCTGTTCACCTGACTGTTGTCGAAGCGCGAGCTCTGATGGCCTAAAAAAGACATCGGCTGTGGGTTCTGTGCGGTGCTGTACGGATTGCCGTTCATCTGCGGCTGATTAAATTGGTAGCCGGAAGGCATGTGCGCGCCGTTTGTGTTGTTCTGCATCGAATAGGCGTTCAGGCCCGGCTGGTAGGGCGCAGAAGTTCCTTGCTGCATCTGCTCGGCGTGCGGCGCGTTCGAGCCGAGGATACCAAGCCCCGCGAGGCTGTTACGCTGGCTCATAGCACCGCCGCCAATCAAGCTGTTGGCTCGTGAGGACCGGGCAGATAAGTCTCCGTTGACATTGGGACTGCTACCCACACCGTTGGCATTGTACGTGGACGAGCCAGACACATCAGGCATACCTGCTAAACCAATTTGCCCCTCCTGCTGACCGATAGAAAGTCTGTTGCCACTGTTCGTGTTACGGCGTTGGTGAGCCAAGTGATTGGCTCCCGTTGGATTGCCTCGTCGTAACGAACACTTCTGAAAGTGCCGCTTGAGGATATCACTGCGACTAAAGGTGTCTTTACACAAGTGACACATGTAGGGGCGATCGCCAGTGTCTGGTAGGCGTTAGATGAATACAACCGTGCAAAGAAAAAGAACTTACGGCGCAGAAGATGGCGCTTCAAGTGCTTCGCGTGAAGATATGTCTTGTTGCAATGCGGGCATGGATACTTGCCATCGGCATCTTTTTGAGGAATCATGCTCTTGGTGGCTGTGGCACCTTGTGCAGGCGGAGGTCTACCAGGCGCGCTCGGAAGCACACCACGACGGCCTTGCGAGCCGACGACGTGTGTAGGCGCCTCCTCGTTCTGCATGAAAGATGGCTGCTGGCCCATGTGCACCATGTGTCCTGCGCTCGCGAGACTCGGCAAGCCATTGACTCCAGAGACACCACCAGCAGGCATAGGACGAAGTGTGGGCAGGCCAGCAGCCGTTGTCGTTGTTGGCATAGAGGTCGAGACCGAGGATGGATACATGATGCCTTGCGAGACACTGGCGTAGGGGTTGCTCAAGCCGCTGGGAGGCAGCATGTTCGCGCCAGCACCGGCAGGCATTTGCGCATAGGCGCTCTGGTTGTTCGGCTGGGAGGGAGTGTGCGGCGTGGTGGGCGTCTGAGACTGGCTGGCTGGGTGCGGGTAGGACAGCGAGCCGAAGGAGAAGCCATTCTGGTTCTGCAGCGGCGGCAGGGTCGGGTGCGAAGGCGACTGTTGCTGCTGCTGGCCTTGCTGCTGGCTCTGAGCAGACAGCGAGCCAAATGAAGCTAGACCTGGCTGCTGCTGTTGTTGTTGCTGCTGAGCAGAGGACTGCTGGGTCGGATTTTGCGGGGCGAGATTCTGCGGGTTGGCTTGGTACGGATTGTAACCGCCATTGAAGTGGTTGCTATCCATACTTGGGATTTAGAGATGGGAGTAGAGAGGGCGGAGAGGGTGGGGACGACTCCAGAGTTTCTTGTCGTCGAGCATGCGCGGCGCGGCGCGTGTGGTGGAAATTTCAGCGAGCCGCGAATCGAATTTTGCTCGCGAGCGGTGCAGAGTGTCGTAGGGAAGGCACGCTCGCAGCACTGCCGTGCCGGACGGGAGAGCGCGTGGTGTGAGGACAGGGTAGGATCGGGCAGGGCCAGCGATCTCTGTAGAGACAGCAACTGCGGTGGTCGAGGTGAGTGCGGACGGAGCAAGCACGCACGCAAGCACGCAAGCACGCAAGCTCGCAGCGCTGTCAAGGCAGAAAGGCAAGGCAAGTGGAACGGGAATGTCGTACTTGGGGCAGGTCGTGGGCTGCGGGCTGGCTGGTGCTTTGTGCTTGGGTGTGTGGCTCGCCGCTCAGGTCGCACCCGCAGCGCAGCGGCTACGGAGAATCGTCGGCGAGGAAAATTCCTACGCGCAGCAGCGCCAGAGGCAGAGCCGGCGATGATGTGCGGTGACGCGTGCCGCACGCTGTCGCTGTCGCTGTCGCCGTCCGCCCGAGATGCTGTCGCAGTGTCGAAGGCAGGCCGGTGGCTGCAGCGCCGTGCAGTTGACGCGGTGCGGCTGTCGCGCTGGCCTGGCCTGGCCTGGTCGAAAGCCGAAGAGAGATTTTCCAGAGTGGAGCGGCTGCTCAGGAACAGGCGGGAGGGAGGCGGAGGCCCACACGCCGAGCGCGACGAGGGTACCAGATCGATTCGCAGAGAACTCTGCTGATGAGCTGCGAGTCACGACTACTCCCAAGCGTGTCTGGTTGTTGCCGGCTCCACTCCCACGCTCCACCTCTGATGATGGAATGGATGCTGGTGATGGACGACTCACGAGAAAGATGAAAGGGAATAAGCGCGAACGCAGAGGGTGTTGAGAAGAGATGTGAAAAGCAGCCGGCACCGTTGGCCGCAGCTACGTCAACCGTCAACCCATTCGTCGCTTTGAAGCTTGGCCCGTCTCGGTGTAGTCTCGACTCTCTGCTGATGCGCCATGCATTTACAATACAGCGTCTTCGCACATCGGAGTGAAAGTCAGTATAACCCACATCTTGAAAAGCAAGGATTACAGCAAATAGTCACTTATCATTCAGCGGTCCGGCCCTAGTCACTTTCACTCCGATGTGCGAAGACGCTGTAATGCCAATACTGTCTCCGAGCTACTACGACCATTCCCGGCAAGAGTAAGTTGTCGAGCGTGCGCCCGTTGCCTTGACTCAGGCTGTCGAGTTCAAGACTATTGCTTGCCCCTGCCCTTGCCCTTGCCCTTGCTTGCCTCTACCCAATCTGGCCGCCATCACGTCTGATCCGATGCACCTATTATGAAATATTACCACTGCCTCCGGCTCAGCAACTCTCATCAGTAGTTACATTCATTTTGCCGACCGTCACCCGTGCCATCCGCATTGCTAAGAACAGCTTAGGTAGCGTCACATCGCTTGTCGACGTGTCCTGCAACAACCGACATCCAGGAGACTGCTTGCTTCTGCTCATTACCGCTCTCGAGCGCCTTGGCCCTCATCACCTATCGGCTTCTCGTGCGACCGCCATGTACGCTCCGGTTTGTTCGGCGTATGAAAGCCGCACACCCATCCTTTGGGCGTAGCTCGATACGCTGGCGCCTG
This sequence comes from Pseudocercospora fijiensis CIRAD86, assembly GCF_000340215.1. Lineage (NCBI taxonomy): Eukaryota > Fungi > Ascomycota > Dothideomycetes > Mycosphaerellales > Mycosphaerellaceae > Pseudocercospora > Pseudocercospora fijiensis. The sequence goes on along the minus strand of NW_006921539.1, from coordinate 3,711,606 downwards.
CAGACTGCTTCCACGCCAGCCGGCATTGTCCAGCACGTCCAATTGCAATCCATGCTACATCATCTATGCCTGCGCGCGCCTAAGCAGCAAAGGATGCATCTGGCACACCTACCCTGACTGTATGCCCGAAGCGAGTACGCAATGGCAATCATCCGTCTTCATCAGAATACTGAGCCTGAGCTGAGGCTCGTGCAAGAACGGGGAGTCTGAGATTGTCTCACTAGCTGTCTCTGATCATTGAGCTTGGCGCCACGAACTACGCCTTGGGCAAACGCGCCTTCTACCTCTCTACTGTAAATCTCTGCATAGTGATTGAGGTTCACCGTGTTTTGAGGATCGGCTCTAATGAACACCTTATCCTTACAGTGTATATAAGGTATTCACATACCCTCGGCAGGTTAGGTACGTAATCAACCTGTATAGTGGCCCGTGCTTAGCGTATCCTCTAGGTATCTTAGTTAGAAACAAGCTAATACGCGTTACTTATAGTATATATACTTGTATTTATATACCTACTAAAGGACAGACCCGTATTTATAGTATTTATAAATATATAACTATAGTACGTAAGTAGGGACCTAAATTACTATCTCTATATTCGATACTATAATACTAATCTATCCGGGGTTCCGTTAGATACTTTAACCCGCTATTTGCGAGGTTTCTAGCTATACGTAAAATCGTATTTTCTTAGTAGGCTATATATAAAACTTAATAAAGTAGTAGTTTCTAGTCCTATTCCGATATCTAGTTATATATAGTATAAAACCGCGAGTCTAAATATTATATTAGCGAGTTTATCCGAGTATATAGTAGCTACGTATAGACCTTACTGTCGCTATTTTTTCTTATATCTCTTAGTAGGCGCGTCTAAACTCTAAACGGGTATGCCTATACCGTTCCTCGGACTTTCCTACCTACTACGACAATTATTAGTAGGATATAGTTCTACTTTAATAGTATACGGTCGCAATATAACGGAAATCTACTAGCCTATAGCTCTAATCGTAGCCTTATTTTCCCGGTATACGTATACTACAACATCGGGAACATCGAGTTTTACGTATAGCCTACTAGCAAATTGCGATTTTACGTATAGTTTGAATCCCCGAGCTAAGGCGAGGGGTCAAGTAGACTGACGCAACCCCGGATATGATCCGACCAACACGCGTCGCCCATAATCTCCGATCGAGATGAGCCTGTCTCAGCCTATGCCCTCTGCCCCCAAACCACACTCTTGTCAATACCATCCTCCGAACTCTTTTGCGTCCCACGCAGCTGTACGCTCAGTTCGGGCTTCTTGGCAAGCGTCTGGAAAACGACACAGTATCGCTCCGTCAGCTTTCCAAGCTTCTCAACCTTCTCTTCGGGAACATCTGCTCCATCTGCAAAGGTCAAATCGAATGACAGGCGAATGTCCTTGAAGCCAACTGGCGCATTTCTGTCCACGCCCATGGTTCCCTTGAAATCCAAGTCACCCTCTGCTTTTACCGCACCCTCTTTTATCGGAATATCCATTGCTGTTGCCACCGCTTTTAATGTCACGCCTGCGCATGCCACGAGGGCTTCTAGCAACATGTCACCACTGCACAGCTCTCCAGACACTTCGAACCCCTCCCCTCCCGCCTTTTGATGCAGCCCAGCAATCCTTTGCTGTGCCTGCGCCATTTGCTTGCCGGTATCGAGCTTGCATGTTATGCTGCTTGAATCGAGCGTGCCCGAGGCGTTCAATGTGATAATGGCGGTGTTCGGATCGTCTTTGTATTGCTGCTTGATAGGAGCTTGCCGGTCGCGGAGCGCTTGTGCAGCCATACTGGAGAAGTGGATTGAACACGACTTGTATCGATTTCTTCTTGAACTGGCTCTTGTTCTGATCTTGACTGACTCTGGTCCCGAGTTTGCTGAAACACCGCAATACGTTGTTACTCTGAGGGACATATGAAGTGGATCCAAGGCACTTTATACCTTCGTTCTAGACAGCCCCCATTGCATGCCCCGCAGTTGTCCCTCCATGCGCGTTGCAGGCTATCCATACCACCGAGGAACAGCTCCTGCTGGTACCTGCATGCGTTTCGTCATAGCATTAGAGTCTGGGAAGAGAACCAACACAATAATGTACACTGGCAGGAAACGTATGAAGCCTTGCAGCCATACAAAAAGTGAGCAGAAAGAAACCAACCAGCATTGGCGTTCTCGTTGTACTCGTCACTCACGGAAGGCCAAAAGAAGCAATCCGTCGAGCTCTTCCCCTCTTGCCCCTCCACACGCAGGACATCAGCAGTATATATACATTCTGGACTTGGTATAGTAAACATCTGGGCCCGTGTGCTTTTGGTTGAGCTTCATCATGGCCGTCGTTGTGGAGCAAACGATACCTTTCGATCCTAAAGTCCTTGACATCGAGAACCCAAGCCGTTGGAACGGGCTCTTTCCACTTATTCGGCCAGCAGTGAAGGCTACGCAAACCGCCAAAGGTCAGACGATCCTGGTAGATACATCCAAGGCGAATAGTAAAAACGTGCACATCGTAGCCATTGGGAAACCCGGGAACTTCTCCTCAAAGCTTCTGGACGAGAAACATGTCACAGCGATAGTGACAGAGCAAACCGGCGCCGGTATTCTCCACCCGACAGATCTACCATATGCTTTAGAAAATGCTGGTATCAAAGAGAATCATGGAGTTGTGGTTGTGAGGTTAGGGAAGAAGCGAAATGTCGATGCACACAACCCTGACCTCATCGAAGTGGTGGCTGAAGGCGAACTGGAACAAGACCACCTCTTACAACTTCTGGGCACTGCCACCGATACTGCTAGAAGCAACGTCCATCACATATCGGATCTCCTGAAAGCTTTCGCCGAGTCTGTCAGCACTGCACACTCGACGTTCCACACCGAGAAAGTAGAAGGTAACCCTGCAGTACTACACGCAGATGGACCAGTCGGTTTCGAGAAGGCGAAGGACGCAGTTGAGCGAGACCTCAAGCATGCCATGAAATCCCACACGCCTAGAGACGAGTTCGTCTACTCAGTCCACTACTCAGACATCAACGGCCTTAGCAGGGTGGAAAACTACATCATCGCGGGGGACATCGCAAAACTGCTCGGTATGTACCATTCCAATACGAAGTCCCCCCTCCCCTTTCACTGACACGATCTTCTATCACCACAGACGCCCAAAACATCCCTTACACCCTCTCCCACAGCACAATCCTCAACCACACCACCAAAGCCCGCGGTTTCTCAATCTCCATCGCCTCAATCCCCTCCGCCTACCTCTCCCCCTCCCCAAAACCCACCCCTCACAAACCCACCGAACCAACTTCCACCCCCACCAAACCCTCCTCCACCACCACCACCACCACCACCTCTGGCAAAACCCTCCTCCTCACCACCCCCCAAATCCTCACCCGCATCCAAACCGCTTGCCACGCCCTCATAACCTCCGAACCCACCATAACAGAATACGACACAATCGTCGGCGACGGCGACTGCGGCCAAACCCTACGTTCCGGCGCCCAAACAATCCTAAACTACCTCTCCACCTCCACCACCACCACCAGCACTCCCCTCCCCGAACTCCTCACCTCCCTCGTCTCCCGTCTAGAACTCGACATGGGCGGCACAAGCGGAGCGCTATATTGCATCTACGCAACCTCCCTCTCCCACTCCCTCCGCACAACCTCTTCCATCTCCCCCCAAGCTCTCTCCACCGCGTTAAAAGCTCTCTGCAACTTCACAAAAGCTCGAAAAGGGGATCGAACGGTCATGGATGTTTTGATGCCGTTTTGCGAAGTTTTCGAAGAAAGTCTGGATGCGGGAAAGGCTTTGGAGGCTGCGAGGTTGGGGATGGAAGGGACGAGAAATTTGCGGGCGAGGTTGGGGAGGAGTGCGTATCTTGATGAGAAAGCGACGAGGGGCGTGCCGGATCCCGGGGCGTTTGGGTTGTGGGTTGTTTTGGGGGGGTTGTGTGGGGAGGGAGGGATGAGAGAGGGATAGGTGGAAAGGAGAAGGGAGCGAGGGTTCGTCGTTTGCAAGGAGGAGGAATTGTGTATGTGAAAGGTTGTGAGAAAGCAGGAACCGTCATTTTTTTCTCGTTTCCTTCAAGATTACTAGGTTACATTCATCGATCGCCTCCATCTTCATCCTCCCTTTCCCTCACCTCAAAAATCGACTCCTCCTAATCATACTAAAAGGTGGCGGCACACAATAAAGATATGCCCTCTCACACGTTTTGCAAGGCCAGAAAGCAGGATACTCGCATTCCACATTTCTCGCGACACACTGCTGACACTTCAACTTCTGAATAGGTCCTGACGGCACTCCAAAGGATGTTTTGTCTCCTCCAGCGACTGAATCTGTCCGGGCGCCTTTGACGCCTGCTGGAGTTGACGCATTGTTGGAAGAAATTATAGCGTCTAGCTTGCGTTTGTAGCTCACCAATTCCGGTGCGAGGGTTCTTCGTGCGACTGAATCTGTCTGAGGGCTTTTGACGCCTGCTGGAGCTGACGCATTGTTGGAAGAAATTATAGCGTCTAGCTTGCGTTTGTAGCTCACCAATTCCGGTGCGAGTGTTTTTCGTCCCTTGTTTGCAGTCGATGCGAGGCTTGGTCCTGCTTGGGCTTGCGCATTACCCGCCGAAGAAGAATCTGCCTTCAAAGACCCATCTTGCCCTGCTAGACCAAAGTCTGTGTTCATAAATTCCTCCCATTCCGAGTCCGTGAATGGTGCAGCTGGAATGTCTCGGTTGCTCGCTTCCTCCTAGGCTTGCGCATTACCCGCCGAAGAAGAATCTGCCTTCAAAGACCCATCTTGCCCTGCTAGACCAAAGTCTGTGTTCATAAATTCCTCCCATTCCGAGTCCGTGAATGGTGCAGCCGGAATGTCTCGGTTGCTCGCTTCCTCCTAGGCTTGCGCATTACCCGCCGAAGAAGAATCTGCCTTCAAAGACCCATCTTGCCCTGCTAGACCAAAATCTGTGTTCATGAATTCCTCCCATTCCGGGTCCGTGAATGGTGCAGCTGGAATCTGTCGGTTGCTCGCTTCGCCCTGATGTTCCTCAGCGCCTGAGTCGAAACCCATAACCAAATCGAGGCCTGAACTTCCGTCCTACGCTAGTCCAAACAAATTCGAGTCCTCCTCTGGAACTTGCTGCTCGTCTGAGGTGTTCCGAGCCTGCTGATTGCTTGCCTCTCTTCGTTGTTCGTCTATGCCTGTGTGGAAACGCAGGGACGAATCTGCAACGGAAACTCCCTTCTGCGCTTGTCCAAACAGATTCGGAGCCACATCCGAGATTTTTCGTGCGTCTGATATCTCATGACCATACTGGCTCTCTGATGTGCCGGCAGTGTAATTTGGGAAGATACTGTCGGAAGGGTCCAAGCTGGGGTTGCTCCAAGGAGGAGCTTGGCCGACGGGAAAGTTCCAATACTGTGCAGAGGTCATATGGTCGTGGAGAGGTCTTTCATTTGTACCCTGAGCCGGCAGAGACTTCAGAGATTGCTTGTGAGATGTTGGATGTCGGCGAGTCAGCGGCGGGAAGTCCGGGATCCGTAATGGTCTGCCTGGCGGACCAACGGTGTCAGGCGGCGGCCACAGCATCTGCGATTTCCCCTTCTACAGTGAATCGGTCATGCAAGAAGGTGTCGACCATTGCCCCTGCCGTCCTTTCGGCGACCATGTCACGTAAAGACTGCTCTTATTAGGGGGTTGGTAGTACACTTTGACATCACTTCCATCGACCACGGCTGCCAATGGTGACTTTTCTGCGACCTGTACACGTTAGCAGATGCTTCGAATGTGAGTCGGAAGACGGTCTCCTGGAACTTCGCGTACCTGAAGATGCTGATCATCCAGGCTCCCTCTTTCCCAGCCGCCCTCGCCGTCGGATTTGATCTCGCACAGGTATGAATGCTCGTTAAAGTAGTAGATTCGCCACTGCAATCACCAAGTCATTAATTCTGTTCGGCCGGATATTCATGTTGAAAGGGTAAGACTTACCATCTCGGCCCCATCATTCTCGTCGGTATAGTCAATGGTGGCGAGTCGTGGATCACGCGCTCTGACCAGAACAGGTCTGTTGTCGATTCTGGGCGCAGTGAGGATGTACTTCTCGTTGCTCTCGGCGCGATCCTTCTCCGTCCCAGCCGGCGCAGTATAGACACAGATATACCGATCGCGGTTGATCCAGACTATGTTGGCTGCATTCCCAACCATGACGGCCACAGCGTGTGTGGGTGTCACACCATCATTACGCGGCGGCGGATTCCGGGAAGCCATGATTTCTAGAGGCTTCGGCTCGTTGTGCGATTCGGCTGAGATAGAATATTGTGATTCTTATGTAGCTGCACTGTGAGATAAGCGCGGGTGGCTACGGTATGATGTAGAAGTTCAGAGAACGCGGGTTGCGGCGGGAGTTGAGATGTCGGGTTTGCAACGACTACGTCCATGCGGAAAGTGCGATATGAGTGCTTATATCCTTCGCGAGTAGCGCAGCGTGAAAGTGTGGTAGCGACAACGTGCCAACGTGGTTCCAACGAGTGGCAGCCACGAAGGCTTGGCAAAAACCGACATCGGCCGGCACGCCTTACATAATGTTCCGGCTGCGTCACGATAAGAACTCTGGTATGGCATAGCAATGGCAATGTGAGAAGCGACGTGATGCAGTGGGATTCTAAGAGGAGCATATAGAGCTGATCTCGATCTGACAGCGATTGGCTGAACTAGGAAGTGTTGTAGACCACTATCGCGTTCCAAGACTGGCAGCTTGCAATGTATTTGTTTTGATTACTAATCGTATATATATCTCAACTACCGAGGCTAGTAAACTTCGATAGCTAAAGGCTCTTAGACTCTATAACTATAGGCCTAGGTATCTTTATATTATATATAATATAGCTATTTATAAGGTTCTAGGAATACGATACTAGTTTTAGAGAATATTATAATTTTAGTTTCTATATATATCTATACCCTAGTTTATAAAGGAAAATTTACTAATCTTACAATTCTGAATTATAGTTATGCTTTTTTAAGTTATATAGTAGTTTATTCTAGCTATAGTATATAGTTTAGTAGGGCTTAATATAAGTACTAGTATCTAAGTAGTAGTTCGCTACTAGTCTAGACGCGCGCTATTAATTCCCTTAGACTCTTAATTAGTAGGCTTTAAATATTTAGTTAGAAAATTAAATATATCTATAGCAAATACTAAGTACTACTTAGCTAGTTACTATAGTAAGAGAGAATAGAACTTTAGCTATATACTAAAATAGCGATTTAGACTTCTAACTTTAGTAGTAAATTTACTAGTAGTAAAAGTTATTAAACTTAGCTTAAAATATATAAATAAAACTTAATTATTTAGGCTATATATAGAATATATACTAAAAGAATAGATATACTACCTTAGTAGAGGCCTAGATATATTATATATAACCCCTAATTACTAGTAGCTATCCTCTAGCTAGTAAGTCTAGTAGTATAATTCTTAGAGATTAATAGCTTTAAGCTATACTATCTAGCTATTATAGATTTAGCTATTATACTAGTTATTTCTATTACTCGTCCCCCGATAAATTATATAGTTTAAAGTATAGAATACTAATTAAAATTACTAACTTCGAAATAGAGATAGTTCGATTAGTAGAGGTCGATTAACGGTTCGACTAATAGTTCGATTAATAGTTTAATTAATAGTTTAATTAATAGTTTAATTAATAGTTTAATTAATAGTTTGATTAATAGTTTAATAAATAGTTTGATTAATAGTTTGATTAATAGTTTAATTAATAGTTTAATTAATAGTTTAATTAATAGCTTGATTAATAGTTTAATTAGTAGTTTAATTAATAGTTTAATTAATAGTTTAATTAATAGTTTGATTAATAGTTTGATTAATAGTTTAATTAATAGCTTGATTAATAGTTTAATTAGTAGTTTAATTAATAGTCTAATTAATAGTTTGACCAACCGTTTAATTAGTAGTTTAATTAGTAGTTTAATCAATAGTTTAATTAGTAGTTTAATTAGTAGTTTTAGTTTAATAGAAATTTTAATTAGTATTTTACTAGTAGCTAGTCCCCCGATAAATTATATAATTTAAAGTATATAGTACTAAATTACTAACTTCTAAATAGAGATAGGTCGATTAGTAGGTCGATTAGTAGGTCGATTAGTAGATCGATTAGCAGTTCAATTAGTAGTTTAGCTAGCAGTTCGATTAGTATTTTAATTACTAGTAACGGTTTAATTTAAAATTTCGTTAGTAGTTTAAGAAGTAGTTTAACTAGTAGCTTAACTAGTAGTTTAATTAGTCGTTTTATTAGTAATTATATAAATAGCTTAATTAACTATTTAATTAATAGTTTAATTAGTAGTTCGATTACTAGTTTCAGTTTAACGAAAATTTTAATTAGTATTTTATTAGTAGTTTCTTTAATAGTTTTATTAGTAGTTTTATTAATAGTTTTATTAGTAGTTTTGTTAATAGTTTTGTTTCTAGTTTAGTTAGTAGTCTTAGTACTTTAATTAGTAGTCCTATTCGTAGGCTAGCTCGTAGTCTTAGTAGTTTTACTAGTAGTTTTATTAGTAGTTCTATTAACAGTTTTATTAGTAGTTTTATTAATAGTCCTATTAGTAGTTTTACTAATAGTTTTACTATTAGTGCTATTTGAGTTATTAGTTTTATTATTAGTTTTATTATTAGTTCTATTATTAGGTTTACTAATAGTTTAGCTAAGAGTTTATCTAATAGTCTATCTAATAGTTTACCTAATAGTTTAATTAATAGGTTTGTTAATAGTTTTCTTAATACCTAGTCCTACTAATAGTCTAATAGTCTAAAGTTACTAGTAGCTCTACTAATAGCTTTATTAAAATTAATAGTACTATTAGTAATCTTACTAATATTTTCGCTACGGGGACCTTTATACTAGTCGATAGGCTTTATATTTAGTAGGATATAGCTATATCTAGGTCTTTAGTATACGTTAAGCTCCTACTAAATTTTTATTAGCGTATTACGCTTATATCCGGGATTCGTTAAGCGCTTTCGATTTACGTTCTATGCTAAAATCCGGGGTAAGTCAAATTTCCCTTTAATATTTGTTTCGATTGACGTTCTACGCTAAAATCCGGGGTAAGTCAAATTTCCCTTCAATCTTTGATTGCATATTACTTCTGCGAAATTTCTTAGCCAATCATTTCGGTCTTGGCGGACAACTTGGATTTTCGCGGGCGGTGGCCGCGGTGTCTAGATTGGCAGCTGCGCTGCCAATAATAGCCTGTGCAGCCAGGCGAATCGCGAATACTTCGGGACTGCAGGCGCTTAACATTAAATACTGCAGATGGCTTCAGCTACACCGACCAAACCGACGTTGTCTATAGTTTTTGGTATGCTGAGCACCCTACCCCTCCCTCCAAACGTAAGGAATGGTCCATACATGGGAAGGCGGTTGTGATTACAGGTGGCGGCTCCGACATTGGGAAAAGCTTGACTCGCGCCTTCGCCGTTGCTGGACCTTCTCAAATTACCGTCTTGGGAAGAGCAGAAAATGTGTTGGAAGCGACTAAGCAGGAGATCGAAGCCCAGGATGAGGAAGTGACAATCAGCGTCCACGTTGCAGATCGGACGCTGCCGATCTTGCATCAATCGCAAAGGCTGCTTCCCTCATAGGTCGTTGGGATGTTCTGGTGTTCAACGCGGGCTATCTCTCTGACATCAAGCCGCTCATGGAATCGGATCCGGTGGAGTGGTGGAAATGATTCGAGGTGAGATTGCGTCGTGAAGCTATCGCGCAAAAGCTTTGTGCTCATGCATAGCACAGGTCAACGTGAGAGGGCTGCTCAATCTCACACAAACGTTCTTGCCCAGCCGGAGACCGCAAGCTACTCTGATCGGTGTCAGCGCAGGTTCCATTCGGGTTGAGGCCAGGTCCGCTGAATGGTCGTCGTAAAATTCCAGCAAGTTCGCCGGCATAAAGATGCTGGAGAGTGCGGCTGCTGAGATGCCGGATGTGCACGTTGTGAGTATGCATCCCAGCCTCGGTAAGTCCAGGTCTCGTCAGCAAGAACGATATGTTCTGCTCATACTCGCGGTCGAATCTGATATGGCAGCCAAAAAGCAATGCCTGGCAAAACCGAAGCACCCGAACCGGACAATTTCGAGCTTCCATCTCATTTCGCTGTCTGGCTCTGCAGGTGCATCGCCGATGCTGAGTGCTGATATATGTCTCATCTATCCGGTGTAATTGGGATGTCGATGAGCTGCAGGCGAAGAAGGCAGAGATTGAAGCTTCTCTGTTACTGACGGCGAATTGCATCGGATAGCCCTACTCTCCGTAGATGCATGTCATACTCAGTCCTCCATCTCCACATCATCCACAGCCTTGCGCTTCTTGCTTTTCTTCTCCGCGCCATCCTCGCTCTTCCGCTTCTTCTTTTTCTTCTTCTCTCCATCCTCTTGAGGCGCCTCGAAGGCCTCTTCCCTTTTCTTCTTGCGCTCCTCCATCTTCTCCTTCATAGCCTCTTCGCGACGCTCCTTCTTCGCGCGCTCCTTTGCAGCGTTGTTCAAGAAGTATTCTCCACTCTCGATCTGCAGATCAACCTTGCTCTTTTCTTGTGCTGGTGGGAATGGCGTGTAGACCTTCTTGCTCTTGTCGGTGACGTTGAACGGCTTTCTGCGCTTGGCCAAGTTGCGCTTCTTGAAGTGAGGCAGGAAGCGCTCCCAATTTTCATTCTTCAGCTCGGGATCCTTTGCCAGCTCGCGCTTGATCATGAGCTCTTTGATGTGGTAGATGGGGTGGATATTGGCCATGCAGTCCTCCACCACGCGCCGCACCTCTTTTAAATTTTTGTATCCGCCCATGACTGACACCGTATTTCCCTGCACAAGGATGTATGTCTGGGTGAGCAGTTCCAGGGCTTTGAGTGTGCTGCCGTTGGGACCAAGAATACGTTGCCGTCGCTTGACGAATCGCTCTTTATTCCGCACCATGCCACGGATTTTGATGACATCGCAGGCCATTCCATCCTCGAGAATCTTCAGGGCCTGCGGTGTAGGCACACTTCGAGCTAGAAGCTTGATCAAGTCGCGGGCGTTCAGGATGGCGGCGGGATCGAATGTCTTTCGCGTTGTCTTTACAGTCATGCTGCCCTCAACCAAGTCGAGCGTGCATGCGATTCCATGCTTCTCCAGCTGTTTGGTGATCGTTGGCCAGGAAGACTTCAGATACTGCTCTCGATATTTGGGGAAAAGAGTCGCGAAGGACGATTCCTCGCTGAATGTGCCGCCGGCATTTTGATCGGGCGTGAAGGCTTCTTCCTTCCATTTGTCGATGTCGTCCGTATCCCACGGCTTGTCCTTCTTGTACGTTGAAGGCATCTTGCCCGTCTAGCCTGTGAGATGTGGATTGTCGCGAGGCAGATGTTGACTCGCCAGAATTTCCAGAAAGAAAGTCGACATCGGCATTTCGGCTGCCGATACCGATGCCGATGCCATGGATCGTCTTAAGATGGGGTCAGAGAAAGTCAAACACATGGCCTACGCCTACACATGCTCATAACGATGATTTGCGTTCGATCAATGATACGTGGTATTGGCGTCTTATCGCGCTCGCCGCTATCAAGTTCCTGGGCTCAATCCGACCGAGGCGAGGGATGATACTATTTCCAACGCGAACGCTCTGCATCAAATACGGTCCGCTGCGACATCTTCCAGAGGCATCCACGATCGAGTTCATCGCGCGTAACACTTCTATTCCGGTCCCAAAAATCTATTGCGCGTTCACTCACAATGGCTGGACATATATCGTAATGCAAAGAGTCCGCGGCGAATGCCTTACATATAGCTGGAAGTCGAGATCGGCGGAGTCTCAGGCAACGATCCTACAACAGCTGAAGCAAATGATAGACAGTATGCGTCGTATCACACCACCCTCTCTCCAGCAATTGCCAATGCTCATGGCGGTATGCTGTGGGACTGTCGACTACCGGGAAAGTCCCTAACCTTTGGACCATTCGACAGCATCGGTTCTTTCCACCAGTATCTTCGAGGTGGCATAAAGTCTCAGTCCAGCGAATACCCGGTGGCCATCAACGAACTGGTACAACTTCATAGTCGAGAATGGCCCCCTCCCGTGTTCACTCATGGCGATTTGAGCAGTCTTAACATTCTGGCAGAAGGCGATACAATCACTGGCATTGTAGATTGGGAAACCGCTGGCTGGTATCCTCAGTACTGGGGATACACAACAGCATGCCAAGTGAACTTTCGTAACGCTTTTTGGCGTGCAGAAATCGAGAAATTTTTGGAGCCATGGCCCGAGGAACTGGAAATGGAGAAGCTAGAATAAGACAGACCTTTTTCGGAGACGTGTGACGCCTTCGATTCTATGTGCGAGAAACATAACTGGTTCATGGCCCCTTTCTGTGTCCACAGTATTACCCATCAATCACGGGATAGTCTCTGTGCCTTTAAGCGGGTCGTATGTGGAGGGCTTGCTTATGTCGAAAGATCTCCTTCCGTCAAAGCGATGGTCATGTCTCTTTCTCTCCATGTAGGCCATTGCTGTATTCCTTACCTTGGTCCAGTCAAGCTGACAAGTGCCCATAGCCCTTCCATCTTCCTCAAGGCGCTTGAGCGCTTCAATCACCCAATATACACGCATCGTATCAAATACGCCTTTTTAGCCTTAAGTCCAAATGTTGCCCTTTGGTGTCTCCGGGACACAGATCGATACGTGCTCTTTCCATCGAGGCGTCTCTATTCTTGCTGTCGGGCTAACCCGAGGTTGAAATCGAATGCTCACAGCGGTTTGACTGAGGTGTGCATTCGCAAGGCGGTTATTTGTAACGGTATGATGTAAGCCTTGCCAAACAAAGCAAGGGGCCATGGGGAGATAGCCCCACCATCATGGAGGCATATCATAGGCATCCGCATTTCTTGAATTTATAACGACACGTCTGGTCTCATATCCGTTTCTTATTCACATGTCTCTACGACTGCAGCCAGAATTGAGCTATCCGGAGCGATTGGCGACCTTCGACGGCTACTGGGACGATGCGGAAGCATCCGCCAGACAACTTGCCGCCACTGGCCATGTCTACGATCGACCTCCACTCGAAGCACTAGAAGAGGGATCCAGATGTATCTCATGCGCAGCATTTGCTCCACGTGTTGCCAGTGTCAGGATACTCGAAGGTCCCGTTGGAGATAATGTTACCGGCTTCGAACGCCACCCAGCTAGAGGCTTCAATCTCCATCACCCACAATGCACATACCTTCAGTCCAGAATCCCATTGGAAGTCCGCGTCGAGTCTGCAGGAACAGGCGCTCAATTCGTTGATCTGAGAAGCAAATTTGAGAGAATGTCGACGTATCAGCCTCCAGACTCTCAAGAGCAAAGTGCTACCACAGCGGCAGTCCAAACGTGCTCTTTCTTCACTCTGCCCACAGAGCTACGACTACAGATATACTCATACGTCATGCCCAAGTTAGACGCGGAAACCAAAATAGTGCCTCTAAATTATTCAGGACGCATTCTTACGGAGGTTGCCTATAGGAAAATAGGTCCTCGAGATGCCACCAAGACAAACTTGCTGGCCACCTGCCACGCAATCTACGATGAAGCGATAGAGATGATCTTCTCTAATATCACATACCGCTTTGCGACAAGCAAGGAGCTATACATTTTCCTTCGACGAATTGGTCACCGTGGCCGTCAATTGCTCCAGTCGGTCGACCTTGTGTGTGGTTGTCGGGAGGACGCCATTACCCTCGCTCTGCTAGCTTCGTGCCCGAAATTGCAGAGTATTACACTCAGATTCTCAAGGCCATGGCTCACGTATCAGTCGGCGCCTATCTGGGTCTTGGATGGCGTCGCATGCCTTCTTCAACTGAGTGGACTGCACGAGGTCAGACTCGAGCAGGCTTATAGCAGCAAACCATATTTGTCGTCGGCGTCCAAGGATGGTCAGATCGTGGAGAGAGAATTGAAGAGGCCGCGGGGCGCAAAAGGAGGCATTAGATGGGTTAACGGCATGATTGACATGTGACTGAAAATGGTCTGATTGGCGTGGACGAAAAAAAGGAGGCGTCGCAATCATGTGGCTGCTGATGATCGGGCTCAATCTGACTGCGCAGGTCGCCCATTCTGGATGATATGATGCCGAGCGAGTTCCACTTCAATAATCGCTTCAAGTGCCTCATGCTGGCTCCTCAGCCTGGTGTCCCTCGACCTGACGCTGACTCTTGCTGGCTCACAGGTAATCACACTTTCATAAGAAGCCATCAGTACCTAGACCAGAGATGGCGACTCTGGCCCAGTTGAATGAATGCCGCCGACATATTCAGCATCTTCGAGATCTACTCAACAAGCAGCTACGCGGATCTACACCTCCGATTCGAAGCTGGCTACAACAAGAACATGCAAATGCCATAACACTCAACCCGGACCTCAAAGCAACACGACTACTTCTACGCCAAGTCCGCCGATGACCAAGTCTTAGCCATAAAGTCTTAACCCAAAGACTTCATGAAATCCTCGGACGCAAGCTTTCACCATACTCACTGGTGCGATCAACCGTCACGGACTCGGCGATCAATAAGAATCAGGCCGAAAGCTCGGCCATGATAACAATTACGGCCGCCATCTATCTGCCTTTACGTCTCACGACAAGCGTCTCCGGTACGAAGATCAGAGAACTTAGCTAGTCAACTCCCTCCGTGGTGGATGGTGCTCGTGGCAATCGCGTCGGCTGCGTTTCTATTGTACCTGTTCACGAGAGATAGCGGACTAGACAAGAAAAGCCGGTCTCAATGAATTCGTACTAAGCCTAGCATCAAGCTTTACGACAATGACAACGAGGAGCGAGAATGAAGATAAAGCGTCCACATCCATGTCTTTCTATATAAACGAGTGTGATATCCCCTAAAGAAAGAGCATATCCCAAGTTGGAAAAAATCAAGAACCATGAATCCAAAACACTTTTCATTTGATTTCGAAACCAGCTGCTCCACGCATTAGTACAATCGATAGACCGATCCACAAGTATCTGGACGTCCAGCAGAATCCTCCGCGCGGGCCCCCTCATCCCTAGCTGGTTGATGCTGTCGATGATTTTATTATTTTGAGATGGTTCAGTAGCGGTGTCCAAAAGGTAGGATGATTGGCGTTTGATGGTGCTTGGGCGAAGCCGCGAGGGCGAGGGCAAAGATTACGGGATACGTTGTAGCGATTGTTGTGCTGTGGGAGGGAGAGATGTGTTGGATAGCTCGAATGCTGGTGTTCTGGAGATACCTTGTCATCTGTTGCATCGACCAAGCGATTTATGTACTGCTCACTCGCCATGGCGACGGAAGTGTCTAAGCAGCCCGAACATGTTTAATAACTGGTATTGCCAAATGCCCGGCTAACACTCCTTACGGCCCTACCATCTATCCAGTCTGTAGGAATGTTTTCATTGCAACAGCTCTACGTGCTGTCACCGAAGCATTTCCAAGTTCACACAAGCACCATGAGTTCGTGTTGGCTCTAGATTATTGTCCTGTAAGGACTTAGGATAGTTATTTCAAGCTGCATCACCAAACCCTCAGCCAGAACAGACGCGAGGCAAATCGCTTGCGGTGAAGAAATTCAGGCCTATTAAAAGAAGGCATGCTAAGAGACGGCATTGACGAAACACCAACAAGGTAGACATATGCCGCTCATACCTTACCGTGACACATGCCTGTTCCACCATAATAATTGCTTTGATAGAAATATCGGGTTGAGTTACCGATGGATGGACGGGCGTCCCGGTCATGTTTCTGACTGATCACAATATCCCGCTGCCTTTAACCAGCGCCCGGAGTTCGAGACCAGCGTCGGTTTGTATTGAACTCCACCGGCGTGGTCGTTGGCTCGAATTGAACTTATCATTGCTTGGCTTGGACAGTGCGAGTTCCTCCGATTCCGTATGGCCCTTTACACAAAAGGGTCTTGGACAACAAGATTGAATTCTACTACCGCGAAAGCCTCAGACACCGTCATCGAAGCAAGTCCATGCTAAACTATCTCTCGTATGCAATTAAGTACGAATCAATCGTCCCATACCGAGTCCGCGAAACGCCGCATGCTCAGAGCCGCTAATTGCAAATTCATCTGTCGTTCGTCTCTTCGTCTCAATATAACCTCATGACAATCATAAGTTTCTGCCGTCTTCGTCATCAGGGTGCTCAGCGTCTTCGAAAAATCAACCTCTCATTTCCCTTTCTTTGATCAAAGATCATTATACCCCAAAACCCTCTTCGGCAACCCGCGATCCGCAACAGCCCAAGTCCACGCCCGTCCCGCCTCTCCAAACCACAGACTCTCCGGTGCAGAACTCTTCTCCAGCATTCCATCCTTCTCCATACTCTTCATCTCATGACCAGTCGTATACGTCAGAAAGTGTTCAAACTCCTTATCCTCTAACGCCAGCGCATTCCCAGAAATTCCATGACATAAACAAGGTTCTTTCGTCAGTAACCCTCTCTCTAATATACATTCTCGACCTTTGGTAATGGCTTTGGTGATGCGATCTTGGAGGGCTGGGGAGAAGAATTCTTTGATCGACTCCAAAGAAGCTACGACGCCTGGTGCTCCGTGACAGATTTGAACGAGACGGTCGCGTTCGGGAGGCACGCTGGAGGGGAAATTTCCGGATTCGGGGTATTGGTATGTGAGTAAGACGGCGAGTTCGGCTTCGAGTTTCTCGGCGTATTTTTTGGGATCTGTGAGGACGATTTGGGTTATGATTCCCATGGCGCCGTGTACGGCTCCGATGTAAGTCTTCCCTCTCCATTTCCAGGGTCGTGGGGAGTCGAGGATAGCTTCCACCACGTCGTCTTGGTTGTCGGTTATGATCTGGAGGGTCTTGGGGTCGTCCATGAAACTTGCTTTTACCATGCGGAGCAAGTAGAGGTAGCCTGCTCTTCCGTATAATAGTTCATTCTCTGTGCCTTCTTCGAGGACTTCTGCCGAGTAATCGCAGAGGTTGTTGACCATGTCTACGTCTTTGCTTGAAGCTGCGCCGATGGCGAGGAGGGAGAGAATGTCGTCGGTGATGCCGCATTTCCCTACGCTAGGTCCCGGGTACGAGGTTATGTTGTCTTGGGCATGCTTCAGGTAGGCTGCACTCCATGTTCCTAGGGCGTGGCCTTCGATGACCATGTCTGGGTACATTTGTTGTAGGACGAGGAAAACGTAGGCGACTGAGACGGGACCTTTGAATAGGCCGCCGCCGGGCTTGACAGAGGCTGGAGGGTGGTCGGTTACGAGGCGTGTGAGTGAGGCTTCGAGCTGGCGGCGAGGGTCTGTATAGTGGCATAGTCAGCCAAGCGTCGCGTGTCTGGTCTCTGGATGAGATTGTAGTACCTCGCCGTGCCAACGGCGCATCGTTCTTGAAGTATCGCGGCGGCATCTTGCAGCCAATGTTTGAATGTCAAGGCCGAGCAGTCGAGATCGAGATGCAAGATGCAAGATCACAGCCGCATCACTTCTGGCCGGTTGTCCACCATTCCACCACCAGCACCAGATAGACAGCGCAACACGTCCACAAAAGTGTTTTCTGTGCTCCGCATGCGCGTCGGTGAGATGTCGGTGAGCTGTGGTGCAGAGCGCAAACTTCTGGAAGTGATCGCTGCCTCACATGAGTGTGTCAAACAAGGTGATCCTGGTATGCGATCAGAAGTGACGTCGGCGCGAGAACGGACTCAACTCCGGCACTTTTCACAGGCTCGGAGATCATTCACTTGGTACCTACAATTGGCTTCGTAGATCTACAGCGTGTCGCTGCAGGATTCGACAGGGTCTATACGCTTATAGAGCCAGGGAAGGCATGCGTGCAATGGTGCCCCAAATTCGTTCTCGTCATTATTATATCCCATCTACAGCAGTACAGAGCCAGCAAGTACTAGTGCGATATTTCCTTTCTCGTAGCCACCCACCCACTCGTTGCGGTATCCTGTATCGTGATCCATTCAATGCACCAAACTCCTTTTCTGTGCAGTATTCGAGCCCAAAGAAGCTTCGGACTGCCTCTACCTGATCCGGTCGAGACGGGCACGGTTGACAGCAATCTGGTCATCGACCTTGTCAGTCTTGCCAATGATGCGGTCGATATGCTTGTTCTGGCTGTCGATCTCGTCGCCCATGGCCTTTCCAAGCTGGTTCAACGTACGCGCTCCACGGTGGATGGCTTCTAAATTGTCGTCTATTTCATTCTCCATCTCATCGTCTTCGGAGTCTGCCTCGAACTGGTACTTGGCTCTGTCGGCGAGATTGCGGTTGGCATTTGCACGCACAACATTGCCATTAAGGTCACGTTGCTGCTGCTGTTGACGAGCGGCCGAGCTGTAAGCTTCAGACCGTGTAGCATCAGCTTGCCGTCGCTCTGCTTGGTGTTTCTCCAAAGCAATTGCGTTCGCCGCCTCCTCGCGCTTCCTAGCGGTGAAGGGGTTCGCAACGTGCACAGCAAACATGGACCTATTCAACGTCTTCAACTCGCGGGCTTTTTCCTCAGCAAGCCGGTTCTGATTAGACGCCATGTCGAGGTTGCGTTCGGTGTTGTGAATTCGTTCTCCTTGTGCTCCTAGTCTTGCAAGCGTCTCTCGACCTGTGGCTTCTGCCTGCTCTGCAATCCTTCGTGCATTGCGGGTAGAAGCGACGTCTTGCTGTTTGATGAATCTGATCTCCTGCTTTGCTGCCTGGACATCCTCTTCTTCCTGCTCCTCTGCTGTCAACTCACGGGCGGGACCTGCGCCATAACCGCCAGAAGTTTCACTAGAGCCGTACCCGCCAGCATTACTGTAGCTATTGTCTCCACCAGACTCTTGTGCGGCGTACAGGTCAGAAGGCTTGTTCGCCGCTCTCTGCGCTGCATCGCCAAACAAAGCATTCCTGCCAGCATCTGTGCCCATTGTCTCATTGCTGTTCGTTCTTCCAAGTCCACCATATCCACCTGCCCTCGACTGTGAAGGCCCCGAGGATGTGCCATATGGATCTGATCCATAGCCACCATACTGTGCCTGCTCCTGTCTATATCTGGCTTGTGGAGCACCTCCATAACCACCTTGTGGAACCGGGCTCTTCTCGTAGCGGCTCGGGGTTGGTCCGTTGCCATACGCCGGGGGAGCAGTACTCTGGCTGCTTATGCTCAGGTTGCCCATGCTACTTGTGGGAGGTTGTGACGAGTGCAGGCTGGCGCTGCTCTTCATGTACGGGTCATTCTGGGCCTGGTTCGCATATGGATTGCTGCCGCCTTGGGTGGCATAAGGATTGCCGCTCGACTGTGCCGGCACGGCATAGGGATTGTTCGAAGCAGGAGCTGGCGAGCCTGATTTTGGCGCTTTGGAGCGACTGCCGAACAGCGACTTCTTCTGCGAGTCGAGGTCGCCGTCTTTGTCGGATTTCTTGAGTCCGAAGGGCATTGTGGTGGTTTCGACGCTGCAAAGTTTGGGTTGGAGGTTTGTTGTTGTAGAAAGGAAGGGTAGCGACTGCGAATGTGGTGGAGTTGGTCGGAGTTTCAGATGTCGATCAGGAGAGGAGTAGTAAGTTATCGGTGGAGGGGAGGGGGATGTTGGACGTGGTCGTGTGCGCTGAAAGTGTGGCTAAGGCTTTGAGGTGGAGTGGACCCTTGTCAGAAGCCGCCAAGCCATTGGGCTGGAGCACAAAGACAGCTTTCTGTCCAACTTCCAGGCATCAGAATAATTGCGATATGTCCGAGCCTCGTTGTGCTTAAAATATGCCCCCCTTTGTGAAGCTGTGAAGTGGAAGCTCAACGTCCCCAAGACGTGTGGACGCGGACGTAGAAAGTACACCCTCTTACAAGCTTTCGGGGAACACTTTTCTAGCTTTTCGAGCCTGTCTTGCGCCTGAGTCACTAGAATTGAGCAGTGTCGTTGGTTAGTCGGCCTGTTGAATGCTTGTAACGATTCACAATCTACCACTCGAACGGTGAGTTTAGGCCCTGTCTGCTTGCCACCGATTATAGTATAACCGAGCCGAGTTGTTATAACCTCTTCTTATAATCGCCCTTGCCTTATTATAATCGATTATTGCTTCCTCGCTGTCTCGCTATGTCTATAACCTCGCTAAGTTGTTGCTATATATAGCAAGATCTATAAAACCTACTCTTAAGGTAGTTTTATAGCTATTCGTACGCCTAGTAGACTTCCGGCGCGGCGCTATAGTATCTACCTCTTACTATAGAATAAAGCCGTATATAATAATAGTATAGCGATTTCGAGGTATTATTAGTACGATAGAGCGCCTACTATCTATTATATACGCCGTAGGCGCGATTTCCGCGATAATACCGCTATTTATCGAGGAAGCGCCGAGGCTTCGAAGGCGCGCGATATATCGACCGCTAGGACGTATAACGACTTAGATAGAGCGCAATAAGTTAGAGAAAGAGGTATTTAAGATAACGAGAGGGCCGGCGCGGTAATATTATAAGCGTACGCGACTAAGGCAACCGGTATTACGCGCGTTTATCGATAAACTATAGAAGGTTAGATTAAGAGATAAGAAGTATTTAGTAGAAGCGAGGGTTATCGTATTTCTCGTCTATATAGCGTATAATAAGACCTGCGCCGAGTTAGCTAACGACTTCGGTATTACGAGAGATACGGCGCGGCGGCTAGTAGTAGAGGTATCGAAGTTAGTATATCGGATAGTAAAGGAATAGATTAAACTACTATAGAAGGACGATATTCTACTATAGGCAGTAGGTAATAGAAGCTATCGATTTTAGCTATACTTTAAAGGTATTATAGGCGTAATCGATAGCACCTTATTATAGGCATTTCCGTCGAAGATTAACTAAAATCTATAGCGCTATCGGAAGAGTTACATTACGTAGAATATAATAGCGGCCTACGACTCGAAGTTACGCTTCTTGTTTTTAATAACTAGTTACGAAGGCTCTACGATAGACAGTACTATATTAAGGAAGGCCTATTAGTTAGGCTTCTAAGTACTAGATAGATACTTCTACCTTACCGACGGTAGTTATTCCTTTAAAGATCGACGACTTCTAGTACCTTATTAAAGAGTACGGTATTATCTTCGAGAGTAGGGTAAAGCGGAAGAACGACCTACTAATTATAAAGAGATATTTAACCTCCGATATGCTTAGCTTCGTAACTGTATTAAGCGTGCCTTTAGCGTACTAAATCGGCGGTTTAAGGTTATTCGAGACAGTCTAAATCGGTAGACTATTTAATAGCAGAATCGGTTTATTACTACCTATACTATTATCTATAATTTTATTATTTCTAACGGTAGACAACCGCTATCGAGCGAGCCTAAACTAGTACTATCTAATGCCGAGTTAGAGGCCGAAAGAGAGGCTAATTAGACAGCGGAGGTCTACGAGGATAATAGGCGGTATACTAGGGGTATAACTAATAAAAGTTAGGCGGATTATCGTAATAGGATAGCGAAATGGATATAGGCTAACTATAAGGCGTAGTCGACAAAGACAGGTATAGATATAAGGGCGCAGAAGCAAGAACTGCCGGTTAGAGTATAGCGAAGGATATAGCAAGGATAGCGGATAGTCGTTAGATGTCTATACGAACAGCGCAGGCTAGTTTTAGTAATAAATTTGGTAAGGAAGTCGTCTCCGAGTTCGAAGGGGGTATATTCGGACATTACTAGCGCCTCTTTAATATACTCTCGTTCTCCTATCGAAATTCTAGTAGGGTTAAATAGCAGGTTCTTAGCACTAGTTTAAGATATTAGTATTCGAGTCGAGGGGAGATAGCTTTTTTACATATAATAGCACCTTGTACGTAACCGTAATTTGTTAGCAAAAATTAATAATACCTCTATACAAATCGATAGTATAGACGTTAGCGTGCATTTCAGTCGAAAGATTGTTCCTATACGCCGAATTCTCGTATCTAACCGCCTATTTATAAGCAAAATATTATTAATAATATTATATTCTCCTACTATTCTTAAACCTTCCTACTAACTACTACTTATTGCTACTAACTATACTATATATTGCTACCCTCTATTATCCGTAGGTAATTATTCTAACGGTCGTTAGCGCGCAGATCTATTAAAACGGCGTAGAAATACTCCTTAAACCACTTACTAGTAAGGCTTATCGCTACCTCTACGTAGTCGTAATCGGCGCCCTTCTTCGCGACCTCTCTTACTAACAACATCCTATACGGCATTAGTAACTCATTCTTCGCCTATATCTTCGGGTCTAATAAGCGCTTTGTTACTATTCTAACGGCGGAGCTAGTAGTAGCATTATTAGCCTATTTCTTCGCGAGGGCGGTAGTAGTATTAGCCTGTTTCCTCGCAAGGGCGCGCTCTTCCTTTCCGTCCTTTACAACCTCCGCTACTATTAGAACGAGAGGCTCGAATGCCTTCTATAAGGCCTTAGCGGTACTAGTGTTTTTCTAAGAGGCTTTATCTACTAATTTATAGACACGATTAGCTTCCTTCTGCATCTTCTTCTAGTGCTTTTCCTACGCCTTCGCGGCCTTTAATACTATTAATTGCTCTTCCGTAAACGACTGCTCCGATAGCTCTACTACCTCGTCGTCCTTACTATCTTCCGATTCTTCGCCGGATGCGCTACTTTCCGCTAGTTCCTTAGTAGTAGCTATATAGTCGCCTACCGCTATCTCCTAACCGATTAACTCGTCTATAATCTTATAATAATCGGGCAATTCGTTACGGAAGGTAGTATACCTTAGATTAGCGCTAAAGTAGTCGTCTTCTATATCCGACTTAGCTATTAGAGGCATACTATTCTAACCGCTAATATACTTTAGGTAAGCAACCTATACACCCTAATCTCTCTTAATAGAACCCTATTTGTTCTTTAAAGCGGCATTATTGCGATTAGTACTAAACCTCTTATTTATAAGGGTAGCGACGTTACGAAGGTCCTTAATCTAGAAATTATTAGTATCTGTTCTACGGCTAACCTTCTAAAGCTCTAACAACTGCTTAAGGAAGTATTTAGTCTATTTAGTCGTCTAGTATATAGGCGTTATCCGAGCCTGCTTTAGAGTAGGTGTTTGACTCGTTGTTACTATACGTTTACGAGCCCCTTTAGTAGAAGGCTTCTTAGTAGTCTTCGGCGTCTTAAGTTAAGCGGATTAAGATGCTATTATAAGCGGTTACTTAGTAGAAACTAATAGAGAGACTCACTGCTTTACTATACTAATATTTATATAGTAAAACACTATCTAAACTAGTAGTACTCCTCCCTCCGGGTTCGCTTATACACCGCTCGAATACGCCCTCGTATACCGCTCGAATATACCTTCTATACCGCTCGAATACACCTTCTACACCGCTCGAATACACTCTCGTAGAGCGACAATCCTTATATAAGAGCTGAATTAGGTAAAGAGATAGAAGAAGCCGAGCCGCAGTACCGAGAGGTTTAAAAAGTAGATACATAACACCTAGCGCTGTCTGGTTATAATCGATTATAAGAGGCTATAATCGACTGCGGTTATAAGGTTATTATAACCTGACAGTTATTGCTATAATCGGTGGCAAGCAGACAGGGCCTTAGGAACCTTGTGTTCCTTCGGTTCTTGAAAGAAGGTGTACAATAGTCAATGAAGTACTGTACTATGCTGGCCGAATGAATGTTCGATGGAGCACAGCTCGGCCCAATCTATCTAAGTTATGGTCTATGTGAGCGGCAGAGCTAGATCGAGTTCGACGCGACATCTGATGTAATCGTATCAGTGCATCTCCCTCAGCTTTTTCATGGCAGCCGGCTGATATCCGTTCCAGCTCGCTGTTCCCAGAAGCCGACGATGCGGTTCATGAAACTCCAGACGCCTCGCTAATATCACTTCACTACAAGTACAATCATCTTGCGGGACAGCATCCGACTAAGACGGAACGCAAGTCAGCAAACGTCGGCGGCCTGATTCACACTCGGTCTTCTTACCTCAGCTGCGGGCCCTTTCTAAACGCTATCCGCTCTCTTAGGCGGAGCTGCCCATTGCAAGATCTTCTCACTCTTCGGCGTCATAGCTCCCGATGGCATACTTGCCGCCGGAACTCGCAGACCTCCAGAGGCTGTTGGAGGAGCTTTGGAGGCGGTAGAAGAGTCATTCTCCTGACTCGGAACGTTGCCATTGGTCTTAGATTTGGTGTCTTTAGCAACGGCTCCAGCACGAAGTAAAGCGATCACGCTCATCAGTTTCTCCTTATCAGGACTTGGAATGTCCCTTTGCACCAACTTGGCCGCCTCATCCAGGAACTTTCCTGCTTGGCCTGGTGAAGCTTGGGTGGCCAAAATGTTGTAGGCATAGACTTTAGTGTCGGCTTGGGAGTGCTGATTGTGGACGATGCGAATGCAGAGACCGCGACACACCTCGTAGCGCCTTAGGTCACGCTCTTGCATGGCGAGGGACAGCAGCTTCTTGCAGTCTTGCTCAGCACTACGGATCTCAGATTGGAGGCGAGAGAGATGTTTGACGAATGGATCGTCTTCGGATCGAGACTGAATACGAAGTTCTTCCAGAGCGCGATTAACCGAGTTAAGGTCCGGGCAAGTGTTCTTGGAGAAGATAGCCTTGACGTTGGGTGTCTCTGGCGTTGGACTCTGAGTGCCGCTACCGCTTCCGAGGCTAAATCGTTAGTTGGACGAGCTAAGATTTCTGTCATGCTCATGCATACCTGTGAGGCGCAGACGACTTCTCGTTACGGTGAAAAAGACTGCTCGAGGAGCGATTGCCGTTGTTTCCAAGGCCTTTGAAGATTTTCAGCGAGCCATAGCCCGAGGTTTGTCTCTTCAACTCTGGCTTGACATCTAGCTTCAAGTCCGGCTTGTTCTGCTTGGAAGTAGCAGTCGGATTGGATGGTGGCGCTTTCGTGCTTGATGGTGATCCTGAAGGTGGTCCGTTCTCCTCACAGCTAACGGCCCTGCTACCAGTCGCTGGCTGAGATAGTTGCAAGTCGCCACCTTCGCCATGATCTGGTGTGACCTTGATCTCGGGCGAGGTGACACTGGAATTGGTCTGCGAGCTAGCTGGCGATGCCATACTCGAGTTTGGTGTTTGCTTTATAGCATCTGGTTGTATTGTAGGTGCAGGATTAATTTTCGATGTTTACGATGAAGTCGCGGTGAGTGCACGCTTCGGAAGGACCAGCTCGTGACAATCGATGGAGTGAAGCACGAGGCAAGTGCAGTGCCACGTTCCAAGTAAGTGCGCATCCAAGGGTTCAAGTGATCCCCTTAACGTCTCGGCACGGGGTTGTATCATACGGATGAAGCTTGTGATATTGAATTCAGTGTTCTCGAGGTAAGATGTGGTGGTTTGTGCGCCTGCTGATTAAGACACGCTTTGACCATACCATTCCGAAATTTCTGTTCGCGACATTTGGCTCGCTGTGTATAATGGCAATTTTCGGGAGATGGTAGGAGCTCTGTGAGTTGACGCCATGGCAGAGGCCTCAGAATTGAGGATGATTGTCACCAATGCGGAAGTCTTTGCCGCCTTCTTTGTTGTGTTGGCGGGAAGCCACCAGCCAAGACTGCCAAGCCCAATGTTCTCCAGCGATGCAAGGAATGCTGGAACAACTCATATTATTAACTTACCAAACGCCAAGATTGAGGGACCTTGCGGGAACTGACTCAGTGACTCCTGCATTGTCGATAATCAGGCCTGGCCGCCTAGACTATTGTGGACACTAAACGAACGTCTGCCTCTCAGTCTTCTATCGTCACCACTTTCTGTCCTTCCGTCCAAAAATTTCCGAAAACTTCCAAACGCTTAGATATTCCAGCACTTCATGCTGCCACAGCTGCCGCTGTTGGCAAATCCACAAGAGTTGGCCGTGATCGAAGAAACAGTGCCTGAACAGCCCTCTCCGTTGTACACAGCACACTGTCCGCCGCTCCTCAAGTTGAAAGATGATGGTCGAGTGAAAGTGCCAGAGGAGCACGCTCTCGGACCTGTGGAACCGCCATCGGTGAACCAGCCGCAGTAGCTAACGTCTCCATTGATCAGTGCTCTCTTGCGGCAGGTTCGAAGTCCACTCTTCCCACGTCTTCTCTTGATCGCTTAACCACTTGAATCGATATCGTCAAGACTCTGCGACATTCTAACTTGCTCAGCTTCCAACTATAGGCATACGATCGAATCATACCAATGTAGCAAGTTTACCGCTGCGAAGGACCTCACGTCTTGAATGGTGCGGCGGATATACCATTGAGTAGAACAAGAGCCATCATCGATGTGTCAAGGATGTGGAGGAATAGCTTAGTGTTGACAAGCAATGTAGCTTCTATAGGACATAAGGGCAAAGCATTCAACTGGTACAGTGGTGTCTTCAGCGATGTTGGTTTTGAGTGTGGCTGATGGGCCGTCATACCGGGATTAGCTTGCTCCATAGTGTCTGTCCATGCTACAGCGAGCCGAACTCGCAGAGCAAGTCCGCAGGCTGAAAGATCCACAGAAACTGCCGAATCGTGGCCTTGAGACGGAGTTCGTGCCGGTATTACGAGACTGGCTAGGGCCAAGTCGGGCGATGAAGGCGCTCTTACAATCTTGCAGGTTTTGAGCAAGTGTCACGGGCGGTGAATCGATTGAAGATCGAGCGACGGAGCATCTGCAGAAGAAGACGTGCAACTTGTTCTCGACCTGGCTCGGGAGATCCCCGGTTTTACGTCGTCTATCCGGGGTTTCGTCAGTCACTTCATACCCGCTGTCGCGGGGGTTTAAGCCATACGTAAAATCGCCTTTTCCTAGTAGGCCATACGTAAAACTCGATACTGTCGATGTTCCAGTCCTATATAGGTATCTAGGTCTATACAGTATTAAACCGCGAGTCTAAATATCGTATTAGTAAGGTTATCCGAGTGTATAGTAGCTATAGACCTTACTATCGCTATTTCTTATATAATCCTTAGTAGGCGCGTCTACCTTATTCTAAAGCGTGTATTCCTCCTGTTTCTTATATTCTACTATACGGATCGTATATAAAACTCGATATAGGGCGTAATAAGGGTAAAAACGTAAAAAAAATATAAGCTAAGTAGTTAACTAAGATAGAGAGGATAGAGAGGGTAGTAGATCGAGTCGTTTCGAGGTACCGCGAGTTAGAGGCTAAATCGGACAATAAGAAGGTTAGTATTCGAGCGCTTTATAAGAGTAAGAAAGCAACTAGCCTATATTATCGTATTTACTAGCGGTTAAGGGGCCGTAGATCGCTATTTAATTATTCTTAGACGATGTGAGAAGGGTATATTAGCAGGTAGATAGGGTAGTAGTAGGTACGAGTAGTATTCGATAAGGATCTAGAAGGAGAGGGAGGAAGGCAGGCAAGTTAGCCTAACGCTAAGCGCTAAGCCCTACCTAAGGCACCGAGACCCCGGCTTTACTCGGCCTAACTATATACTAATTACGTATAGCCTCTTTAGCCCTAATATACGCTTCCCTTCTAAAGGCCGCGCCCTCGTAGCCTATTAATTTCGACCTCTATTGCTACTAACTTAGCAAGTCTAATAGACTGCTTAGCTCGCGCTAAATTAAACACTTAACTACCTAATTATATAACTATATCAAACCTCACTTTTTAATATAACGTCTAACTCTAACTGCGCTATCTTTGTATATAATAAAGTAAAGGGACATAAAGCTACAAGAATTAAGGGCTATCGACTAATTATAATACGAGCGCGCCTTCCCTACTATAATAGGTAGGCGTACGAGGTATTGTAGTACTGCCTCCGTTCTAAGTAATATCGTTCCGAGTTCTCTACGTCTACTCTAAAAGACCTAGAAATGTCCGCTCCGAGGGTTTGTCCGTTCCGAGGGTTGTTCTTATTATTACGAGGACTATTATTTACTGTCGTAGTTTCACTAGCCCTAATTGGTTAGGTTTAGTAGCCTTCAATTGTTAATCTTATCTTATCTTTTAAAAAATACAGCTCGTCTAGTTTCTATAGGTAAAGGCTATTATAAGTATAGTAGTAGAGGTTCGCCTCGCTTAAAGGGCTAGATAGATCGAGGAGTAACCTATTATCCGCAAGATCGACCCTAGCTAGCTTAGCTCTATAGTTTTGCCTTTAGTTAGTTAGTCTATTAGTCTACTTAATCTTTTAAGCGGCTTAAAGTTTTAACTTAGCCTTAAAGTTTTAATCAAACTTTTGACAGGTTTAAGCTTTAACTTAGTTAGTATAGCGCCTTAGGCTCGCAGTATAGGTAAGGTTGTATCTATAGGCGTAGTAACAATAGCAGGTAATATTAATAATAGCGGCGCTAGTCGTCTTAGCGCTAACTTTACCTCGCTTTTAATCTTCT
The DNA here is from genome assembly GCF_000340215.1 of Pseudocercospora fijiensis CIRAD86. Lineage (NCBI taxonomy): Eukaryota > Fungi > Ascomycota > Dothideomycetes > Mycosphaerellales > Mycosphaerellaceae > Pseudocercospora > Pseudocercospora fijiensis. Next base: position 3,683,279 of record NW_006921539.1, on the reverse strand, counting down.
TCTTTAACTAATAACAACTCGGTAACACCGTTACTAATATAGCTATATCCTTCCTTCCTTAACTAGCGATATACCCCGCAACACTATTACTAATATAGCCGCGCCGGCCGCGCCGATTGCCTAGGCCTCGAGGCCTCGACGGAATAAGGGAACAAGAGGGGGACCTATAGGGCGCGTTAGTAAAGAGGTAGAGTCCTTAAAAGAGCAGGCAATTAGTTAACGCGTTATAGCGCGCTTGTTAATACTCGGTGCGCGTTCACTATAGTAGTATAGTCTTATTATCCTTTGTTGCTAATAATTGCTTGCTTCTAATTAGTTAGCTAATAGCACCCCGGGGGTAGTATTAATCCTAGGCCTTAATAGTAACATTATAAGCTTTTAGCCTTCTTCTTATCCTTTACGCTAGTCTAATACTCATTTAACAACTCGGTTATGTCCTTAAAGGAGTTTTTAGCTTCCTATAAGTCCTATTCTAGTAAATAGCCTTGCTATCTTAATAGGTACTCCTTCTTGCCTTGCCTAGTCCGATAGTTTAGGATACGTTCTATAGACTATAGTTCTTCGCTATTAGCTAAGACTTCTTCTAACTTAGCAGGCGCTTTATCGCCTTCGCGTTAGTAGTACGGTTTAAGGAGGGAGATATAGAAGGTATTATAGATAGTGTAATAAGGTAGAAGCTATAACTAGTAGGCCTAGCTATTGCCCTTCGGTTCTCGGATACGGAATAGCCTAATATATCTTAGTACAAGCTTAGGCCTTGTTTTGCCGTTAGGTAATAGGTGTTTGCGGATACGGAGGTTCTTAGTGCTTAGTATAACTATATCGCCTTGCTTGAAAGTTATTAGCGCACAGTGTTTGTTACAGTAGGCCTTCTAATATACCTAGGCCTTTACTAGTTTGTTAGCTATCTTAGCGTAAATCTCTCGTATCTTTTAAACCCTCTTAATAGCCGCTAGTATCTTAGGTTAACCCGCTTCCCTTTCCTTACGCTCGGCCTCGAGCGATAGGTCTTGTAGCATAGCAGCGTTCTAGCCTATTACAGCTATACATAGTAACACCTTAGTTAATAAGTAGACACTGTTGTTATACACGAATTCTATAGGCTATAGGAGGTTAACCTAGTCGTTAGGGTTCTCGTTAATGTAACTGCGCAGGTACTACTATAGGGTAGTATTCTGCCTTTTAGTCTAACTATCTATTTGTAGATAGAATGCTATAGATAGGCGATACTTAAGTCTCAGCTATAGGCAAATCTTACTCTAATAGTAAGATATAAATGTCGAGCCCCGGTCGGAGACTATCCCCTTAGGGGTTCCTTAATAGCTATAGAAGATATTGTTCTATAACGACTTAGCTAGGTTAATAGCCGTCTAATCCTTTCGGGCAGGAATATAACGAGCGCCCTTAGTAAACCGATCTACGACAACTAGGATAGCATTATATATATCCTTGCTGCCCCTACGCTTAGTAGGCGGGAGGCCTATAATAAAATCCATTATAAGCTTAGCAAATAGCTTCTTTAGAATAGGGAGTAAAGATAACTCGCTAAATAGTAAGTGCTTTAGTGCTTTAACTCGTTAACACACGGTATACGTGTTTACGTAGTCCTTTATGTCCCGCTTACTATTTAGCTAGTAGTATATACGCGATAGTAGCTCGTACGACCTCTCTATACTATAGTAACCGGCAAGCTCACTATTATAGTATCGCTTAAGAAGCTCTTATCGGATCGAATATTTAGCGGGGATATAGTATCTGCCCTTGAACTTTAAATAACCTTTGTTATCGATCGACTAGTTGTTACTCTTACTAGATCGAGTCTTTCGCCTACTTACAAGCTTGTCGATACGTTTAGTAGCAAAGGCGTCCCTCTACTAAGCCCGTAATAGCTTATCTATAAACGATTGACTATCCCTATTTATAAGGTTATTTAATAGCACCCTCGCTATTAAACGAGGTACGTATTATATGCATCTAATAGTACTAGCAGCCGGATTAACTGCATTAGTGCTATCGCTATTACTATATATTGCGATGTCGACTAGGGAGTTATTATAACTTCTTCTATCTGTGTCCTTAGCCCTTGCCTTAATACGCACTATTAATACAGTAAGAGTATTAATATGCTTTAAGCCGTCGCGGAGTCCGGTAAGCCGCTTATCCTACGCGTGCTTATTAATAATACGGGCTATAGCAATCTTATACTATAGGGTTAGAAACAATAAATTAATAGATTGCTAAGTCCCGCTATCGTAATTAGGTCGCCTCGATAGGCTATTAGTAGGGTTGCTTACGCCTAGCCGATATAACACATTAAAATCAAACCTAGCGAGGTAGACGGCCTATCTAGCCTATCGACCTATAACTCTAGTAACCTTAGTAATGCTACGGAGGTTGTTATAGTCTATATAGACCTATATTGTATATTAGGCCCTATCGAGGTAATGCCTTTAATACTTAAAGGCCTCGACAATAGCTAAGAGCTCTTACTCGTAGGTCTCGTAGCGACGCTTAGCATCGATTATCTTCCTCGAGAAGAAGGCAATCGGGTACTAGTAATAGTTATTATCTGATTGCTAGGATATAATAGCCGATATAGCGAACTATAAAGCGTTAGTCTCAATTCGGATCTACTTATTTAGTACGAAATAGTGTAACAAGGGGACTTTAGTAAAGCGCTACTTTAGACCGTCAAAAGCGGCTTATGCTCTATTAGTCTATTTAAACTCTCTAGATAGATTGGCCTTGGTTTTAGTAAGTTCCGTTAGTAGTATTACGTGCCGCGAGTAACTTTCGATAAATCGACGGTAGAAGTTAGTAAAACCTAGGAATAATTGAAGCTCTTTAATGCTAGTAGGTGTTGGCTATTTAGTAATAGTCTTAATTTGATTAGGATTAGCCTTAATACCCTCGGTTAATACGAGGAAGCTAAGGAAGGATACCTCTTTAGTAGCAAAGGTACATTTAGAAGGCTTGCAATATAGGCTATAGGCCCGTAGGCGATCGAGGACCTTTCGTACTATAGCCTAGTGTTCTGCAATGTTAGGTAAGTGTATATAAACCAGGATATCATCTAGGTAAACTATATAGAGGTAATCTAATAGGCCTAATAGGGCCCGATTAATATAGGACTAGAATATAGCAGGGGCATTAGCTAGCCTAAATAGCATAACTAAGTACTCGAAATAGCTATAGCGAGTGCGAAAGGCTATCTTCTATTCATCGCCCTTACGAATACAGATGCGGTAATAGGCGTCCTTAATGTCTAATATAGTGTAGTAGTAGGTACTAGAAAGGCGATCGAGGGTCTCATTAATAAGAGGAAGTAGATAGCGATCTTTAATAGTAATAGTATTAAGCCTACGATAATCGATACAGAGGCGTAGGCTACTATCCTTCTTTAGTACGAACAGGATAGGGGCACTAGCAGGGCTGTTACTATACCGTATCCGGCTATTAGCTAGGTTTTCCTCTAGGTACTTACGTAACACAGCAAGCTCTCGTTTACTAAGGTTATAGAGGGGTCTAAAAGGGACCTCTTTGCCCTCTATAATATTAATCTTATAATCCGTCTCTTTAAACATAGGCAATGTCGATACTAAGTAGTATTTAAATATATTAATATAGGTCTCTCGAATAGGTTCTAGTATGCGCTTAAGCTGTTTAGGATCTATACTATTAGGGGGCACTAGTTTATCGTTATTACTACCGAGCAGGTCGGTAGTTAGATCGGCTAAGGCGGGAGTTAGGTTACTAATAAATAGGACCCTAATATTATTAGGACACTCGCTAATGTCGATGTATTTAATGTCCTCTTTCCTAGCGATTCTAAATCGCTATTATTAACTGCCTAAGTCTATAACTACAGCATAGTACTTAAGAATAGGGTTGCTAATAACAATATCGGATAGGAGGCTATCTATATCTACCGCGTAGGCAGTAAAGTTTAGTAGGCGTTCATTTCCGAGGTCGTCCTTTAGAGCTATATAGATATAGTAGGCTCCGTAGGTTAAGTACCGAGCGTTATTAAACTAAGCAAGGGTAACCTAGGGTTAGCAGGTTAGTCCTAGGCAATTGTCGAAGGTCTAATTACTTAGCTAGGCGATAGCTAATAAGGGCACTAACTAAATTTCCTAGGTCTAGCGTAACCTTAGTTCTATAATTGTTGCTATATAAGTCCGATACGAGACAGGTACGTATAATAGCTAGCACAATGTCGATAGTCTTACGCCGTACAAGGCTAATAGTTAGTGCGGCGCTTACTCTTTTTTCGAAGGACCGATAGGGGTAGCATTAGCGGCTAAAAGGTGCTTACGGTACTTAGCAGTAGTACGGTCGATTCGGGCCTAATCCTTAGGTTTGTCGTATTAGCCTAGTAGATAGCTAGTGCTGTTACAGTTAAAGCACTTTAACCCGGTTAGTAGACTGCCGTAGCTATTGTTATTGTTAGTAGAGCGGTTAGCATTATAGGGATACGAGCCCCTTCTACGGCCCCTATCGCGGCCTCCTCTATATAGCCGTCGGCTACGGCCTCTTCTACGGTCGTTACTATTCCTATTGTTAGCATTGTTGTTATAGTAGGAACCTTAGTTTCCTCCGCGGCTACTACGATTGCCGCGGTTAGTACTAGCTAGTCGGATCCTCGATTCTAGTCGTTATTAGAGCTAAATAGCCCGTTCGGCTGTTTCTACTTCGACTATGAATTGAATGCGCGTTAGATTAGCCTATTCGAATATACGATAGCGGTCTAATTTAAGGATAAGCTCCTACCTAAGTTTTAGGCGTATCTTAGAGATCTATATAGAATTAGTCTTAGCCGGGAGATCGTCCTCGAGGGTCTTTAAATAGGCCTTAAATAAACGAGCCGATTAATTAGTCTTTTGTTTAGCTCGAAGGTACTAGTCCTAAGCATATTGTTGCTTTAGTATAGGGTTTCTAAGGGTGTCTAGCATAATAGTCTTATAGGTTTGCTACTAAACAGCGGTCTAATTAGTAAGGGAGTCGAAATAGTTATCCTAGGTGCGTTTTAGGTCTCTATTAATGTATTGCATAGTATAGACGACTAATAAGTAGTTATCTAGAAGGGCCCTTAGTGCGTTTCGCTAGTTGAGCTTACAATTACGTATATAATCGTTATATTGCTTTCGACTAGAGCCGTTAAACACGGTATAGTCCTTAAGTTTAGCATCCTTCTTTTAAGTAGGGACGGGTAGAGGAGGACTTATTATCGTTAGCTTAGCATTGGTTGTTAGGGCTTCCTATAGGCGGCGAATCTCGAGGAGATTATCCTTTAGCTATTATTCTTAATATAGGGCAGTAAGCCTGTTTTAAGTGGCTTCTTAAAGTCTCGCTACTAGCTAGGGGCTAAAGGCTAGTTAGCTATATCGACGATTGATAATGTTGTTAAGATTATCGTTAACAGGCAATTCTGGATTATTACCTAGAATTATAGGTTCTTCTTTAGTAGGTCCTATAGCAGGCTCTTCGGTAGGAGGCACTTTAGTAGGTGCTTTAGTAGGCACCTTAGTAGGCACTGCGCTACTAGCGTTGTTATTGCTAGCGCTGCTAGCGGCAGCACGGTTGTTGTTGCTTCGTAATAAGCCGGCTATTGTAATAGGGGGTAACGCTAATAATGTATTGTTAGCCCCTAAGATACGGATATAGCGGAATTAGTAGGTATTAGTCTAGTACGATTAACTTAGTGTAATAGGCCGTATAGAAGGCCTTGCTTAATAATTGGTACGGTTATTCTTAGTAGAATAGTACGTATAGGTCCCGTCCTTCGGGCGCAATATAGTTAAATCGATAGTTTTCGTAGCTATACCGCTAAAAGCTTAAAATAAGGACTATCTAGCTACTGCCCTTAAAGGGTGGATCGAATACTGTATAAGAAGGGTATATTAGTAGGTAGATAGGGTAGTAGTAGGTACGAGTAGTATTCGATAAGGATCTAGAAGGAGAGGGAGGAAGGTAGGCAAGTTAGCCTAACGCTAAGCGGTAAGCCCTACCTAAGGCACCGAGACCCCGGCTTCACTCGGCCTAACTATATGCTAATTACGTATAGCCTCTTTGGCCCTAACAGACGAACACTAAGCTAGATAAGTCTTAAGAGCTAGCTCTAGCGGATTATTGTCGAGAGAGGGACGTAATAGGCATATTCCTACTAGTAGCGTTAATCGCTATTATAGCGATAGAGATGCTAGTAAGCCTACTACTAGAAGGGGTTTCGAGAGATATAATACTACTATTTAGCGTAGATTAGGCGGACCGCTTTCTTAAGCGCTATAGACTTAGTAAAGTTAAGTCTAAACCTATCGAGGTATAGCGTAAAGAGGCTTACGACCCTTCGACGATAAGGAGCTAGTTTAACCGCTTCGAGGCTATAATAAGGCGACTTAGTATAAAGCCGCGGAACCTATTATAAGAAGGGTTATATTAGCAGGTAGATAGGGTAGTAGTAGGTATAGGTAGTATTCGATAAGGAGCTAGGAGGAAAGGGAGGAAGGTAGGCAAGTTAGCCTATTACTAAGCGCTAAGCCCTACCTAAGGCACTAAGACCCTAGCTTTACTTAGCCTAGTTACATACTAATCACGTATAGCCTCTTTAGCCCTAATATACGCTTCCCTTCTAAAGGCCGCGCCCTTATAGCCTATCTATGTTTTACGACCTCTATTGCCGCTAACTTAGCGAGTCTAATAAGCTACTTAGCCCGCGCTAAATTGAATACTTAACTACCTAATTATATAACTATATCAAACCTTACCTCTAAACAATATAATATACAACTCTAACTACGCTATCTCTATATACAATAAACTATAAAGTAATATATATCTATAAGAATTAAAGGCCTTCGACTAATTACAATACGAGCGCGTCTTCCCTACTATAAGAAGGGTATATTAGTAGGTAGATAGGGTGGTAGTAGGTACGAGTAGTATTCGATAAGGATCTAGAAGGAGAGGGAGGAAGGCAGGCAAGTTGGCCTAACGCTAAGCGCCAAGCCCTACCTAAGGCACCGAGACCCCGGCTTTACTCGGCCTAACTATATACCAATTACGTATAGCCTCTTTAGCCCTAATATACGCTTCCCTTCTAAAGGCCGCGCCCTCGTAGCCTATTAATTTCGACCTCTATTACTACTAACTTAGTAAGTCTAATAGACTGCTTAGCTCGCGCTAAATTGAACACTTAACTACCTAATTATATAACTATATTAAACCTTACTTTCTAATACAACGTCTAACTCTAACTACGCTATCCTTGTATATAATAAAGTAAAGGGATATAAAGCTATAAGAATTAAGGGCTATCGACTAATTATAATACGAGCGCGCCTTCCCTACTATAATAGGTAGGCGTACGAGGTATTGTAGCACTACCTCCGTTCTAAGTAATGTCGTTCCGAGTTCTCTACGTCTACTCTAAAAGACCTAGAAATGTCCGCTCCGAGGGTTTGTCCGTTCCGAGGGTTGTTCTTATTATTACGAGGACTATTATTTACTATCGTAGTTTCACTAGCCCTAATTAGTTAGGTTTAGTAGCCTTCAATTGTTAATCTTATCTTATCTTTTAAAAAACATAGCTCGTCTAGTTTCTATAGGTAAAGGCTATTATAAGTGTAGTAGTAGAGGTTCGCCTCGCTTAAAGGGTTAGATAGATCGAGGAGTAACCTATTATCCGCAAGATCGACCCCGGCTAGCTTAGCTCTATAGTTTTGCCCTTAGTTAGTTAGTCTATTAGTCTACTCAATCTTTTAAGCGGCTTAAAGTTTTAACTTAGCCTTAAAGTTTTAATTAAACTTTTGATAGGTTTAAGCTTTAACTTAGTTAGTGTAGCGCCTTAGGCTCGTAGTGTAGGTAAGGTTGTATCTATAGGCGTAGTAACAATAGTAGGTAATGTTAACAATAGCGGCGCTAGTCGTCTTAGCGCTAACTTTACCTCGCTTCTAATCTTCTTTTTTAACTAATAATAACTCGGCAACACTGTTACTAATATAGCTATATCCTTCCTTCCTTAACTAGCGATATACCCCGCAATACTATTACTAATATAGCCGCGCCGGCCGCGCCGATTGCCTAGGCCTCGAGGCCTCGACGGAATAAGGGAACAAGAGGGGGACCTATAAGGCGCGTTAGTAAAGAGGTAGAGTCCTTAAAAGAGCAGGCAATTAGTTAACGCGTCGTAGCGCGCTTATTAACACTCGGTGCGCGTTTACTATAGTAGTATAGTCTTATTGTCCTTTGTTGCTAACAATTGCTTGCTTCTAATTAGTTAGCTAATAGTACCCCGGGGGTAGCATTAATCTTAGGCCTTAATAGTAACATTATAAGCTTTTGGCCTTCTTCTTATCCTTTACGCTAGTCCAATACTTATCTAACAACTCGGTTATATCCTTAAAGGAGTTTTTAGCTTCCTATAAGTCCTATTCTAGTAAATAGCCTTGCTATCTTAATAGGTACTCCTTCTTGCCTTGCCTAGTCCGATAGTTTAGGATACGTTCTATAGACTACAGTTCTTCGCTATTAGCTAAGACTTCTTCTAACTTAGTAGGCGCTTTATCGCCTTCGCGTTAGTAGTACGGTTTAAGGAGGGAGATATAGAAGGTATTATAGATAGTATAATAAGGTAGAAGCTATAACTAGTAGGCCTAGCTATTGCCCTTCGGTTCTCGGATACGGAATAGCCTAATATATCTTAGTACGAGCTTAGGCCTTGTTTTGCCGTTAGGTAATAGGTGTTTGCGGATACGGAGGTTCTTAGTACTTAGTATAACTATATCGCCTTGCTTGAAAGTTATTAGCGTATAGTGTTTGTTATAGTAGGCCTTCTAATATGCCTAGGCCTTTGCTAGTTTGTTAGCTATCTTAGCGTAAATCTCTCGCATCTTTTAAACCCTCTTAATAGCCGCTAGTATCTTAGGTTAACCCGCTTCCCTTTCCTTACGCTCGGCCTCGAGCGATAGGTCTTGTAGCATAGCAGCGTTCTAGCCTATTATAGCTATATATAGTAACACCTTAGTTAATAAGTAGATACTATTGTTGTATACGAATTCTATAGGCTATAGGAGGTTAACCTAGTCGTTAGGGTTCTCGTTAATATAACTACGCAGGTACTACTATAGGGTAGCATTCTACCTTTTAGTCTAACTATCTGTTTATAGATGGAATGCTATAGATAGGCGATACTTAAGTCTTAGCTATAGGTAAATCTTACTCTAATAGTAAGATATAAATGTCGAGCCCCGGTCGGAGACTATCCCCTTAGGGGTTCCCTAATAGCTACAGAAGATATTGTTCTATAACGACTTAGCTAGGTTAATAGCCGTCTAATCCTTTCGGGCAGGAATATAACGAGCGCCCTTAGTAAACCGATCTACGACAACTAGGATAGCATTATATATATCCTTGCTGCCCCTACGCTTAGTAGGCGGGAGGCCTATAATAAAATCTATTATAAGCTTAGCAAATAGCTTCTTTAGAATAGGGAGTAAAGATAACTCGCTAAATAGTAAGTGCTTTAGTGCTTTAACTCGTTAACACACGGTATACGTGTTTACGTAGTCCTTTATATCCCGCTTACTATTTAGCTAGTAGTATATACGCGATAGTAGCTCGTACGACCTCTCTATACTATAGTAACCGGCAAGCTTACTATTATAGTATCGCTTAAGAAGCTCTTATCGGATCGAATATTTAGCGGGGATATAGTATCTGCCCTTGAACTTTAAATAACCTTTGTTATCGATCGACTAGTTGTTACTCTTACTAGATCGAGTCTTTCGCCTACTTACAAGCTTGTCGATACGTTTAGTAGCAAAGGCGTCCCTCTACTAAGCCCGTAATAGCTTATCTATAAACGATTGACTATCCCTATTTATAAGGTTATTTAATAGCACCCTCGCTATTAAACGAGGTACGTATTATATGCATCTAATAGTACTAGCAGCCGGATTAACTGTATTAGTGCTATCGCTATTACTATATATTGCGATGTCGACTAGGGAGTTATTATAACTTCTTCTATCTGTGTCCTTAGCCCTTGCCTTAATACGCACTATTAATACAGTAAGAGTATTAATATGCTTTAAGCCGTCGCGGAGTCCGGTAAGCCGCTTATCCTACGCGTGCTTATTAATAATACGGGCTATAGCAATCTTATACTATAGGGTTAGAAACAATAAATTAATAGATTGCTAAGTCCCGCTATCGTAATTAGGTCGCCTCGATAGGCTATTAGTAGGGTTGCTTACGCCTAGCCGATATAACACATTAAAATCAAACCTAGCGAGGTAGACGGCCTATCTAGCCTATCGACCTATAACTCTAGTAACCTTAGTAATGCTACGGAGGTTGTTATAGTCTATATAGACCTATATTGTATATTAGGCCCTATCGAGGTAATACCTTTAATACTTAAAGGCCTCGACAATAGCTAAGAGCTCTTACTCGTAGGTCTCGTAGCGACGCTTAGCATCGATTATCTTCCTCGAGAAGAAGGCAATCGGGTACTAGTAATAGTTATTATCTGATTGCTAGGATATAATAGCCGATATAGCGAACTATAAAGCGTTAGTCTCAATTCGGATCTACTTATTTAGTACGAAATAGTGTAACAAGGGGACTTTAGTAAAGCGCTACTTTAGACCGTCAAAAGCGGCTTATGCTCTATTAGTCTATTTAAACTCTCTAGATAGATTAGCCTTAGTTTTAGTAAGTTCCGTTAGTAGCATTACATGCCGCGAGTAACCTTCGATAAATCGACGGTAGAAGTTAGCAAAACCTAGGAATAATTAAAGCTCTTTAATACTAGTAGGTGTTAGCTATTTAGTAATAGTCTTAATTCGATTAGGATTAGCCTTAACACCCTCGGTTAATACGAGGAAGCTAAGGAAGGACACCTCTTTAGTAGCAAAGGTGCATTTAGAAGGCTTACAATATAGGCTATAGGCCCGTAGGCGATCGAGGACCTTTCGTACTATAGCCTAGTATTCTACAATGTTAGGTAAGTGTGTATAAACTAGGATATTATCTAGGTAAACTATATAGAGGTAATCTAATAGGCCTAATAGGGCCCGATTAATGTAGGACTAGAATATAGCAGGGGTATTAGCTAGCCTAAGTAGTATAACTAAGTACTCGAAATAGCTATAGCGAGTGCGAAAGGCTATCTTCTATTCATCGCCTTTACGAATACGGATGCGGTAATAGGCGTCCTTAATGTCTAATGTAGTATAGTAGTAGGTACTAGAAAGGCGATCGAGGGTCTTATTAATAAGAGGAAGTAGACAGCGATCTTTAATAGTAACAGCATTGAGCCTACGATAATCGATATAGAAGCGTAGGCTACTATCCTTCTTTAGTACGAACAGGATAGGGGCACTAGCAGGGCTGTTACTATACCGTATCCGGCTATTAGCTAGGTTTTCCTCTAGGTACTTATGCAATATAGCAAGCTCTCGTTTACTAAGATTGTAGAGGGGTCTAAAAGGGACCTCTTTGCCCTCTATAATATTAATCTTATAATCCGTCTCTTTGAATATAGGCAATATCGATGCTAAGTAGTGTTTAAACACATTAATATAGGTCTCTCGAATAGGTTCTAGTATGCGCTTAAGCTGTTTAGGATCTATACTATTAGGGGGCACTAGTTTATCGTTATTACTACCGAGTAGGTCGGCAGTTAGATCGGCTAAGGCGGGAGTTAGGTTGCTAATAAACAGGACCCTAATATTATTAGGACACTCGCTAATATCGATGTGTTTAATGTCCTCTTTCCTAGCGATTCTAAATCGCTATTATTAACTGCCTAAGTCTATAACTATAGTATAGTACTTAAGAACAGGGTTGCTAATAACAATGTCAGATAGGAGGCTATCTATGTCTACCGCGTAGGCAGTAAAGTTTAGTAGGCGTTTATTTCCGAGGTCGTCCTTTAGAGCTATATAGACATAGTAGGCTCCGTAGGTCAAGTGCCGAGCGTTATTAAACTAAGCAAGGGTTAGTAGGTTAGTCCTAGGCAATTGTCGAAGGTCTAATTGCTTAGCTAGGCGATAGCTAATAAGGGCACTAACTGAATTTCCTAGGTCTAGCGTAACCTTAGTTCTATAATTGTTGCTATACGAGTCCGATACGAGACAGGTACGTATAATAGCTAGTACAATGTCGATAGTCTTACGCCGTACAAGGCTAACAGTTAGTGCGGCGCTTACTCTTTTTTCGAAGGACCGATAGGGGTAGTATTAGCGGCTAAAAGGTGCTTACAATACTTAGCGGTAGCATAGTCGATTCGGGCCTAATCCTTAGGTTTGTCGTATTAGCCTAGTAGATAGCTAGTACTATTACAGTTGAAGCACTTTAACCCGGTTAGTAGACTACCGTAGCTATTGTTATTGTTAGTAGAGCGGTTAGCATTATAGGGATACGAGCCCCTTCTACGGCCCCTATCGCGGCCTCCTCTATATAGCCGTCGGCTACGGCCTCTTCTACGGTCGTTACTATTCCTATTGTTAGCATTGTTGTTATAGTAGGAACCTTAGTTTCCTCCGCGGCTACTACGATTGCCGCGGTTAGTGCTAGCTAGTCGGATCCTCGATTCTAGTCGTTATTAGAGCTAAATAGCCCGTTCGGCTATTTCCACTTCGACTATGAATTAAATACGCGTTAGATTGGCCTGTTCGAATACACGACGGCGGTCTAATTTAAGGATAAGCTCCTACCTAAGTTTTAGGCGTATCTTAGAGATCTATATAGAATTAGTCTTAGCCGGGAGATCGTCCTCGAGGGTCTTTAAATAGGCCTTAAATAAACGAGCCGATTAATTAGTCTTTTGTTTAGCTCGAAGGTACTAGTCCTAAGTATGTTGTTGCCTTAGTACTACCTCCTTCTTAGGCTCTTCTTGTAGATATTACCCACCTTCCATCTGTCGTGACTACCTTCCACCTTCTACCTTCCACCTTCTATCCTATTCTTAGCGTCGATCGGATCTCGGTTCTTCTCGATATAGTATAGTGCTAGTAGAGATGTCTTCGTAAAGAGCCTAAGGACAAATGTCGCAATCTAGCTATTCTATCCTTATAGTATACAGGATATGTTAAATAGTACAACAACTATACATTTTTACTAAAAGTGATGTTAGAATCGCACCTAGGTATAATATAGATAAAGATATTTGCTTATACAATGAATTGTGTATTTCTAAAGATACAGAAATGAAAATTACAAAACGTTATTCTGTAACAAACGCTATGCGAATAGTATCCGAATAGCCTTTGTCGCGGCACTAACTAACGCTATTTACATTAAACGAAATATGCGCGCTCCCTTAGAATTGGCCGCTCTCTAACCTCTAAGTGTTTGCTATACGCGAAAGTGTCGCGTTGCTGTGTGCTAGGCCTGTCGGGGTAGAATAGGCTAAAATACGGCTGTCTTAGTCTATACGCTTTACATTCGCCTACTCAAACATCGCGCACACTCATCTCGCATCTCCGTTACTGTTTCCGACATCGTATACGCATATACACACACATATATATACAGCTCTAACACTCGCCTTAATTTCCAGATATAGCGCGATAGTAGACTACTTCCGCCTTAAACAGCGCAACAGTAGAACACTCCTGCTCTATCGCCTAGTTTAGAGTATAGCTACCGAGGAAGTTCCTTAGTGGGCCTGCCTCGCTACTAGTAATAGCAATACTGTCCTTCGTTAAGACCTAGAAGAGCCTATTATTACCGACCGCTTCGAGGAGCATGTTCGTTTCGAGGAACAGCGCCGCTAGCGCTAGCTTGCCTATTAGGCTAAAGGTCCGACTCTCTAGCGCATAGTCCGCGGATAGCGTACGTACCGCCGCTAGTTAATGCGTACGGCTGCTCGTTAAGGTCTACCGCGCTAGCATCTATTAATAGACTTAACTTAGGGGGAGGTCGATAAGATCGAGGGCATTAAATACGACGATATCGTAGTTAGTAGCGATAGCGAAGAATATAAATGCGGCCACCTCTACACTTATTGTTATAAACAGTACGACTAGGCTGAATCTAACCTAGGCGGGTATTAGTCTAATCTCCCGCCTCTACGCATTGCGACTCTAGAGCCAGTCTATTATATAGGCGGTAGCTTTCTTCAGACTAGTAGGAATACTAATATTAGCAAGGGCCGTCGCAAGGAATAGCAATAGAAGAAGAAGCAGCAGGCTAGCAAGAATACAGCAGGGCGTCTAGGAAATACGTACGACCTGCGCCGCTAGCAGTAGTAGCAGTAGCAGCAGCCGCCGCTGTAATAGGGCGTATAGCACGCTATGCTAATCCTACCATCTCGTAAAGTACACACCCGCTAGCAGCCAAATTGGTCTACTAAGAAGCTAGCTCTTCCGGAAGATTCATAGTAGAAGACCGCCTTCTTCTAGGCCGCGACTGACTATATACTAGACAAGCCATTTATATTAGAAGAGATTCAAATGTTGGTATAGGATGCTAGTCTTAAGCGAGAGGCGATTCCTGTCTAGCGGGACATTATCAAGAATAGCCTATAGTAGGTGCTTAATGCCTTCTATCCTAGTAAGGGATACAAGCCATCGGATCTCTAATAGGAGGTGCTATATAACCTAGTATTCGCAGGGACGGATGTTGTAATGATCGAGAAGACCGGTAGTAGCAAGAGCTTAGTCTACTAGGTATACACTATACTAACTGGTCGTATTAACATCTAGATCATTCTATTAAACCGCCTTAGTAAAGAATAGAAGGCCGATATCGATCAGACTATACGTGATCTCGTATAGAAGAACATAGTTACTAGAGATAGCAGCGTCGAGTTAGTGCGTTATTATATAATCTCTGTAGAGACTAAGCGCAAGGATCCGAAGATGTACGATAATATCGTTGCTAGCAAATACTACTATATCTTCTATAGCCTAGAACAAGCGTCTACTCTAGAATTGCGAGAGGTGTTTAAGAAGATTAGTAATCGCATCGGCCTAGTCACTATTAATAAGCTGCATTTAGTGCATAAGTAGAAGGATTTCCGCGAGGAGTTTGCTCAAATCTATACGCTTCGCAGCCTGTTTCGTACCGATACCCTTTAGCTAGGTACCTCTGCGACTATTTTATAGGAAACCTTAGAGTTTGTGTTAAAGAATAGCGGTTTCCGTAATAATGGCCGCGAGGCATTTAAGACTAAGGTTATCTATACGAGCATTGACCGCATTAACACTACGTACATCTTTAAGACTATCCCGTAAAAGAACCGTAGCGATTTCGACTTGCTGTATCTATTGCTAAAGAAGGCCGTTACCGATAGACAGGCTATACCTGCGAATATCGACAAGGCGATTGTATTTATTAATAGCCGTAGCAAGGTCGACAAGCTAACTCATATTCTGCGCTAGTAGCTTGTTCAGATAATAGCAGACTAAGAAGATCCGACTAAGAAGTATGCCTAGAACAACACTAGCTATAATGTGTACAAAGTAGTCGCTTTTTATACTGCGTACGTCGCTAATTACGATAAGGAGGTCCGATATAATAAGTTTAAGAAGCCTAGTGCTCGGTCGTCGACGCGTATAATAGTTGGCACTCTAGCAATTGCTATAGGCACCAACATTAGCGACATTAAGTTTGTCATTATGTAGTAGCTGCCTATTACTAAGGATATTGATAATGCTATGTAGCGAGCTAGTCGTACTAGTCGCAAGCTCGGCGTAGGACAGCGATTATATGCTATCTTCTTCTTCCCTTAGTATATCGATAATGCGGCAAAGCGAGTTCTAGATAGTGTTAACTATGCCTCTGTTATTAATCGAGACGATAGACCGGCCAATGCCGACTAGTATAAGCAGCTCGCGTAGGGCGCTATCGCATACTAGCTATATCGACTAAGCGGCTTGCGCAACACAGAGATCCCTAGTAAAGATAATAGAGGCGACTAGGACGAGGATAATAAGGACACTACTATTATAGTGCCGAGAGGTACGGCCGCTCGAGAAGCTTAAGAAACAGCAGTAGCTAATGCTGCTAATGCCGCTTCTGCTCGCAAGAACTAGTCTAAGAGTGACATAGAAAAGCGTAATAAGATCCCCGATATCTTCCGCCTACTATTTAATAGCTAGTATATAGTAACGCCTCGTTGCCTACGCGCTATACTAAATAAGCGATACTAGGAACACCTCCGTATGTAGGATCCTAAAGAGAGCCTAGATCCGAAGGATTGTTGTAACATAGTCTGTAATCGCGATCTTAACTCGGTATTCTAATAGGATATAGAAGCGCTACATCTACTAAAAGCCCTAGTCGCACTATAGAAGGGTTCTAAGCAGTCCTTCTTACTGCTATACCTATAGAAGTTCTTCGATCGCAAGGCTAATAAAGCTAGCGGCCGGTTTAATATATACTTCTTCAACCTCCTATCTAATACACTTATCGATAACCGGTATGTTTAGGAGCTCTGTAATGTAATGCGGCATCTAGCACTTAGCGATGCGGAAGAGGCGTCTACTAGAATAAGTAGACAGGAAGTGCTAGATAGTGCGCCTAGGTTTGATACCTAGTATTAGGCTAGCGGCGAAAACCTCCGTAGCAAGCTAGGCCTTAGTAAGCTCCTTGCATGTATTAACCGTAACTTTCGCAAGGCTTTCGAGGAGTAGGAGAAGTATTATAAAGAGCGGAAGCGCAAGCAGGCCGAGCGCAAGTAAGCAGCGGAGGCAGAGACGGATAATAGTACTACTAACGATCAATCCGCTGCTTAGCTAGTACTACTAACAGTATAAGAACGCCTCCGCCAATTGCGCTAGGACTCTAACAAGTCTCGCGATACTAATATATCGCTAGTAAAGAAGGCCGTTATAGGCAATCGGAAAGCTAAGAAGTCGCAGTCGTAACTAGCTACTAAGAAGGCGATAGGCAAGCGTATAGGAGATCCTATTTAGGGCAGTACTGCTTCCTTATCTACTCGCACTCTAACCTAGCAGACCCTACGCCGTTAGCGGAACGATAAAGACAGTAAATATAGCACTCTAATATCGGTCGCTAAGTCTATACTTCGTAATGCTATAAGTACCCGCCTACGCCGCAGCCGCTCGCTAACTATTAAAGCACGAGAGAATCTTGCCTTAGCTAGTAAGGACATTCTACCTAAGAATCTGCTCGAAGAGAGTCTAACTCGGGCTCGTAGGCAGCGATAGGGCCAGACTATGCTATACTTAATAAACTAGGCGGAGGCTAATAAACTAGGCGGAGGCTAATAAACTAGGCGGAGGCTAATAAACTAGGCGGAGGCTAATGAACTAGGCGGAGGCTAATGAACTAGGCGGAGGCTAATAAACTAGGCGGAGGCTAATAAACTAGGCGGAGGCTAATAAACTAGGCAGAGGCTAATAAACTAGGTAGGGCAAAAGGCGAGAACTAAATGCAGCGTAAGACTATCCTGCTGCTATCGCAGTAGTAGAGTAGATGTGCCAAGAGAAGACACATTAGGTTGCACGTTCCTTGCCCTTTCGTAAGGAGCCCTATTGCTACTATTGCTACTACTGCAAGATCGTATACTATAGAGTATCTATCGCCCTCTATACTGCGGCATTGAATCCTTTAATAGCATCCTAGACTGCCCTTTGATCTCGACTAGTTAGTTAATCTCGACTAGTTAACTAATCTTTATTAGCCTCTTGCTCTCCTTCTCGTTCCTCAACCTTAATATAAACATTCGTTGCTGCCTTTGCCTTTGCCCTTGCCTTTCCCCTTGCCTTTCCCCTTGCCTTTCCCCTTGCCTTTCCCCTTGCCCTTGCCTTTGCCTCTACATCTATCTTCGTATACTTCTATACAAGTCGATAAATATACTATGCTATAGCATACTAGCTCCTAGGCGGCTGTCCAGGCTCTCTAGCAGCATTATATATCTCTGCAATCTCCTGCTATATTATACTAGTACTACGCTTCGCACCTAGAACAACCGCAGCCCTTATCTCTTCGCTAAGGTAGTCGTCTAAGTCTAAGGATAAAGAGTCGTCTCGTAATAAAGATGCTATATAGGCTCGTAATAAGGATGCTATGTCGCTGTCGCCTTGTAATATCGCAGAGATAGAGATATTGCTAGCTCGAGAATGATAATAAGGAAGAGGTCGCGATCCGTAAAAGGAAGAAGTCGCGATGCCTGTTCCCGCTAATCGGGCGCTTTGCCGTACTAAAACCGGAGTCTTAGCGGGATCCGAATCCTAGTTCCTTCTAACTCGAGACTACGAGCTTTTATAATACGATACTGCTAACAACAACACGACGCGCTAGCCCGCTAGCTAGCTAGTACGAGATACGTCGATTAAGCGCGTTTCTAGCAAAGCGCGCTAGTAAAAGTGTCTAACACGATAACGACGGTCGCCTTAGGCATACTAATGTCCTATCTCGAGAAGTCCTCGCTTACTATACCTTCCAACATTAATACGACGCGCTAGCTAGCTAGCTAGTACGAGATACGTCGATTGAGCGCGTTTCTAGCAAAGCGCGCTATAAAGAAGTCGACGGTTGTTTAGGTTATATCGAAGCGAAGAGGCTAGAGTTGGCTATAAAGAAGTCGACAACCAACTAGAATACTATACTTATTGCACTATATGCTCTAGTTAGCAGGCACTACAATATATATAGTAGAATAGAAGCGTAGGGCGATAATATATAACGAGCGCTATGAATAGCATCTCTTCGAGAACCGCCGAAGCGACCTCTTACGTCCTCGCCCTCCTTTGAACCTCTCCCTAAAACTAGAGGCCTTAGTTGCTATATAAGGCAGAGAAATAAACAATAGCGTTTACAGGGATCTAATATAACTAGCGGTTTAAGGGCCTGCTAGGAGCATACTATAAGAAGCATACTAGAAGTATACATTGCCTATAAGCTTGCTCTCTCGCTAGCTATTAACGCATTCTATTACTAACTATAGTACCGAAGTGAGTGGAACAGGCATTATTAAGCGTATAACACTAGCGAACTCAAAGAGTTAGAAACTAGGTACTAACTAAAGCTACCTAGAGAACAATAGTCGAACCGCGCCTAAAGTTGTTAAAAAGACAGTGTTAAAAAGATATGCCCCTAGAAGCCTAATACGTGCTACGCACTACTTCGAGCAGTCTTAATACGCTCGGTCTCGCGGATAGGGATGCGCACTGCAGGTATATAACAGTCTTAATACGCTCGGAGGGAAGGGGGGGTACGCACTATAGTTGTCTAGCAGAGTCGATGCGCTTACTACAGTCGTATAGTAGTGCCCTTATAAAGACGTCTTACTTAAGGACGCCTGTTCGTACCGCGGAACTACAGCATTGACAGCTCGCTACCTAGAGGCTATATCCGATATCGTACGCTCCTAATCGCCGAATTTACAAAGGCTGCGTTATACTAAGCTTAACTAGATATACGTGTAGTATCCCGAGAAGAGCCCAATATAGAAAGCCTATTATAGCAATAGATAAGAAGACTATCTAATACGGAATCACCTAATAGCAATGCTACTATAGAACAGCTACACTAAGACTGCGATTGATTCCTAAACCTACTCGCTAGGAGAGTTACCTTTCGGCAAAGCCTATTAGAGACTAAGAAGGACTAAACAAACAACACCTATTAAGGGACCTCGACCAATTCTAAGCGGTTCTATCGGTAGCAAGTCGCAGAACTAGCAAGGAATAGTGTTAATCGTAGTAGAGAGCTACTTCTACTTGCGATAAAGAGGTATCGACACTATTAATATCGACGCCGAAGCGAATACGCAGACAGCTAGTATATTAATAGGGGTAGAGGTGTTCACTATCGCTAGTTACGCGCAAGGCGGATACCGGCATACAGTATAGTTAATGTAAAGAAGAAGAAGAAGAAGTTGAAGTTAGAAAGCGAAGGTCTATCTACGTAGGTAAGGTTAAGCTACGTAGTCGACAATAGGCAGCAATAACGGCTATATATTACCTTACTAACTAACCCGCTCCTTTACGGCAAGAGCGACATTATTCACTAGACGCTAGCATATAATAGATTGTGCCTAAGGCCGCTCCGTCGTCCTAAGTAGCGTAATAGGCCCTAGGTCGAGCATAGTATATAGTAGTAGGAACAAGCTGCGATAGCTATTAGATAGTAAACTCCAATTGGTACTATCTCTTTAGATGCACCTTATCCTGCTACAGGTTATCTAGCGGCCTAGCCGAAGCCGCGATCTTATCTAGGAACCTATATAAGAACTATCTTTCTACGACCTTCCTTCCTAGAGCTATTACTAACCTACTAGAGCTATCTTTCTACGACCTTCCTAGAGCTAGCTAGCTAGAAGGACGCCTATCTAGTTGACTTTATCGAGAAGCTACTTACTGTCTAGGGCTAGCTAGCACGAGATACGTCGATTAAGCGCGTTTCTAGCAATTGGCGCTAGCAAAAGTGATTAATACGATAACGACGGAAACTAGAAGTAGAGAAACATCATCTCAATCTACTAATCTATACTCGCTGTCTATTGTTCTAACGTCGTCCTTCTAGCATAGTATTCGATACGAATTTTCTAATTGTATCCTCTACAAACCCTATTCTATTGCTAACGCCGTAGCAAGAGCTTCGTCTTTATCTAAGTCTAGATCCTAGAAGTCGGTATGATCGAAATAGCTAGTAGTAGCGGCGGTCTCTTAGATAGCGCTATAGATGATTGTTGGGTCGTTCTCGTTATCGCTAGGTACTGTATCGCGAACTAGGTTACGCGCGGCGTTATTAGACTAAAGGATATCTGAATTCGCGAGTGCTGCGTTGTGTAGCATAGCGCTAGCTATAGTAAAGAAGCCGAGATTGCTACTATTAATATTACCGTTATTGCTACTACTACTGCTACTGCTATTACTATTGCTATCTCCGCCTAAGGCCTAGATATATCCTGCTAGAGGTAGAGCATCGCCTAGCTAAGCAAAGCTATTAGCATTTATGTATAGCTCGTCTACCCGGTTAACAGCGCTAGTACTAAGTAGCCCGTAATCTCCGCTATGCCTACGAGCATCTGCGCTATCGATACTATCTACACTATTACTAGCTGCCTCGCTTGTGCTAAGTGTTACGTACAGCGAGCGCGTACGGTATGCTTCGTTTAGAGCCTTGATTGCTAGTACCAGTTTCTAGATCCCTATCTACTAGATATTATCTAAGAGGGCACGGTTGTCCTTATCGATATTATTACTAACCGGCTGTCGCTCCGTAAGCCTATCTCGGAATAGCTTGTCTGCTATGCTTATTACATCAGTTACGGCGTTCTTGTTAGTGTAGTAATTAGTGCCTTCTATGCTAATCGCGGACGTGAACATCTTCTTTAGGGCACGAGCAGTACGTCGGTTTCTAGCCTTCTTGCGAGCGATAGCGGCTATATTATAGGTCGAGTTGCTAAAGTGGTTTAGGTCTAGCGTAAGGTCGTTATTAATAAGCTCAATTTCCTTATCTATAGCGATGCCCTTGCCTCTCTTGCTAGATAGATTAACGACAGATATAGCTATTAACGAGTACCCTAATATATAATCCTGTTATAGCAACTATCGGAATTCTAGCATATGCTTAGCGTAATTAGTCTAGTTAGTACCAAGGAATAGAACGATTAGGTAGTCGACTATCCGCTTAAGATAACCGACGTCTATTTTCCGAATAGCGGTACGTATAGTTATTAGTTCCTCGATCTGCATTAGTAAGCGGTATATCGTAGTATAGTCGGCATCTTGTATAAGCACCTCATCCTCATTAGTATACTTGTTCTACTATGCCTCCTTAGTAAACGCCTTCTTCTAGATGTTCTTAACCAACCGAAAATACTAATCTGGATCTAGATTCGAAACAGTAGTCTTTAACACCTCGATGCGGCTCTTTGATTTATTAGTATAGTCTAGTAAACCCTCTAAGTCTAGCTCGTACTAGAATAAGGCAACAATGCGGCTGCGGAACATGCGATACAGTAGGTTTAAGATAAGGAAGTACTTCGGGTTGTCTTTACTAATACCTTTTATCGTATAGAACAAAGCATCGTCGACTAGATAATAAGCAAGCCGCGCTTCTTCGGAGTTCTTATCGAAATGGGTCTTAACAATGCCGAATGCCTTATTTATGCAGATATGTAACCAACTAGGTATAATAACGCCCTAGTTGTATCGATCGTACGGACGCTCTAACTTAACACCCTCTAATTAACAACTGTTAAAGCGAGCGCATGTTATCTAGTCTCTAACGATTGGATATAGACGACTCTTCCTATCTCGAATAGGATCTAGATTGCCGAAGTCCTTATCCTTATTAAGCTGCATATTGTTAAGGAAGATGTCCTTTAGTACCTCCTTAGATCCGGCAATTAATACCTCGTTATTCATCGACAGCTTTATTAGCACTAGATCGTTAGCATCTTCCGGATCTATTATATCTATCTCTAGCTATGCAAAGCGCTTAATGTTAGTGCCTTACTAGACGTACTAAGTACTAAGCCTAATAGCTGCATTAACATTACGCATTGCGATAGAACGGTATCGTTCGTCGAAGTCGTAGTTCTCGAATACCGCCTTTAGCTCCGGTCCGAATACAACACCTAATGCCTAGTCTATATAATATAGCGAGAGGTATTTACGAGTCCTATCCTTCGCATTATCGGTAAGGTTGTCTAGTATATGCTTATAGCTAAGCTATAGGTCTAGATTTAGTATATCCTTGGTTAGACCTTCTTCTAGGATGCGCTTATTAATGCTAATGTATAATGTGGTTATGTTTAGTATCTCCGTGCGATCGCCTTGTTTCTAGACACCCTTGCGATTCTTCTGCTTTACGAGATTGTCGTATACCGAGAAACTCCGCTTATTACGAGCCATTACAATAACGCGCTAGTCCTAAACCGCCTTAGTCTTCCGCATTAGTACCTAGATCGTGCGAGCGGCGCTAGACAAGCCTATATTGTTAATAATACTAATAACATAGTATAGCACACCGCTAGTAACTAAATACAGGCCGAATTGCTTGCCAAATACGGACGCCTTCTTTAGCGAGATCGAACGAACAGCTATCTGTGTTATTACCGCGATGCGCTTACGGAGGCGATCCTGCTTGTATAGAAGCTATATATCTTCCTTATCGATCGAGACCTTCTTATTTAGAAGCAGCTTGCGTAGAAGGTTAACCTAGGTTAGCGCTACCTCTTCGATAATACCGTATATCTCCCGCAAGTTAACCTCCTATATCGAATCCTCTAGCTTGTACTAGTTAAAGAATCGCTTGCTAATAAGCTTCTTTAGCTTATTACGAATAACCCGAGCTAAGACGATATGCTTATGTTTTAGTGCGGCTATAGACTAGCGAATATAGTTGCGATAGGTCTTGTTTAGCTTCTCGCTATACCTATTAAACATTATTATCTACTGCTTTAGCGGCAACCTAGCGCGCTTCATCTCTCCGAAGATATTAGTGTACTTCTGCTCGCGGGTACGACGATAGCTACGGATACGCTAAGTGCCTCGAGTCGTCCGATTGCCGCGATCTCCGCCTTGCTAAAGACCTGCGGCGGCGGCGGCGGCTAGTCTCGCCTGCTATCGAGTCTGGCGGCGTAGAGCTGCTATACCGCTAGTATCTTCCGCTCGTTTATTATCCGCCTACTTATTACTATTATCGCTATCCTCGTTATCGTTATCGCTAAATGGATTGATAGCCTTATCTTCCTTAATAGGAGCCTCTTCCGCCTCTTCTAATGCGATATTATTATCGCTTATCTTATCCTACTTATACGCCTCTAGCTCGTATATGTCTTTATTAGCGACCGCTTGCAACAATGCCTCTCGACGCGCTTCGTCTTTATTGCGCTTATTGCGCTCGTTCTACTAAAGGGCAAGGTCCGCATTAAGCGCAGCCTACATCTCCGCCTACTAATCGGAGTCTAAGTTTATTTTAGACAGCGGCTCGGATAAGAGGTTAGGGTCGAGGTATAGCGGCGCTAGACCGGATAGCGCGTTAGGTAGGTTAGAGTTAGAGTTAGACATATTGGCGGCAATAACAGTGCTAGACGCGAGTGTTAGCGGCAGTACGAGTGCTAGCGGCAGTGCGAGTGCTAGATGCGAGTGTTAGATGCGAGTGTTAGATGCGAGTGTTAGACGCGAGCGCTAGCGGCAGTGCGAGTGCTAAATACAGGCAGAAGAACGGGCGTCCGTGCTATTGTTACACCTGTAGCTCAAAGCGGCAAGGCTTTGTTAGTTGGACCTACTTAACTAAGGAAGTGTAAAGCGCTTAGTTTACGACTTACGATTCACATGCAAAGACAGTACGATTAGTCGCAACGCCGACAAGACTTCGTCAATATACAGTAGTAGCAGCATTAGCAGTAGCAGCACCTCTATAAACACGAGATCGATTAATGCGGTATATACGATATCAATTAGCGCGACAAACGACAACCTGCAGGAAGCCGTGTACGAGAATCTTCTACTGCTTAGCGTAGAACGGAGCGCAATTAGCGATAAGCATAATCTACGATAGCCTATAGTGCTAGCCTATAGTGCTAGCCTATAATGCTAGTCTATAATGCTAGCCTATAGTACTAGCTTTTGTCGATAGATTCAAGCTAGCTAAATAGCCTCCGCTACTTAGATATAATACAACAACACTACGCTCTACGCATATATCGCTCGCATTAAGGTAATCTAGAAATGGCCGCTCTATAACCTCCGCATTGTCGCTTATCGATATTCGAAGGTCTTAATTCTAGCAAACAAGTTAGCTTCGCTCGAGGGCTAGCATTTAGCAGGCAGGCATTAGGGACATACATAGTCTATACAAACAGTATTTAGAAATGGTCGCTCTACAATCTCCTAGTCTTAGATATGTGTATTTCGTGTATTAGATGTTAGGTAGTTAGACACTGCACTAACCCGTCGCATACCTGCAGCTACCTATGTTAAATATTACTCATTTTCTCAACAACTATACGTTGTATTTAAATACTGTATATATAGAATGACTCAGAATTGATAGGACAATAAGATACGAGTGCTAAATTACGAGATTTCACGCTAGTTAATAACCTAGTATTTTTATAAGGACTGCCTCTATAGCTTTGCGACATTTGTCCTTAGACCCTTGCTAGCGCAAGGAGGTTAGTATAGTAGTGTAGGTCCGGTCGCGTAGTAGTCCGATATAGATTGGTAGTAGTGGTAGTAGTAGTAGAAGGAGCATAGTAGTAGAAGGCAGGCAGAAGACCTATACCTACCACACTTCCTTACGCTTAGTTAGCAAGGGTCTAAACCGGAGATAGCCTTAGTATAGGGTTTCTAAGGGTGTCTAGCATAATAGTCTTATAGGTTTACTACTAAATAGCGGTCTAATTAGTAAGGGAGTCGAAATAGTTATCCTAGGTGCGTTTTAGGTCTCTATTAATATATTGCATAGCATAGACGACTAATAAGTAGTTATCTAGAAGGGCCCTTAGTACGTTTCGCTAGTTAAGCTTATAATCACGTATATAATCGTTGTATTGCTTTCGACTAGAGCCGTTAAACACGGTATAGTCCTTAAGTTTAGCATCCTTCTTTTAAGTAGGGACGGGTAGAGGAGGACTTATTATCGTTAGCTTAGCATTAGTTATTAGGGCTTCCTACAAGCGGCGAATCTCGAGGAGATTATCCTTTAGCTATTGTTCTTAACGTAGGGCAGTAAGCCTGTTTTAAGTAGCTTCTTAAAGTCTCGCTACTAGCTAGGGGCTAAAGGCTAGTTAGCTATATCGACGATTAACAATATTGTTAAGAATATCGTTAACAGGCAATTCTAGATTATTACCTAGAATTATAGGTTCTTCTTTAGCAGGTCCTATAGTAGGCTCTTCGGTAGGAGGCACTTTAGTAGGTGCTTTAGTAGGTACCTTAGTAGGCACTGCGCTACTAGCGTTGTTATTGCTAGCGCTACTAGCGGCAGCACGGTTGTTGTTGTTTCGTAATAAGCCGGCTATTATAATAAGGGGTAGCACTAATAATATATTATTAGCCCCTAAGATACGGATGTAGCGGAATTAGTAGATATCGGTCTAGTATGCTTAACTTAGTGTAATAGGCCGTATAGAAGGCCTTGCTTAATAATTGGTACGGTTGTTTCGATAGAATAGTACGTATAGGTCCCGTTCTTCGGGCGTAATATAGTTAGATTAGTCTTATTCGTAGCTATACCGCTAAAAGCTTGAAATAAGGACTATCTAGCTACTGCCCTTAAAGGGTAGATCGAATACTATATAAGAAGGGTTATATTAGCAGGTAGATAGGGTAGTAGTAGGTATAGGTAGTATTCGATAAGAAGCTAGAAGGAGAGGGAGGAAGGTAGGCAAGTTAGCCTATTACTAAGCGCCAAGCCCTGCCTAAGGCACTAAGACCCTAGCTTTACTTAGCCTAGTTACATGCTAATTACGTATAGCCTCTTTAGCCCTAACACCTATAGAATTTCGACGAGACTAGCTTCCGGATTAGAATTAGTAGTAATAAGTATATCGTTATAATAGATACGAAGCGGCGCGCCTAGACCGAGTATAATAGTAACCGTCCGTACGTAACTATCGTCGAGACCGTTAACGCCTTCGGTAAGGTAATAGATTATTAGTTAATTATTAAAGGTATAATAGTTTAAGAGCGGTAGGTGCTAAAAGAAGGTAAGGCAATAACAACGTTACTCGCTTACTAACTAACGCCCTTATTCTTAGGTAAGGACAACTTCTTCATTACTGTTAATAAGTCTAGCTATATAACTAACGATACCGCAATGCACTATATCCGCTAGTTTAAGCGGAAGACGAGGCCTAAAGATCTAGAAGAATAGAGGGTGCTCCTATGCGACAACTACGGCTCTTATTGCTTTAAGGAGTTTATAGCCTTTGCAAAGCGATATAAGATCCAATTATAGGGCCTACAACTACATACCTTACACTTTATATAGCCTTTAGATATTGTCCTCTTCTAGGTGTATAAGTTAAGGTATAGGTAAGCGGTATTAGACGCTATATACCGTAGAGTTAGCGAGTTTAGAATACCTAAGTTTATCGAGGCCCTCTTAGCTATTCGGGCTAAAACATTCACCTCCTATAATATAAGGTCGGCATTCCGGAAGACTAGTATATTCCTACTTAATAGGGAGGTTCCTTGTAAGCATATTCGAGATTAGTATAGAGCTACTAACTATAACTAGAACTAGCAAGTAATTAAGGGCGAATTAGTATAGGAGGAGGCCTAGTATAAGGAATTACTAGCAATAGCGGAGGCGGCTTAGTAGGAGTATATCGCGTCGGTTGAGGAAGAACGTTCTACTAAGCCTACTATTATCGATCTAGAAGGCTAGTATCTCGCTAACCGTCGCTACTATATTAGGGATCTCGAAAACCTAATTGCTTAAGGTCTGCTATTATTACCGCCTCTGCCGCCTTAGCGAACACCGACCCCCGAATTGCTATAATAGCTCCTTAATACTACGACTAGCCCTCGTACGATTAAGGCGTCTCGTAGTGCTATAGAAGCCCGTAAGGCCTTCCGACGTTCTTATCTAAAGACAGCCCCGCAGGGTATATTACTATTATTTAACCCGTTTTCCTCGTTACCTATAAAACAAGTAGAAGAGGCGTATAATATATTAGTTAATATAGCTATCTATAAGGGTAAAGAATACAAGCGTAAATACTAGTCTACGAGCGTTGTTAAACGAGTAAAGAAGTAGCAGAAGGAATAGCCTAATCGGCTTATTCGAGCAGGTACTATTAAGGCTAATAAATTGCGCTTACAACTTACTTAGCAAGATAAGGACCTAGCTAACAATAGATACTAGAAGATGCTCCGCGAGGCTAAGGGGGCCTATAACAAGGCGCGCACCTATCGATTAAAGTATAGTAAGGCCTTCTATATTGTCTTTAATAACAATAGTAAGACTAAGTAGTTAGACGTTTAATTGTAACCTATCGATAAGCTACTATAACGTGTCTTCGATAAGCGCCTTCTTACTTCCGATAATACCTCTACCTTAAAGAAAACTAGTAATCCGTACGCTAACATTCTTAGCGATTATAAGCGCTATACTATAACGAGTAAGAGCGGCGACATTACCTATACCTAGAGTCCGATAATAATACTGTCTCTACCGAGCCGTACTTACAATTACGACGAAAGCGACCTTCTAACGTAGACTAACGTTAAGCCTAAGCGACGATTAAACGGCCTATTTGCGTAAGAGCCTAATACTCGACTCGACTAGTTATAACAAGATAAGGCAGTACTTAATAAAGGTCTATATACTACACTTTAGCCTTATTTAATATACCCTCGCCGTCGTTACGAGTCGGTATAGCGGAAGCGCTACTTCTACGAGCCTTCGAAGAAAACTAGCTATTATCGAGGCGAGGTCGCTAGCTATAAAGACAACCCTATTAAGCTAGAAGAAGACACTTAAGATAGTAGCTATAATAGCTAATAAGAGGTAGAAACAAGGACATATAGACCGACTTGTAAAGTAGTCGATTATATAGTTAGCGCGGCGTATGCGCGAAGGCCGTTAATAGTATAGTAATAGTAGGTCTATATAGTCTAATTTGATATATACGGTCGCAATATGCCTTCTTCTTAACTGTAATCGTACTTACTATTAATTTCCCGGCTTATATGCTCTATAATATACCGTAGTGTCGAGTTTTACGTGTGGCCTACTAACAAATCGCGATTTTACGTATGGCTTAAATCCCCGAGCTGGGGCGAGGGGTGAAGTGGGCTGACGCAACCCCGGATAGTCCCCTTGGCCGGAGTATGTCGAACCAAGCGAGGATGGTCATTTTGAAGTGTGAACGTTTCTCTTCATTGCCTCTTCGACCGCACGCCTGCTTCCAATTCTATCCTGCTCGTACGATCCTGGATAGAAGACATACGATGTAGTTTGGCGGGCATTGGCACCGGTCCCTTGAAGCACAATACGCAGTACAGTGGCATTGGTAACGTAACAAGTAGCTCGGTCAGCATGGAGGTTTCCTGGTATGTGCACAAATCTTCAACTCCTGCGCCGACGCTTTGTCTTGACCACCTTCTCTTCGAATTCAAGTACTTGGGCTTCCTCGTCCTCATGTTCTCGCTTGATTGCCTTTTCGACATTCTTTTCGGTCTTGATCACTTCAGCGCCTGGTTCTGTTTTCACTTCGACTTCCTCCTTCTTTGCGACCAACCTCTCGCTGAAAGCGCGCAGATCAGCTGTAAAAAGTACCGAGTGCGCCCAACCAGCTTCCTTGCCCCAAAGACTCCGAAACTTTGCTCCGACAGCATCATAGGTCGCTTTCGTAAGGCTGGTATGTTTGCCTTTCCCAAACTTGTAATCTCGCACCGCAATTTGCCATACGTGAGTGTCTACGGGCACAGCTTCGCCCCAGCCAAGTCCCATGAGCGCCACGCAGTCGGCGACTTTTGGTCCAACGCCTTGAAGAGTTAGAAGTTCCTCGTGAGCTCTACGATACCCTTCCCGGCCTTCCGGAAGCATTTCTCCTCCAAATTCTGGCTTCACACCCAGTGCAGGAGATTCAGGATTGCGCAGAGCATCTAGCCATCCTTTCGGCTTCTCAGCTACCATGCAAGCTGTTTGGTAGATGTACTTGGCCCTGTACCCAAATCCCAGGCTACGAAGCTTTGCCTCGACGCCATCCTGCGCGAGGTCTTTCGGCTCAGGGAAGTCGTGGTATGCTTCCTCATCCAGATAGCCGAGCAAAGGTCCGTAGTTGACGCAGAGCTTATGGACCATCTGCGATATGCGAATGATGTTGTTGTTAGAAGAGCATATGAAGCCAATCAGTGCTTCCCAAGCGTCCTGTCTCAAGATCCTGACACCCGTGAACTTGGGCGCTTTCTTTGCGAAGTTGGCATCTGCAGAACTCCACTGCGCGTAGAGAGTGGTGAGGGTTGGCTCCAGGTTCAAATAGTGCCGAACCAGATCTCGAGTATCATCCTTGATGTCCGGCAGGGAAGGCGGGTTAGACGACGGAGGGGTCATAGGAGCCTGCAGGTCGGCGGGCGAAAGCGAGCGGTAGTAGAGGTGCTCGGGGTCTTGGTATAGGGACAGAATGCGATTGTGAAGGGCCATAGACCAGACTCCACTGTCGTTCTTGCGCCATCGGAAAGACTGCCCGCAGCGGAGGGTGGTGTTGATGCAGAGCTCCGACAGACTGACGGGCAGCTTCTGCCATTCTGCGAGATTGAGAGCGCCCATTCTGATGACTGATGTCGCTCTCTGGCGTGGAAGGTGTGCGTGCAAGAGCAAGAGCAAGACAGGGGAGCGCAGCGCGTAAAGTGGCAGTGGCAGTCGCGTCGCGTTGCGGTGGCGATTTTAGCGTTGCGCCTCCAACAAGGGTCGTGGCTAGCCGGCTACCTCTTCCAGATGCTTCAGACCTCACCGTTCCATCCCTTTGTGCTTGCAATTTTCGTACCCAGTTCGGCAGTTCCAACGCGCATGAAAATGCACTCATGTACCGAACTGTCGGCAGTGTACGCAATCCTGGCATAATCCCAGTGAGCAACCCAAGATAGAGTTCGGCATATACAGTATGCTCCCGAATCGATTACTATATATACACATACCATGCTCATCCATGAAAGGGAGAGATCTGTACATTATTATATTCTAGTATGGTAGAGCATACCTCATTCTCTCCATCATTCCTTACTCGCTATGCTATTCAAAACTATCGCCGTCTTGCTCGCATTAAGCAATATAGCTCAAGCTTCAATTGGTATTAGGGACGACGGAGACCCAGTATATACCTACCGCATCCCTTCTAATACAGCTTTCCTTACTAACGTTAGATGGCTAGTGCACATCCAACAGAGATTGCCAAGCAGGCTGTAAATCGGCGGCCCAAACTAATCAAGCCGCCAACGTTATTGGTACATGTACTGGCGGCAAGTGTGCTTGCTCGGTGCGACCTCCTCTCTCTACTAGCTTTTCTTACTCTAGTGCCTACTCGACCTCGTGCGTCGGCTGGCTGGCTCGGCTAACGTCTCGAAATAGTTGACGAACTGCGGCCAGGTCTGCGTCGAATACTTCAAAAAATATCCTAAAGCTACGGTATCAAAAGGTTGTCAGAGCGGTGGAAATTGTGCTTGTAGCGTGAATTGTAATGGGGATAAGAAATGTAAAAACGACGATGGTTCGAAAGGTCATTGTCCATAAGGATCAAGATGAGGAGAGTAGGGGTTGGTAGGAGACCAGAAAAAGGGGATGAGCTGCGAAGTTTGGAGCGCTAGCGGCTGACCGTAGCCGTGAACCTGCTGGTTGTTTTCACGTTTGTTTCTCTCTTGATCCATCAAGCACATCAAGCATGGCCATATCAACCCCCAATGGAGAAGCGCCCTACAATGATGCACAGTGCAACACTCGCTTCACTCCATCAACACCTCTCGCTGTAAGCAAGCCCTATGGCCGCGCTCCTTTGCATGAGACGGCGCCCGAGTTTGACCAGCCTTCGCGAGAAGCATTGTTCAACAAAAGCACCGCGAGCGATCCAGAAGCTCGGCCTTGACAGCTTCCGCATGTCTGGCTCCTCGTGGTGCACTCTGGGAAGTACGCTGCACGGCCAGACCACTCGTCGGGATCATTCACTTCTGCTTGGTTGCTATAAGCCGGACACTAGTGGCAGGCTGCATCCCGGAATTCCAACCACGTCTGACTATACTATGAGTGGGCATTGCGACATTCCTTATCAATCATGACGCGAGTCTCAGCGAGCAAGCGCAGCAAAGAAAGATTGATCACACACGCAAACCTTTGCGATTGCTACACGCATTCACCACAGACATTCTGGCCTTCGCTGACCTCCTTCTAACTACATGCATCAGACAGACTTAATCATTCTATGCGGCGGACTTTAGGACTACTCACAAGATTGCGTCTATATATTATACCACGAATATAGGCTCTCGCTTTCTCAGGACCGCGAAGGTCGAGCACATAGCCCGAGGAGAACGCAACTACAATCGGTTCTGTTTGCGAATTTGCCGGAGCCAACTCTGCAGGGGAGAAATATGACCCGTTTCAACCTGCGATGAACTTTCACCTATTTCCCGAATCAAGCTCGCAGCATGAATTCAGAGTCCATGCCAAATGGATGCTCATTATGCTTCGCGAAGCTTTGGCTGATATATCGACGAGTGATTATGGCCGAAGAGACGGATCACATGTAATTGCACGTGGAAGGATCACATGTAATTGCCCGTGGAAGGATCACATGTAATTGCACATGGAAACTCCATCATCCGCACATGCACAAGTGAATAAGAGCGGGTTTGAGAATGGTCCTTGCGTCTCGAGCTTACACTTACTAACATACTTGACTTCCTCCTCTGACTTCAACTTCTCCTTCCGCATACAGCTTCGACAATCTCAACCCTTGGCTGCACTCTTTTCCGAAATCATTCATACCGCAATCATGGATTCCACGTCACTCGAGGATATTGCGCTCAGCTATCGCGACATTAGCCGAGGTCGCCTCATTAATGTCGAGGGCAATCCTTTTGCTGTGCTACACCTCGATGTCATTCGTCGTGGCCGGCGCATCAAAAAAAGAATATCGACACCTTTTGCTTTGGCCAGAAAGCAAGCCGATTCAATGAGCCCGATTCGTCAGGCCACGGGTGACAGCAATAACAACCCATACGAGGCGCTCTATGTCTACGGCGAGACTACATTCCTTGCGCTTCCCACCGAGCTTCGAGATATGGTGTACAACGAAGCGATTGGACACTGCCAAGCTTCCAGTCCCAACTCGTGTACGGATCCTGGAAAGCACGGCTACTGTTGCTGCGCCGTCATCTGTAAAGGCGCTCGGCGGTATACGCGTGTTCGGGAGGAGGATATGCATATGTCAATGCTTCTGGTTAACAAGCAGATTGGGGAAGAATGGCGTGAAGTTCTGGACAAACATGTTCCAGTCCACCTTCAAATCGACATGACACTCAAGAATCTGGACGACTCGTCGAAACGCCTAGTAGGCAACATGAGCAAAGCGCTCCCAACTGAGACGGTGAAGAGCGCTAGGGGAGCCTCCCCACCAGCTGAGAAGCATGATCGGCAGAGCGAAGTCATCAGCACTTTCGCAGCTCGAGGAGCCTTTCTGGAGATATGCTGCATTACGGAGGGGTGGGCACCAGCGCCTGACCATCATACCGGCATTACAGCAGAGCTCACTCCCAGCGAGGAAGAAATGAACTTCCACATCATTACCTCAGCCGGCTTCGAGGGCTTCTGCAAGCGTCTTCGTCTCTGCGCCAAGCTCGAAGACCTCGTCGTGGAATGGCGGCTAAGTTCTAACGAGGACTATGTCATGCATGCAGGATCACAGTCCGGAACTCCCAACATGCTTTTCGAGAGCATGATCCAGGTCATCGAGGCTATCCCGCGCCTGAAGCGATACTGTCTGGAGTGTGGAAACTACGTCATGTTCGCGAGCAGACCGATTGGTGAAACTTGGGGAAGCGATAAAACACTGCGTCTGACGCATGACATCGAGGATGTTCTCAGCGAGGCGCCTTGTATGGAGCTCTATCGCGATTTGAAGGCTGAGGCTGGGAGGGACGTTGCGGAGCCATTCGAAGTAAAGGTGCTAATGGTCAAAGGGCAGTCTTCTGCCTGAAGCATTTTAGGCGGGATGTGGCTCTCGTACTGATGGAGTTGAACGCGACAGACTCCTTGGAAGTACCTGGGACCAAGGACTAGATCTTTCAGCGAGATCCCGACTCCCGAGGAGGTCTGCAATGGTATATCGGGCCATTCCGATCTCCCCTGGCACCGACCTTCGTATTGACACGCGAGGGAACTCCGCGTTTAGCGTGGTCAAGCGCACTTGTCTCACTTTTTTCCAAAAGTTTGCCGTTTATCCCCTTAACGAAGTCCTTGGTTAAGTCCGACGAACTGAAGTGGAGCAAGAATTGCTGTTAAATGCTGCGTACGGCTTAGATCTGATGGATTCGTGCAATCAGAATCACCGCTCTAGTCGACATCCTAGTTTTGCCGACGAACGCCGAACAGCGACGAGTTTTTACAGGGGATGGTTCGTTTGCTGTAGAGGACTTTATCCACTTTATCCGTGGCTTCTCGGCACTCGTGCAGGATAGCCCTCCTCCACCACGAGTCCTGGTCTAGAATACCCCGCAATAATTTCCTCCACATATCTTTCACTTGAATTGCCTTACAATAATTGGTGGAAAAGCCTGACAGTGCGGCCGCGGTTTTGTCCCTCCACAATGGAGTTGTTCCTGCAGGAGCGGGCACCAAGCCGCTCTCCACAATGCTTGTCTCAATGCCAAATTGCCAATGCGTAAGGATCTGCGACTATGGACTTCTGGCGAGATATCGGGACAATGTTATGCTCGTGGACCGCACGCGGCATCGAGCTTAAAAGCATCTGCCTCCCAGAGTCGGCCTGTGTCTAGAGAGCGTCGGTCAGGCTTGCAGTTTGGAAGAATTGAAATGGCAGTACTACTCTGGCTCGCCCTCTGGGCGGCATCGATAGCACCAGCTTTGGCACAATCCACGTACGACAATGCCACGCCAAACGTGTCGATCACTGTCAAGTCTAGCGGTGGCAATGCTACTTCCCCTTACCAGTATGGATTGATGTTCGAAGACCTCAACAATTGTGGAGATGGGGGCGTATATGCGGAATTGGTCCAGAATCGTGCCTTTCAAGGCAATGGCGTTAGTATCTCATCAACCCTAAAGAGCATTGGCTGACATGAACAGGTCTTTCCCTCCAATCTCAGCTTCTGGTCTGCAGTAGGAAGCTCTCAGCTCTCTCTTCACAATCTGTCCACGCCTCTCTCCGCAGCTCTACCGACATCGATGCGTGTCAATGCGTCTGGGAGCAGTGTCGGTTTCGCGAACGCAGGATACTGGGGCTTCCCAGTCTATGCAGGATGGAAGTACTCGGGCAGCTTCTGGATCCATGGCAGCTTTAACGGAAACATCACAATCAATCTTCAGTCAGTACTCGAAGGCTACCACAACAAGTCCTGGGCTGAAGCTTCCGTATCGATTGCCTCCACAGCAGATTCCTGGACGCAGTACAACTACACTCTGAGCCCTCCAGAAACTGCTCCAGACTCAAACAACACCCTTGCCTTCACCTGGGATGCACCATCTGGTTCATGCCTCGATTTCAATCTCATCAGCTTGTTCCCACCGACATACAAGGACCGCAAGAATGGATTGAGAAGCGATCTGATGGAAGCCATGAGTGATTTGAAACCTTCCTTCTTCCGAGCACCAGGAGGCAACAACGTCGAAGGTGTGCGAAGCCCGTACTGGTGGAATTGGACTGAGACGATTGGTCCTTTGGAAGATCGACGTAGTTATCCTGGCACGTGGGGGTACATCAACACTAATGGACTGGGGCTGCTGGAGTATATGCTCTGGGCACAGGATCTTGGTAAGAAATCACACGGCCATCTCATTCGACCATTCAAGACTAACCGGAATCTATCATAGGCATGGAACCCGTCCTCGCAGTCTGGGCTGGTCTCTGGCTCGACAAAACAGCCCTCTCAGAAGACGAGCTGAAACCCTACATCCAATCCGCCCTGGACGAAATCGAATTCCTCACCGGCTCTCCCAGCACCCCCTGGGGCTCCAAACGTGCCTCTCTCGGCTACCCGGAACCTTTCAGCATCAAATTCATCGAAGTAGGCAACGAAGACAGTCTCAGCGGCGGCAAAGCCTCCTATGGCTCCTACCGCTTCAAAGCCTTCTACGACGCAATCACCCCCCGCTACCCCAACATCACCCTCATCTCCTCCTACTACAACGTCTACGAACCCTCCGGCGACCCGGGCCTCCCGGGCGCAGCAGGCGACTTCCACGAATACGCCCTCCCCGTCACAATGTCCTCCCAATTCAACCAATTCGACAACTACACCTCCGCCCACCCCCTGCTCCTCGGCGAATTCGCCGTCGTCGAACCCGACGGCTACAACCGCTCAGACGTCACCTGGGAAGACGGCGCGCCGCGAGCCGGCGCACCATTCTGGGACGGAAGCGTCGCCGAAGCGATTTTCCTCTTGGGAGCCGTAGAACGCAACGCCGACAAAATTATCGGAGCCGCTTACGCTCCCATGTTCCAGAATCTCAACCATTGGCAATGGATCCCCGACCTCATCTCTTTCGACGCGGACCCGAAACATACGACTCTGTCGACGAGTTGGCATGTGATCAAACTGCTGAGCGGGGTGAGGATGACGGAGATTTTGCCCATGGATGGCGCGGTTTACGATCCGATGTATTATGTGGGGGGCAGGAGTAAAGGGAGGAAGAGTTGGGTGCTGAAGGCTGCGGTGTATAATGCGACGGAAAATGTTCCGTTTGCGGTCAAGTTTGAGGGGATGGAGGTGGCGGGAAGGATGGGGGATTTGACGTGGTTGACTGCGCCGTTTAATTCGAGTCAGCCGCTTGGTGGGAATGTTGTGGAAACGCATGTGGAGGGGATTGTGAGTGGGGAGGGGGGAGGGTTTGAGTTTAGTTTGCCGCCGTATTCGGTTGCGGTGTTGGAGGTGAAGACGCCGGATGGATATGATTGTGGAGGGTGGAGAGATCATAAGGTGTGGTAGTTGAGAGGGGAGTGGAATTACGTATGTATGCTTGATGATTATGAGAAATATGAGAAATCCTAATGCCTTGAATGCCTTAATCGTCTGCTCGTGTCATTTATTCTAGCCAGCATTGGTGAATGTTGTTGTGAAGCAGGTGAAGGCTCCTCGAAAGACCAAATGACGTTTCGCGGCGGAAGTGTCGAATGCATGATCATGCTCATAATATCGTAAAAGATGTGTAGTGGTTCCCAAACTAGAGTGCGGCCCTTCTCGATAACAATACTGAACAACTTCGCTTGCTTCAAAGTACCATATAGTCTCCAGTCACGTCAGCCGCCGTTCTTCTCCATATGTATGACCGCGAGGCATCTACACTTCCCATTCTCAAATGCACGCCACGAGTTCCACCTGTGTACGAGGACTAAGTCAGAGTAGCCATAGCCGCAGCGATGATCTTCGCATTTCTCCTTTCTGCAAACACAAGCCATCTGTCAGCCAATGTCTTACTCTCGAATGCGGATGGAAGCAGTGAGTAATAATACTCACCCCTGCTTTTCAGTGCGAGGATCGCACGAGAGCCATCCTACCTTTCCTGTCTTTCTCAACGCGCACAACGTTTCTCGCCGGACTTCTCTCGCGTTCGTAGATGACCATTTCTTGTCTTGGTCGACTGCGATCTCGATATTCCACAAGTTGAAACTCTTCGACTGGCCGTTCGCGGAGACGTAGCGCGAGATCGCGTTTTTGATCGGCTTCGCGCTCGAGGCGGAGAGCACGCCGTTCTGCCTCCAGGTACCGGATCTCTGCATTGATGTCGCGGTCAGAGCGATGCTCACGTTCTGCTAGGACAAGAGAGCCGGCATGATGGTGATCAGGAGGCAAGCGCTCTTCAATGATGGTCTTCTTCTCTTCGTAGAACTCTGGCGCTGGTGGCGGCGCTGGCGGCGGAGGAGCAGACTCTTCGATGATGGTTTCACGCTTCTCCACATAAGTGGCTGGCGAAGATGGTCGTCGTGATCGTGAGCGATGCACTTGACTAATGCTACTCTTTGCACTTGGAGAGCCACGACGCCCGATGACGGTCGGTGGATTGATCCATTCAGTGCGCTGAATTTCTTCGTGTTCGCCCACTGGCGGAGCTGGGATGGGCGATCCTTCTTCGATCTTCTCCTCGAAGCGATAGACCTTCTTTTTCTCTGCAAGGTTGTCAGTATATGCACACAGTGCTCACAGCATCGTAGTAACTCACCTCCATTCTTGTACGTCTCGCTGATCTGAATAACCTCGTCGATCTGCTCCTTTTCAAGAGCAATCTGAAGCACGAAGAAATCTTCCTCCTCCTCGAATGGGTAGCCAAGATCCATAATCGCTTCGACCCTCACAAGGCGTTTCGGCATCCGCGTCTTGCCCTTCTTGAATTTGCGCACTGCATGTATGCTCTCTTCGATGAGCGTTTCATGGACACTCTTTTCTGTAATTGGTTCGGGTGGTGGTGGTGCCGGGGGTAAAGACTCCGAGATATGCGTCTCGTGAATGCTCTCGTGCACGCTAGTAGCACGACTGCTCTTGGCCTTGGTACTGGCTTTAGTACTAGGCGCACGAGACTTGGTTTTGCTAGTCTTCTCCGTCTTGGCCACGCTCTCTTCAGATGATGAGCTGCTGCTGGAGCTGCTAGAGCTCTGTGACTTGACGCTCTCCTTGACTGAACGCTCACTCTTTGGTGCTCGACGCCTGCGCACCGAGCGCTCACGCTGGATTTCCACTTCGCGATAGTCTTCTGGCTCATAGTATCCCTCCCATGGCCTTTGTCGGCGGATTGGAAGGGGCACGGGGGTATATGGTGGGATGCGATGCTCGTCGTCATGACGTCTGCGTCGGTCGAAAGTGTCGAGGCTACTCTGCCTCCTCAGCAGACCAGGTCGAACACGCTGATCGATATCGAAGTCTTCCCTCGTTATGCTTTTGCGTCGGTAAGGCATCAGTGCCATGTCGGCAATCTCGCGTGGGTCGACATCTCCGAATAACTCCCTGTCTGTACGTCTCCGCCTTCGTGACGGCTCTCGCCTCTCGTCAATCTCTCGATCGTCCTCGAAGACCCATCGTCCTCTCGGACCACGACTCTCCACACGCTCGGCTACCGCGACGTCTCGGTGTCCTGCTCGCTCTCGTTCATGGTAGTAGTAGTCATCCTCAACTCGTCTTCCGGGAGGTGGGCCAGCCCGCGACCCGAATCGCTCGAAGCGCTCGCGATCCCATCTTTGCGGAATGTCGCCGTAAGCCAGATCGTCGTCGTCGGGACGGAAGCGCGACATAGTTGCTTTGTTGGCAGCAGCAGCCCTGTGCGACGTACTTCCCTATGCTGACTCGTTACCGCTGGAGGAAAGGCGGGATATATGCTGCTCTTTGCTGGCTAGTCAGCTCGCTCGCATGCAAGGCGCTGGCGGGTGTGGAGGATTGGAGGGAAGTGCGTGGGCGATTGCCCGTTCTTCTACCTACGACAGCGCGCGGTGGCAGGGCGCCTCGTGGACCAGGATACCAGGTCAAAGCGGTGCTTGGGCAGCAGCCAGAGTGACGCTTCGGGCGGGCTGTCGTGCAGCGGTGCAGTCGGATGGGCGCAGCACCCTCGACACTTGGGCTCCAAGAAATAATGATGAGTCCAAGAGGAGAATATTCTCGCACACCGAGCGCGCCTCACTCCTCCTATCTCGCATCAATCATGTGTTGGACGGACCAGGTCCGACGGTCTAGAGCAGCGGCTGCAGCGCAGCAGGGAACAGCCAGCATGGTCGGGTGACGTATTCTAGTGTACGGAGGACTGCATATCCGATTGTGAAACTTGGCTCGCCCGACTTCACCTCCATCATCCTCTCTCTGAAAAGCATTACGGGCACTGCTCGATGCCACCCGTTTAGATCTGACCTTGACTTCCGTGAGTCTGCTTTGGCTGCACCGGACAAGTCGCCAGGTGGTACAAAAGGATATGGAAGGGAACGGCGTGGCCTGTTCGCGACGTGGAGCTGGCAGCATGACACAAATGTAGCGCGAGCAATACCATACCAGCCTAGGTGGTAGGCTCTGGGCATCTAATCGAGGGCATAAAGATGGGCCGTGTATGCAAAAGAGGAAGCGAAGACATGTCACGAGGCGCCGGTTTGCCGTAGACTTGCGCCAACAAGGACCGCGAGCCAATATCGCTTGCATTTTCTTGCTGACCAGTCGCACTGGTGTTTCCAGGAAGACCATCGTAGATTCCCTACAGTAGGGCTAAGTGCGGCGACATATGTGCAGCATGGAATGGAAGAGGGACGGGAGAAGATGCAGAACTCAGAAGGCATACCGGATGCACGGTCAGGGAATCATGCGGGCCGTTCTACATCTCGAAGACATCTGAACCTGCTCGATGAATTGCATTGCTTTGTCGACTGATCGGCTGGAATCCGCATGGGATGGCATGGCATGGCATGGCATGGGATATAGGGCCATGGAAACACCTGTCGAGAGCGCGCGAGAACCTGCGGCTGCCCATGTCAACGACATCTCAGCACTGCTGCTCAGGCGCTGAAGATGCACTCCATCCTCTCTGGCTTGCTCCCTCGAGGTAGGCCCATTGTTTGACCATCGCCGTCGTGGAAGCCGCGATGCGAGGTGTGACGCTTCTTCGAAGGGAGGTGAAGCGTTTCAAAGTGAAGTCAAGCTTGCAACGGTCGCGCATATGAGAGTAGAAATGGCAGGTGCTGACGACGACAGCACGAGCACGAGCCACCCTCACCCTCACCTCCGCTGCCTGCACTTCAGTTTCAGCTTTTGCGCTTTGCAAACCCTCCACCATACAACAACATCGCCATGGCCCCGCCATTGTCAGAAGTGCTCGCATACCGCGAGAAGCTCACCGACGCCCTCACCGGCAGTGCCATCACCGCCCGCACGCAACTGGCACCGCTGTACCGCCCGCATCCCACGTCGCTCGTCGCACATTTAACCGGCATCGCATACCCAGCCAAGCCCTGCACGCTCATCGCACGAGGCGCCTGCTTCCCACCTCGTGATTTCAATGGCTCGCCTCAATATCAGCTGTATCTCACTGCCAATCGCTTGGTAAGTCGCTCTCAGGCGCGTACGAAGCGACTCTGCTGACATCCGACTGCAGCTCACTGCCCCCACCCTGAGACTGGAGTGCGTCTGGAGAGAGCAGAAATTGCTGGTTGCTCTGGAGTTCCCGTTCTTCAACTGCCAGACGAGCCTTGGTGGCCTCACCTTCCACCGCGACGTCGAGCGCCACGGCTCCTGCTCCGACGAGGCAAGATTTGTAGCAAATGGGGCGAGTTCTCAGGGCCTCAACTGGGCGCGCATCCTCGGGGTTGCGGAACTTGGACCTGCGGGCAAGCAGGTCCTGGACGAATTGCGAACCTATCTCGCCAATACCCCGAAAGCGATGCGACTTCGCTTTGACACGCCGCTCCAAGATGACCGCTATCCCTTCTCAACCATACTCCCATACTTCACCGAGATGCCTCTGCCATCCTTGTCAGCACCAGAATGGTCCGCACTTCGTCCTTTGACCCTTCAGCGCGATCTTACGGAACTGATGAGCCACCCTGCTGCCCCATACCCGATGGTGCCCATCGCCGGCCTGGATACATTCTTGAGCGCCACACATGCCTCGGTTGAGTATTATGAGTCAACCCGCGTAGCTTGGCTTGAACAAGAGGTGTCCCTGAAGGAGTGGGCATCGGTCGCTCATCGAGGCGTTCTCTACCGTGTTGGCGGTGCCGTGGCACTTGCTGTCCGCTTCGCGCCTTTTCGACTGCTCGGCGGCCCTGATGGCATTGTCAAATTCGACCTTCCCGATCGCTTCCTAGCCGACGTGACTTTCGAGTTGTCACCAGAGCACGGAGAACAGCGAATGGTCTGCGAGAGGAGCCCGGTACCAATCAGTATCGACTGGGCACACGACGCGTTGTTCGTGCTTCGGAAACCAAACGCAGCAGTGAGAGACGCTGCAGCAAGACCAACTCACAGCAACGTCGACTGGCGGGCTATTCGGGCAAAATTCAGCCCTCGCATGCCCGAGCAGCAGCTAATGAACAAGTTGGAAACGTCCCGAAACATTATGCACGCCGATCGCTGGCAGACGGTGATCCTCAATCAAGATCACGAGTCGTTACCAACAATTGATCTCGCCACAGGCCACACCATTCGAGTAGACCAGAGCTCTCCCTGGTCACACACTTTATCGTCGTACCAAGAGGTCGATGCAGTGGTAGAAGAAGCTTTCACGTGGATGCTGCGCTGGCGTAAATGGAATGCAGAGCAGTTGGAAGCTCTGATCAGCGTTCGTGAAGCGGTCGGAGGTATCGTTCTCATCTCTGGGCCTGCTGGTACCGGCAAGACGCTGCTGATCCAGGCTATCTGCGTTTTTCTCTACAAAATCGGCCTTCACGTTCTAGTGCTCGCGCCTGCCAACAGCAACCTCTCAGATTTCATCGGGAAGCTGAAGGAGCTGTTTGGCAATCACTCCAACTCTCCGGTCAAGGCCACGCGCGTGTATCCCACTTCAGCGGATTTCAGCCCTTCGAAGATTGCAAACGGCCAAACCTGTATCCACACTCCGGAGTCGACTCAGGAAGACGATGCCGGAGATATCCTCGATTTCGAGATGGTCCGGTCGGACTTGCAGTATTCAGATGACAAGTACACCTCTCACCGTGATTATGGTCTACCGGCGCAGGTCTTCCGAGCCGCCCGAGACGAAACCTATGAGCTGTGGGACCGACTTCCGGGCATGGAGGCCGGCGAGAAAATCGACGTCTGGAGCATTCTTCGTCAATGCATGATGGGAGCCGCCGATGGCTCATTCCGTTGGGGTGACCAAGGGCAAGTCAAGCGATATCAGATGTCGTACAACCTCTGCAAAGCACACTATCTGGCCCATGTTCGCATGGTTTGTACGACTACAGGCAACGTGCGATGCTCCGATATCGTCGAAAACTGGGCTGCGAATAAGCATGGCACTGTGACTAAGGGCATTGTGGTCGTCCTAGACGAGGCCTGCAAGGACAACGAGATCGACTCCGTTTCCGCACTCCTACATCCTGAGTGGCGCCAGAAGATTCACGGCATGGTCATGCTTGGAGATGAAAGACAGCTCGAGCCTTGCAACACCGGCGCCTCGGGCCGCATGGTCTTCAATCCCTTCAACGATCGGATCAGCATCCC
The DNA here is from genome assembly GCF_000340215.1 of Pseudocercospora fijiensis CIRAD86. Taxonomy (NCBI): domain Eukaryota; kingdom Fungi; phylum Ascomycota; class Dothideomycetes; order Mycosphaerellales; family Mycosphaerellaceae; genus Pseudocercospora; species Pseudocercospora fijiensis. The sequence goes on along the minus strand of NW_006921539.1, from coordinate 3,640,479 downwards.
GTTGATGTCGCGCCTCAAGCGCCAAGGCTTTCCATGCGTGCAGCTTCTTGAACAGCATCGTATGAGCCATCATATTGCGGCGTGGCCGTTCAAGGAATTCTACCCGCCGGGCATGCGCAACGGGCCAAGTACGTACCTCACTCTGCGGCAGAAATTTCCAGGACTGTTCAATTGCCTCACCGAGATATTGGAGGACCTTGGAACTGTGTTCAGGGACCCACTCCAGACCGAGACCGAACTTGACAAAATTGTACGAACACACTATTTGGAGATCAATGGCAAGCGGGACAATTCGAAGCGCTCTGCCTTCGTATTGGTGAGTACCCACCTCAAGCATCTTGAAATCAACTAACATGTATGTAGGAGCACGTTCGTTTCTTTTGCGATAAGATTTTCTGGAAACTACGAGCTTACTTCGTCGAGAAGACCAACGAGAAGGTCCTTGTCATCTGTGCTTATAAGGAGGCCAAGCTCTGCTATGAAGACGCGATGCGCTACATCCAGCGCAAGTACCGCATTCCGGACTCGCAGCTACCTAGAATCGCCACGATCGACTCTTCTCAGGGCACCGAATCTCCCGTCACCATCATCGATTGCTCAGTGCAGAAATATGATCCACGTACCCGGCGAGCTGATATTGGCTTCGTGGATGATGACAAGCGCATGAATGTCGCCATGACACGGGCTCAGGAGGTCCGATGGATTCTCGGCGGTGATTGTGAGTATAGATTGTGGCCATCTTCCTCTTGTTGCCTACTAACGCCTTCTTTGCAGGCAGTACCGGCAATGCCATGAAGCGTTTGCTACGCGAGCCAGACACGCCAGCATACGTTCGCTACAAGATGAGTGTGTCTAAATTCAGTCGCGAGATGACCGGAGTGGGCGAGCAACCTCATGGGAAGTTGAACAGAGAGGGCAACGGCTGGCTGAAGGGGCTCAAAGCCTATCCCGCCAATGTTACGACCAAGTATAACGAGGATATTCAGAGACAGCTGGTCAGAACTTGAATAAGTCAGAGCGAGCAGAGAAGGGCATGAAAGGATTATGAAGCGAGTGCTACGAGCCAATGCTGGAAACTCGTGTGGGTATATTGTTGACGATTTTGCAGCGCGATGCGCGTGCTCATTGGAAACCGTAGCTGGCAGTATCCAAATTCAAGACACTCATCATCACTATCTCGAGCTTCCTCTCCCGCCACCAGCGTCTGTTAATTCCATCGATGTTATCAAATCTTCCACCTGCGATGGCATGACTCTGAACCTGTGCATCTATAGAGACCAATAGTCAGAGCATCACAAGGCATATTTCGTGACTCAAGCGTGGGCTGCTTCTTCTTCGGCTTTCTCCAAATAGATTCTCGGAACAGCCAATCGGCACATTGCTGGAGATGACGCCAACCCGCTCGTGGCGTGCTGGCATCCTTCAGGATTCAGCAAAGTCGGACGGAGGTGCAGAGAGGTGCAGAGACGGTAACATTTCGGGGTCGAAGCACGTCACCAAGAGAGATCGTCTCAAGCTAGACGGCTTCAGCTGAACAATAACGTTAATGCCGCGATTCACAATGGCGGGCCTGGTGGCATCCTCCTGCTGCTGCTGCTGCTGCTGCTGCTCGCTGAGAATTGTTCTCCCGGCTATGTTGGACGATCTGGAGCAGCGAACGGAGGCTGGCAATGAGTGCCCCAGGAGATCCATCCTCGAGATACCACAAGGTTGGCGAGAGCTATAATGGACACGAATACGGGCAAGAGCTTGAAGAACTAGATCTGACTGAGATACCACCAGAGAGGTATGTTTTGCGCCCGCGAATACGAGAGAGACATCGTGCAAGCACGCCGAATCCTCCCGCTTGAATGCGCCTCGTCCTCGTACTAAACTTCCACATATCGTGCGCAACATCAAATACAACTTTGCTAATTGCACAATCATTGTGCAGAGCACCCAGCTACATCTCCATAGACGGGAACACATTCTGGGATGGTGTCGATGACGGTACAAAGGGCCTGGTATCACACCACCACGCTCTCTCCGACCTGGGTCAGAAGAATAGTGCAGACAGCAGTCCACCACTGAGATCAGACCCACGACTTTCGATCACCTCGACACTGCGAAGCCAGAAGAAGAGGAAGTTGTCAGGATGGCACTTTGGTGTGAGAGTGTGCGCATGGACCGCAACAACGGTGGGCGTGATGAATACCATCTTGCTCATCGCTGCCGCGGCGAAGTTCCCTGTCCTTGATGGCATTGGAGTCGCGTATGAGGGTTCTTGTGAAGTGGTGGACCATTGGACGACGTGGCTGCATATTCTGATCAACGGCCTGAGCTCCCTGCTTCTATCGGCGAGCAACTACACCATGCAGGCCCTCGCTGCTCCAACGCGCGCAGAAGTCGATCGAGCACACGCGAAGGGAGATTGGGTGGATATTGGGGTCGCCAGCGTTCGCAATCTCTCCCGCATCAAGTGGTTGCGCATTGTACTTTGGTGGATTCTGGCGGTCAGCAGTGTGCCGATTCACCTGCTTTACAACTCTGCAGCCTTCAAGACAATCGATGTGGGGAAATTGTAGCACTCATTCTTTGCGCATTTTACTGACTTTCAGACAGTCAAACCAATACATTATGGCTACAGTAAATCCGGAATGGCTGAAGGGCGGCAATTTTTCCACGAAGATACCTTTGGTCAATCCTCCAAGCACAGTGACGCCTGACGATGATGAATACTACGTGACAATGCCATCTGACACATCCTTCCTGCCTTCACTTCAGAAGTGGTGGGGTCAGAACTACGACAACGAGACTCTCGTCGAACGCCTGAATAACACGGACTGCATCAATGCCTACGGCACTAATTTTGTGACTGGCCGAAACCATCTCCTGACCATCACTACCGAGACTGGAGATCAGGCCAAGAACGAGACTCTTTTTATGGTGGAAGGTACCACAGATTATTACGACAGCGAGCTGCGATACAGGTGGATGTGTGAAAACGATTACAACTCCTCCCACACGTTTCAACTGAAATGTGCCACAAGTACGCTCAAGAAGCACGTTGACAACTGGACCATTAACGGGCGGAAGATTGATTACTGCTTGAGTCAAATCACGCCCAGCCACTGTGAATTGCAGTTCAGCGTACAAATTCTTGTCGCGGTGATTGTGATGAACGTCCTGAAAAGCGTAGCCATGTTTGTCACGCTGTATCAACAGAAAGATGCTACATTGGTCACGGTCGGCGATGCTGTCGCCAGTTACCTTGACCAACCGGACGATCTTACCAAAGGACGATGCCTGATGAGTCGAAAGGACATCAAGAGCTGGAAGTTGAACCCGAACGAGAAGAAGCCGAATACGGATCCTATGCCTGTCACATTCTACCCTGAAAAGACTACATGGTTCTTCCGAGCAGCATCGAAAGGGCGCTGGATTACTGCATTCACGCTGATCATTTCCGCCATAATTACAACAGCCTCTCTTCTCGGCATGGGTACCAGTCAGCTTCAAGGTGATGGTGCATCTCCTTTCCGCATCGGATTCGGTTCTATCGACTCGCGAGCATTCATTTCTACTGAACTTCCTGAGAGTGGAGCAAGTGGGTTGATCAGCTCCATCCTGCTTGGTAAGTCAGATCAGAAAGAAAGTGTCATGGTGGTGGTGGTGTGACATGACATCCGCTGACATGACTCCAGCCAATTTGCCGCAAGCAATCGCTTCGTTCCTCTATCTGCTTTACAACAGCCTTCTAAGCTCGATGCTCCTCGCAAAAGAATGGTCCTCATACGCTCTACGCCGAAAACCTCTTCGCGTCAGCCATCCTCACGGACAACAAAGATCGACCTACTACCTCCAGCTCCCACTCCGATACTCAGCACCTCTCCTCCTCATCTCCGCAACGCTGCACTGGATGATCTCCCAATCCATCTTCCTCGCAAGAATCAACACATACTACGACGGAAACCCCACGGAAGGCGACGATATGTCCTCAGTCGGCTACAGCTGTCCACCCATCCTCGTCACCATGCTCATCGGCATTGTACTTCTATTCGTGGCTTTAGCCATGGGTTTCCGCAAATTCGGGAGTCAGATGCCCATTGCGAGTTCCTGCTCTGTAGCCATCGCAGCCGCTTGTCATCGCCCGCAGGACGATGCTGATGCTGCGTATTTGCCGGTGCAGTGGGGGGAGGTGGAAAGTGAGAGGGAGGATGAGATTGGGCATTGTTCTTTTACTTCTGGTCCTGTGCTGCCGCTTGTTGAGGGGAGGATGTATGCTGGGGGTGGGGTTAGGAAGCGGCAGTCTGGTGCTGACGATAGATCAGAACGTGTACATGTACGATAGAACGAACGGTTGGAAAGAGGCTGTGAGAATTTTTGGAAAGAACCTACATTCTAAAGATCTCCTTGCGCTCAATCCGGAAGGGACTCCTCTCCGGAAGCTGTCGCACGCAACGCTCATCGAGTGCTGCAACGTCGGCGCGATGCATCACAATGACCGCTGACTCCGCCGATGTGTCTATGCTAAGCACGCCACGCGAAACACGGGATCTGCGGTGCGAGGCGATTAGGCTGCGTGAAGGCTGCGCTGCGTCGGGTCGGGTCGGCTCCGAAATTCGAGCTTGCCTGCCATACGGGCCTTCTTCCAGCTTCAAGCAATCACCTGGCACGCTTTGGCAAGCACGAGCACGAGCACGAGCACCTTTGACGAATGGTCCTGTCATGGATCAGGTGAATCAGAGCTTGCGAGAGGAAGTATCGGCTCAGCTGGACCCAGCAGCACCGCGAGAAGATGAGGCGGAAGAGAAAAAGCGTCGTGGACTTTCTCCACCATTATGGGGATTTTGCACATGCTTCTGGAGGTCGCGGGTGTGAAGAAGAAGGCGGATACATCCATTGTCCTTATTATGATGTTCATCTGGACGGACTTTTTTTCTTCCGGTCGTCATTCCGTCATCGCATCGCACGACAGCTCCTGATTCGTGCATTTGGCCGATAAAGCCGAGGTTTGGATCGTTGAGGTCAGCGGGATGGAGGTTGGGAATTATGATTGAAACATTGATTAAGAGATATGAGATGAGCACGACGCCGGGTAGCTTGTGGGTGATTCTGCAGATGGCCTTAGTTGTTATAGGTTTTTAGCGTACTATTCCTTTGGGTTTCTACGGGACTATCTCACTATTCCGGCTAAGGAATGTCCCGATTTTCAGGCGTAAAATAGGACCTACTAAACTTACGGAAATGCTCGGTTTTCGTATATTAGCTCGGCTTACCTAATTAGGCTGTTATAGCTTCTAAGGTGTTGTCGCTATCGCTACTATTATCTATCTAATTCTTCCTCTTATTCGGCCTCTTAATAGTAGGTAGTATTATCGCTACTAATCTCTTACGCTTATTACTATTATATTTATTAGAAGTCCGCCTCTTACCTACTACTTCTCGTATCGCGTTATCGTTATCTAACTAAGGGAAGTCTTCTACTACTTCTAGGTCTTATTTTAATAGCGAAGCCTCTCTTACTAGCGCCGCTAGTAAAGTAAGGTTTATAAGCTTAGCTATTTCTTTAATAGTATCTAAATCGAGCGGCTAAGCCGACTATATAGACAAAAGCGACTCGCGCGGCTACCGCGGTAGCAGTAGCGGTAGCGGTAGCGGTAGCGGTAGCGGTAGCGGTAGCCGCGCCTTCGAAGGTAAGGGCCTAAAGGGTAGTAGACTTAGCGTAAGAAGGTCGATAACTTATAACAGTCGACGTATTAGTAATAAGAGAGTCTTATTAAGCGGCGGAAGATTAAACGCTCGAGGTCTATATTTAGTCGCTAGCGCTAGCGCTAGTAGTAGTAGTAGCAGTAGCGGAAGGGTTAGATAGCGAGGTTAAGTTAGAGTTATAGGCTTAGCTAGAAGTATAGAAGTCTACTACCGTTATCGCTTACTAGTAAAGGCAACCGCTAGTTACCCTTCCTATATAAAGTCGTCTAGTAAGTACGTAGAGAGCGAATATATAGTATCTTTAACCTTCCGTAAGAAGGCTCTTATATAGTTATCTTTAAGCGTACTATTATAGATCGTCTTATCGTTACGGACCGTATAGAAGTGCTATAAGAGGCCTTTAATACCTTCGTTAAAGTAAGCGCGTAGGTTACGAAGATAGGGGTTACTAGTAACGAAGGGCTTCTTATCCTTATAACCTTCGATAAATAGAGTAGTACTATCTCTCTACCGCTAATAATCGGCTATCTTCTACGAGTTATAGCCGCTATAGAAGCTAATATAGAGTTGTTATTGTTATAGGCTTAGAGGTGTTATAAACAGGTAATGCCGTAGTATATAGTAACAAGGCAGGTACTGCTAAAACTATAGTAGGCAATTATAGTAAGGAGGTTAGTATCTATCGCGGTATAGTATAAGGCCCTCGTATATAGGCCTTACTTTAGCTTCTAACTCTTCTATAATATTTAATTGCTTCCGTACGAAGTCCTATACCGCCGGAGGTTGTAAATTCTCGAAATAGGGCATATTCTTAACCTTCTAGAATTAAGTGCGTTTACTAAGCCTATATAGCTAAAGATTAGCCTTATATAGTTGCCGAGCGTCTATCTTTAGTAACTCGATAATAGTACTATATATCGAGTACTAAACGAGGTTCTTCTTATTATCGTACTTAATAGCATTATAGTACCTCTCTAGCGGCGATATAGTGCGAATTTATATAAGAATTAGGTTGTTTAAACGAGCCTAAGTTGCCTATAAATATAACTTCTTAGTACTCTAGTTCTTTAGTAAATACTAGACTTCCGTCTCGTTAGCGCCCTTTAGCCGAAGCTTTGTTAGGACTAAAGAGGTTATACGTAATTAGTATGTAACTAGGCTCGAGTGAAGCTAGGGTCTTAATGCCTTAGGCAGGGCTTAGCGCTTAGTAATAGGCTAACTTGCCTACCTTCCTCCCTCTCCTTCTAGCTCCTTATCGAATACTACCTATACCTACTACTACCCTATCTACCTACTAATATACCCTTCTTATATAGTATTCGATCTACCCTTTAAGGGCAGCAGCTAGATAGTCCTTATTTCAAGCTTTTAGCAGTATAGCTACGAATAAGACTAATTTAACTATATTGCGCCCGAAGAACGGGACCTATACGTACTATTCTATCGAAGCAACCGTACTAATTATTAAGCAAGGCCTTCTATACGGCCTATTATACTAAGTTAATCGTACTAGACTAATATCTACTAATTCCGCTATATCCGTATTTTAGGGGCTAATAATATATTATTAGTATTACCCTCTATTATAATAGCCGGCTCGTTACGAAACAACAACTGTGCTACCGCTAGCAGCGCTAGCAACGACAATGCTAGTAGCATAGTACCTACTAAAGTGCCTACTAAAGCACCTACTAAAGTGCCTCCTACTAAAGAGCCTACTACTAGGCCTGCCGAAGAACCTATAATTCTAGGTAACGACCTAGAGTTGCCTATTAACGACATTCTTAGCAATATTGTTAACCGTCGATATAGCTAACTAGCCTTTAGCCCTTAACTATTAGGGAGACTTTAGGAAGCTACTTAAAACAGGCTTACTACCCTATGTTAAGAATAATAGCTAAAGGATAATCTCCTCGAGCTCCGTCGCCCTTAGGAAGCCCCGATAACTAAACTAATAGCGGGACCTTCTTTACTACCTATCTAAAAGAAGGACGCTAAACTTAAGGACTATACCGTATTTAACAGCTCTAGTCGCAAGCAATATAACGATTATATACGTAATTGCGAGCTTAACTAGCGAAATGCGCCGAGGGCTCTTCTAGACGACTATTTACTAGTTGTCTACGCTATATAGTATATTAATAGCGACCTAAAGCGTATATAGGATAACTATTTCGACTCCCTTAATAACTAGACTGCTATTTAGTAGCAAACCTACAAAACTATTATACTAGACACCCTTAGAAACCCTATACTAAGGTAGCAATATACTTAGGACCTATATCTTCGAGCTAAATAGAAGACCGATTAATCGGCTCGCTTATTTAAAGCCTATTTAAAAACCCTTAAAGACGACCTTTCTATTAGACCGCTACACTAGTGCGCCCGTTTACTAGCGTCTTACGCCGCGACAAAAGATCGGAAGTATCCGCGCTTACTAAGCGTAGATCTCGGGCGCACTTATAGGCTAGGGTCGCTACGTGCTTAGCGCTAAGCCTCCTCGGCTTCCGCCTTACACTTCCGCCTAAGACTAATTCTATATAGATCTCGGAAATACGCCCTAAGCTTAGGTAGGAGCTTATTCTCGAATTGAACCGCCGCCGTATATTCGAATAAGCTAACCTAATACGCATTTAATTTATAGTCGAAGTAGAAACAGCCGAACGAGCTATCTAGCTCTAATAACGACTAGAATCGAGGATCCGGCTAGCTAGTACTAACCGCGGCAATCGTAGTAGCCGCGGAGGAAACTAAGGTTCCTACTATAATAATAATACTAATAATAGGAATAGTAACAATAACCGTAGAAGAGGCCGTAGCCGCCGGCTATATAGAGGAGGCCGCGATAGGGGCCGTAGAAGGGGCTCGTATCCCTACAATGCTAACCGCTCGGCTAATAATAGTAATAACAGCTACGGTAGTCTACTAACCGGATTAAAGTGCTTCAATTGTAATAGTACTAGCTATCTACTAGGCTAATGCGACAAACCTAAGGACTAGGCCCGAATTAACCGTACTTCCGCTAAACACCGAAAGTACCTCTTAGCGGCTAACGCTACCCCTATAGGCTAACCTTCGAAAAAAGAGTAAGCGCCGTACTAACTATTAGCCTCGTACGGCGTAAGACTATCGACATTGTACTAGCTATAACACGCTCCTACCTTATATAGGATACGAAGGGCACTACCTATTAAACTAAGGTTATACTAGATCTAGGAAATTTAGTTAGTACCCTTATTAGCTATCGCCTAGCTAAGCAATTAGACCTTCGACAACTGCCGAAGACTAACCTGCTAACCCTTGCTTAGTTTAATAACGCTCGGCACTTAACCTATAGGGCCTACTATGTTCCTATAGCTCTAAAGGACGACCTCGGAAATAAACGCCTACTAGACTTTACTGCCTACGTAGTAGATACAGATAACCTATATAGGGGAGCTACTATTGTTATTAGCAACCCTGTTCTTAAGTACTACGCTATAGCTATAGACCTAGGCCTCTAGAAGTAGCGATTTAGAATCGCTAGGAAAGAGAATATTAAACACATTAATATTAGCGAGTGCCCTAACGATATTAGGGTCCTGTTTATTAGCAACCTAACACCTGCCTTAGCTAATCCGATAGCTAATCTTCTCGGTAGAGATAACGATAAACCTATACCCCCTAATAGTATAGACCCTAATTAGCTCTCTTATATACTAGTGCCTATTTGAGAAACCTATATTAATGTATTTAAACACTACCTAGCATCGACATTGCCTATATTTAAAGAGACGGATTATAAGATTGATATTATAGAGGGCAAGGAGGTTCCTTTTAGCCCCCTCTATAACCTTAGTAAACGAGAGCTTACTATACTACGTAAGTACCTAGAGGAAAACCTAGCTAATAGTCGAATCCGATATAGTAACAGCCCTGCTAGTACACCTATCCTATTCGTACTAAAGAAGGATAGTAGCCTACGCCTATATGTCGACTATCGTAGGCTTAATACTGTTACTATTAAAGACCGCTATCTACTCCCTCTTATTAATAAGACCCTCGATCGCCTTTCTAGTACCTACTACTATACTATATTAGACATTAAGGACGCCTATTACCGCATTCGTATTCGCAAGGGCGATGAATAGAAGACAGCCTTTCGTACTCGCTATAGCTATTTCTAGACCCCGTAGTAGTTCGGGTTAGTTTAGTTTAGTTTGCTAAGCCGAAACTCTAGTTTGGTTTAGGTTGGTTTGCTAAGCAACTATATAAGTAGCTAGTTCGAACCATATAATTTATCAGTTTTTAAGAAGTGTACGAATGTATACGTAGCTTTAAGCAAGCCCTTTATAAGACTTAGTAGTGTAGCCGGCAGCGTAGCCGGCATTTTTAGTCCTTAGTACTTATAGAATTTTCGAATCCTACTTAGGCTACGTAGTTGTATAAAGGTACTTATATAACCTTAAATCTATAGACAATTAGCTAAGGGCACTAACTAATTAAAAGCATATACACATATATATAAGGCATTATAGTTTAGTTCGGAAACTGCACTCCTTAGGTATGAATTTCATCCTTTCGTTTACGGTTCAATTCCCTAACTGCTTAGTAGAATGTCTTTATCTAGATCTAGGCAGAACTCATCGATTTCCCTAGAAGTCCTCCTCCTTAAGAAGTTTATACACTTTCCTACCGAACTATTCGATAACATTAAGTACTAGGATAGCTCCTCCCTCGGTATCGGTATAGTATATAAAAGAGCTATAAGGCAGCTCTATAGAACGTTCTACTAGTTACTCGCTATACTAAGGCCGAATGCTAGTTCGTTCCTTAGAACTCTTAGTTATTTAGGAGATATAAAGGGTAGGGTAGGTAGTAACTTCGTATTATATAAGGAGGTAGAGGCTGCTATAGAAGAGGCCTTTAACCTATAGAAGATAGTGAAAGATATAGAGGTAGCTACAGGTCTAGGTACCTAGTTGAATTTTTAGTAGGTAGAGTATAAGGATATTTAGAGGGAGTATTAGGTAGAGTTGCGAAGGCAGGTGTATAATATGCTCTAGAAAATAGGGATAGTGCCTATAACTATAACTATTAGGCTCTTCAACCTTCCTTATTTTTCCCTGTTTTCTTTTTATAAAAATCTAAACTAATACAAATCAACCGGAATGTCTATCTTCTTTTAGTTCTTTGAAAAACCTAGTAGCGTAGCTAGTAGCGTAGCCGGTAGCGTAGCCGGCAGCGTAGCCGGCCTTTTTACTCCTTAGTACTAACGGGATTTTAGGAGACTTCTATTCCGTACGGCTAATAAAGTATACTATACTATATATATATACTTAGAGAGTATTTAGAGCGCGGTATATAGCGCCGTATAATAGCGGCTCATTTCGTATATAGAAAAGCTTGCAGATAATACTACGAATATCCTTTCTACTAGAATATCTATCCTACCTAGCACCGTCTCGAATATAGACATTCTAGCCTTTTAGAATCTAATCGAGTGCTTTGAAATCCTTGTCTATAATCGTTATACGCTTCGCGTAGATAGCTATAAGGTTGACCGCTAAAATAGTATTAGTATAGTCCGAAAAGAGGTAGAAGAGAAACATACATTCGAAGATACGAACTAGGTAGGCTTCTATAGCCTCTTAAAGGGCGCCTATCGCGGAGGCTTAGAAGCGAAGGTCCGTTCTATAATCCTAGGCAATTTCGCGAACAAGTCGTTAGAAAGGAGCTTTACGGATTAGGAGCTAAGAACTCTTCTAATACTACCGAATCTTACGGAGGGCTACGGCTAAAGAAGGATTAGTAAAAAGATAGTAAGAATGCCGGCTACGCTGCCGGCTACGCTGCCGGCTACGCTACCGGCTATAAATAGGACTTACTTCCTAGGCGCTATCGACGCTTCGTACGATTACTACTAGCAGTAGAAGCGCTAGTTGTCGTCTTACGTAGAGCCTTGCCCGCCGTTATCTTACGCGGAGCCTTACTCGCGACGCCCTTTCTAGCACCGGAGCTAGCGGCAGTAGTAGTAGCCCTCTTACGTTAATATACTATACTCGTTCTACTATTTCCGGTCTTATTGCGACCCGTAGAAGCACTAGGTCCCTTCTTACGAGGCGTCGTAACTTAGTTAAGTAGACTCGCTATTATAAAAGTCGTCGAATTAAGGAAAAAAGTGCGTTGCGAAGGTATACGAAGGTATACGAAGGCGCGCGCGGAGCGAGGGTATTGCGGAGGTAGTAGATATAGAGCGTAGATATTACGCGAGGGACGATTAGTAGGTTAGCTATAGTATAGTATTAGGGTAAGTATCTACGGTTCTACGGAAAGTATATACCGGGCTTAGCTAGCGTACCGTCCCTGCCGTAATAGTACCCCCGTCCGATAGAACGAAGGCTAGCGTACTATATTAGCTAAACCCCTTCTTATATACTCCTTCCGCTTTTGCTTGTTTTCCTTACCGCTCGTATTTGTATTATACGTTCGTATTATGCGTTCTTAGTATGTTCTCCTCTCCTTAGTCTAAGTCTACTAGTTTAGCGCGCGTCTTCTTAGTAGCCGACTTTAGCGTAGCCTTAGTATCGGAGCTAGTTATAAAGTTTGCGTATTAGCGTCGTCTCTTTTAGTTAGATGTCTCGCCGGTACTAGTGCTAGCTCGCTTACGCTTTGTTCCGCTGCTCTTGTCTTATGTCTTACGTACGCCGACGTGCTAGACTTGCTTTAGCGTTTCGGGTATAGGCATCGAGGCGGGTGCCGAGGCTAGTAGAGATAAGGCGCGATCGAAGGGTTAGCGCTTCTAGTTCTTATCCTTGCCTTTTAGTAGAAAGAAGGCCTTGCCTTTGCCCTTAGAGGCTAGGGTAAGGGTACCGGCGTCGGCGGCGCCGTACCGCGACTTAGTCTTACGCTTCTCCGATAGTTGCGGCGTAGCTAGCGCTTCTTCGTTAGCAGCTACGGTGCTAACGAGCGTCTTAGACTTAATAGCTATAGCGAGCTCGTCTGGTAGGTAGAGGTATAGGTCGGCGCGTTGCTTGTCGGTAAGCGACTAGTATCGTCCCGTAATACCTATACGCCCTAGTCCGCGGCACAACTTTACCGGATCTGCGTCCTCCGTAGCGTAATCGTACTTAATGTCTTTTAGTAGTAGGCCCTTCTTATTGCGGGTAGCAACCTAATCGCGGTCTGCGCTCGGCATACGGCCTAATTGTAGCTAGAGATATGCTATACGTAGGAAATAGTCGAGCGCGACATCCGTTAGTATACCGTCTTCGTTAGTCGTATTATAGGCCTACATATTCGTAAGGGCGTAGTCTAGGATTGCCTCGATATCGATCTCCGTTAGCTACTCTACTATAGCGGCCTTAAAGGTAAGGTAGGACGGGGAAATGATTTAGAGCTACTTCTTATATAGGTCGTAGTTTAGGTCCTTATAGTACTTCCGCTAGCGCGCCTGCTATTAGCGTAAAGAGGTAACTAGCTCGGTTTCGCCCTCGATGTCTAGTAGCATTGCGGTCGTAATTATCGCCTAGTTGCTTACATTATTAATATACGTCTAGGTAACCTAATCTAGGGCCTTATAGCGGAAGGTGCCGCTGCCTATAAGTATAGTGCGATAGGCAATAGCGGCAATCTTATATGTTCCGTTAGGATGCTGCTTATAGTATAGGTACGGCGGGCTAATTAGCTTACGCTTAGAGCGCGGATATCCCTATACCTCGACGGAGTACGTATACTACTTTCCGAGATCCTTTAAGCCGATAGTAGTATCGTCGACCTTGCGGTATATTATTCCGAGTTTGAAGTCGGACAAGCGGGTGCCTATCGGTAGCATATAGTCTATTATCTTAAATCCTAGCGTATTATATATTAGTACTGCTATATTAGCTTAATACTGCGACTCTAACTAGTCTTCTATACCGGTATACTATATGCTAGAGCGCTAGAAGTTCTTGTCCTTATCTATATTAACCGCTCTACGGCGTACCTTCTTCTTGTCTACTACTCTGTCTTCCTAATCGTCGTCCTTATCCGCCTTACTCTTATCCTTCTTAGCTGCTCTAGCCGCTCTACGGCGCTGCTTGTTCTCCTCTACGTCTATTAAGGCGTCCTCCTTGTCGTCGTCCTCCTCTTATCCTTCGGGTATATTTATCTCGTTATCGATAGCAGATCCGTCGCTAGCGTTATCGACGTAGTCCTCGGCTTATATAAGGTTCTAAACGTTAGCGTCCTTAGTATCGGCTTGTATAGCGTCCTAATTGTCCTCGGTATCGTTAGTAGGCTTATCGTAGATAGTAGGATCGGCGTCGTCGGTAGGCTTAGCGTAATCGGTAGGCTCGTCTAATATCTCGTTTTTATAGTCGGCGGCTAGGGGGTTAGCGTCGTGCTCTGCTACCGTACGCGTCTATAGTAGCGTATAGAGTAATAGGGTCGGTTCTAAGACTAGCGGGCCTCTATAGTATCCCTAGACGCGGTCGAATATAGCTTAGAGCCTACTACGTAGGTCTATACTAGGTACCGGAGTAGGGTAAAAGTCGCTAATAAATTCTTTAAAGTACTCGTTTATGTAAGTAGTCTTGTATGCCGAGCTAAGGAATTGGTGTTCGTATACTAGTTAGAGCGTAATTTGTCCTATATAGGCTAACTTGTCTATTATTATAACACGCTCGATAATGTTATTGTCCTCCTTTATAGCGACCTTAACAGCGTTTACCGTCGTTATATAGGAGAGGGCGGCGGTGCGCTAGCGGGCGCCTAATGCCTTTACAGCGTCTCGAATATCTCTATTTATATCGACGCCGTCTAGGATCGGGTATTGCGGTCGCTTACCGTCGTTCTAATCGCTATACTATAAGTCGTCGCTATTATCCGCGTTTTAGCGTACTAGAGAGTTACCGTCGTAGTAAGCGTCGACGTATGCCGGAGAGTCGTCGCCGCCGTTAGGGTTCTCGCGTACTAGGGAGTTATAGTCGATAGGGGCTAGGGCATCGTTATACTCGGTCTCCTCGTCGTACGTTTACGCGAGCGTTTCTGCCTTAGAGTCGTTCGCTACGACGTACTATCCTAGATTGCACTCGTTATTAAAGTAGGTAGTTTCTATTACGCGAATCCTCGCCCCTAACCTGCCTTTTAAGGTTAGAATAAACGCGTCGCCTACCTCGGTAAGGCTTATACCGACGTTGGCTTCTAGTAACTCCTGCGCGAACTTAGCGTCTAGTACGGTCTTTATGTTTAGGAACGCGATAGGGACGGCCTCGGTTAGCTATGCTACCGTTATAGGCTCTGTTACGTAGACTAAAATTGCCTCTATTGCTACCTCCTAGAGCTCTTTATTGCGTTCTTATACCTCTATAGGGTCCTACATCTTAGTATCCTATTCTAGAGCCTTACCTCCTACTACGGTCGATAATATAGCGACTAGACCCGTCTCCTCCTTATAGTCGGCGTCCTTAGGTATATCCTTTAGCGACTTGTTAGTAGCGGCGTCCTCTGCGTTACCGACGTCCTTTAGTAGTCGTAGCTACTCGGTAGCCTTTTGCGGTTATCGCTCGTTAATAGTCTTTAGCTAGTATAGGCGATCTCGTAATAGCTTAGTATCCGCCTAGGGAAGCTTGCCTACCGCCTTTTTATATACTACTTAGCTATATAAGGTAAGTACCTATTCGCCGTCTACTATAATTACCGTACTGTTCTCGTCTTCTGCCTACCTACTAAGCTCCTTATCGACGGAACGCGCTATTGTCGTATATCTAAGGAGGGTCTAGACGTCCTTATAGATAGCGTCGAGCGTTATCTTTCGCGGGAAAACATTCGCAAGCACCGCCTAGATTAGCGTCGGCTAGTGCTTCCGTAGGGAGTCCTTAAGGTAACGGCCCTTAGGTAGCGGTATATTAGCTTCGGTGTTCGCTATAACGTCCTACTTCTTAGTGTCTTTTATTAGGATCGTCGTACTAGACGTTATAGGCTGTAGCTCGATAGTATCTTACTTGTCTTACGCCGCGTTTATGCCTAGCGCGTCTTGCTTGTTATTTGCTATAGTCTCGCTTAGCTCGGCGCCTTACCTATATCGTAGGGCCTTCTTGTTTAGATTTAAGCCTTCGTCGCCCTAGTAGCTACGTAGCGTATTATAATAATCCTTCTACTCTCTAATCGTTTTGCGCTTCTATACGATAGTGTCTTAGTCGTAGACGACTATAAGCGTACGCTCGGGCTAGTACTAGCATTCGGTTTGAAAGTCTACCGTCGACGCGATCTGCGTAGAGTATTATAGTAGCGCGGTTATTTCGCCGGTAATAGGGTCTACTAGCTCTGCGGCTAGAATCTTTTCTTATGCCTTTACGTGTATCGCTGCTGTTTGCTAGTTACGCATCCGCTCGGCCGTAAGTGCCTAGTCTAAGGGGTACTAACCTAGCAGGTCGTCGCGATTTAGGTACTACTCTATATCGTCGCGGCCTGCGACCTAAGCGATCTAGTCGCAGACTACGATAAGGTTAACGTTAGTGTTGTCCTATCTAGGCATGTCTTTAAGTACCTCGTATAGAGTGCTAATTGCGTTAGAACAGAAACCGTACTTTACTAGTACGCGGAATAGTAGCGCCGCTACCTAGACGTAGTTTCCGCTATATAGCGCTCCTATCTCCCGGTAATTAGTTATGCCGATATTAAGTCGTAATAGCGTTCGGATAGCGTAATAGATGTCGTAGTTCCGTACGTATATAGGGATATCGTCTAGGTTATAGAAAAGCTTCGCGTACTAGGGGTTAGGGAGCGTAACGACTGCGCCTTCGTCGCTAGCGTCGGATGCGTCGGGCGCCTAGTCGAGGAACTAGCAGAATTCCGGTACGCTAAAGAAACGGGCCTACTCGGAGCGGTCGTCCTTGTCGTACCTACGAAGGCTCGCATTTTCCTAGAGTGTAATCTTAATACGTCGTAATAAGTTGCGGTCCGTTACGCTAGGCTCCGGGTCGAGTAGTAGTAAGGCGAAGTCCGTAGCTTCTATATAGTCCTACGCGCGGATGCGCGTAATAAAGGCGCGATAGGAGCCGTACTTATATAGGAAAAAATCGGCGATCGTAATTAGGTAGATCTTAGTAGCGCGTCCGCGAAGGAGAACTCGTAGGATCGGCGTATTATAGATTCGCGTCTAGATCTTAGCGCTTATAAACTCGCCGACATAGTCGCGCAGCGGCTAGTCTAGTTCGCGGTACACTAGTACTAGCACCTACTCTACTAGGATACTGTA
This sequence comes from Pseudocercospora fijiensis CIRAD86, assembly GCF_000340215.1. Classification (NCBI taxonomy): domain Eukaryota; kingdom Fungi; phylum Ascomycota; class Dothideomycetes; order Mycosphaerellales; family Mycosphaerellaceae; genus Pseudocercospora; species Pseudocercospora fijiensis. The sequence goes on along the minus strand of NW_006921539.1, from coordinate 3,623,567 downwards.
ATTAAGTCTCTACGCTTCTTCTATCGGCGTAGTAGCGTAGTCGTCGTATAGCTCGAATTTAGGCTCTTAGGAGGCAAAGAATAGTAGGGACTTATAGCGGCGTTCCTTTAGCTAGGTCTAGCTAGGGTCGGACAATTCGTCCTAGCGGTATACGTATAAGGCGACAGGCGGCGGGCCGTAGTCGTTATTCTAAGGGCGGTAGCGTACTATCGCGGTAATGTCGCCGGGCGTACCGGCGTCGCTCGATATAATAGGGTTGCCGACGGGGTAGCGGTATATTACTAGAGGGCGTACGTAGTCGTAGGTTCGCTAGGGTAGGGGGAGGTTAGTGTCGTATTAAGTTTGATATATGCGTAGCAGCTGAAAATTTTTAGGGCGTTACTAGGGCGTTCCGCTTTATTATAACGCAAACTTTACCTCGCCTGCGCTACGCCGTTTATATGTGCGGTACGGCCCGTCGGATTAGAGTAACAATAGGGGAAAGACAATAAAGTAAACTATTTGCGTTTCAAAAATGAAGTAAAGTAAGGTGCGATTTAAAATAAGGTAAAGTAGGGTGCGATTCAATTATAGACAATAATGCTATAACGTAGCGTACCGCGATAGAGATGCCTATTGTTGCGTGTAGTACTACTTAGTTAACCTTCTAGGTAGCCGTTCTTTAGGAGTTACGCAAGCTAGGCCTCCGAGAAGGCCGAGCCTATAGTTCTCCTACTATTAACTACGGCGCGCTTAGGGACGGCGCTGTCGGTGCCTACTATTGTAGCGCTTGCTAACGTGCCGCCTACTAACGTAACGCTTGCTATCGTAACGCTTATTGTAGGTAGAGGCGATCGTATTCCTAGACAAGTTCCGCCGAGTCGCGGAGGTTATCGACATCGTACTAAACGTTATACGCGTAACTGTAGCTACGCTACTTAACTAGATACTGCGTCTTGCCTCTAGAGACTCTACGTCCGAGGAGCTTTTTAATCTCGTAATATAGCGCTTTTAAATACAGGTAGTCGTTATCGAAGGGTGCTTTATCTACTAGGCCTAGCTTTAGTATCTCTCGGTCGTATAGGTTACGGCCCTTAGGGTATAGTTCTAGCTGCGAAACTAAGATTACCGGGTAGATACGCATTACTAGGGGGAGATCGAGCTCGTACGCGAGGTTGCTAACTAGGCGTAGCACCTTAAATAGTCTAGTACGCTATACGGAGAGCTTGCGATTAGGGTTCCCTAGTAGGCGGTATCCCTTATATAGCTTAAGCAGTACCTTCTAGCCCGTCTTAAAGGAAATAGGGCGATGCTTACAGTCGTATCGGTCCTTTATTATTGCTACCGCCTACGTAAGAGAGTCCGTAGCCTAATCGCGTACCTCCTATCTTAATGCTAAGTAGTCCTTAGTAGGGAGCTCGGTAAGGGGGTTTAGCGCGTCTAAGTTAGTCTTGAATCCTTGAATTAGAATATTAGGTACCTCTCTAGTCGAGGCGTTTCTAGCGTTGTTAAGCTCGGCCTAGATATACGGAAGTGCGTCCGTCTAATTAGCGTCCGAATAATTAGAGGTAAAGAATCGTAGTGCGATCTCTACGGTCTAATTAGTTCGCTTAGACTAGCCGTCCGACTAAGGGTAGTACGCCGTCGTTGCGAAGAACCTCGTATCTAACTTCTTAAAGGCTGCTTTTATAAAGTTACTAAGCTAAATAGGGTCCCGGTCGCCGATTATAATAGCCGGAAGGTTACGCTCTATTTCGATATATCCTTAGATCTAATCGCTGCCGTACTGCTACGCTGTCTACGTTGATTTACACTTACGTAGCATAACGCGCTTAGAGTACTTGCACGTCTTAGTAAGGAAACTATCGTAGCTATCCTTATCGGGTAGCAGGCCGTAAACCTAGTCCGTAGTAACAGCGTACTATAGAATAGGCTAACATTTAATCGGCTGCAATTCGCCGTATAGAGGATAGCGGAGCGTCTAGTTTAGGATGTATTCGGAGTAATAAGCGATGTACTTAGAGACCTCGCGTCCGAGCCGGCGTATATAGAAACTAGCGTACAAGCGAGCGTAAGTGCGGTAATAACCTACGTAGTAATAATAATCGTAGGCTATCTAGAAGACCTCCTTATATAGGGAGCGGGGGATATATAGTCTCTCTCTACCGTCGGTGTCGTCCTTAAAATAGATAAGGTCGTCGCGTAAGAAAAAACAAAGTCCTAATAGGCTCGACTCGGCCTCGCCTATAATGTTAGCTTCCTTATAATTAGGGCTGTCGTTAGCGTCTAAGGTCCTCTTAGCGGCAGCTCGTAGGCGGCGTTCTTCTACGGCGTTTAGCTAAGCTAGGATTGCGGACTAATAGGGGTCCTTAGTATATCCTGCCTTTAAGTCGTCCTTAAATTCGGTAGCGAGTTCTACGAGTACGGAGTAGAAAACTATAGGCTCGTTAGAGATGTACGTTCGGCCGGAGTGCTCGTCGATTATAGTAGCGTAAAAGCAAATCGCACCCTCGCTTTCGTATAGGTATATATAGTACGCGTCGATTACATTATTCGCGGGCGCCGGATCGTCGTATACTAGGGGATCTAGTATATCGTATGCCTAATCTGCCGCTCGGTCGAGGTCCGCTACGAGCCTGCTTAAGGCGTCCGGTATTCTATAGAGGCGTCCTAGGCGGTAGTATACCTTAAGCTTAGGGTACTAAGAGAGGTACTAACTAGCCCGCACTAGACGGAGGTTGAGCTTGTCCGTAGACGTAGTCGTCGCTAGGCTCGCTACCGTAGTAATACCTAGGGCCGTAATGTAGTCGGAAAACACATATACCGGCTTACGTGCCGCCTATAGGATTATTCGTACCTTCCGTACTGTCTAGACTAGTCTGCTAACCTTAAGCTCGGTAGCTAGGTACCGCTTTTCTACGTCCGTAAGGGCTTTGCTAAGGTATATAATAACTTGTACCTAATCTGCCGGGAAGCGTGCGGCCTTGCTATTCTTAATAGTCGGCTCTAGATCTCCCTTAACGTAGTACACTACCGCTGCGAATCCTCCTATATAGGCGTCTAGGTCGATGTATATAGGGCGATTAGGGTCCGCGTAATAGGAGAACTTAATATCGCGGTACATCTGCCTTAGGATGTTAAAGGCCTTGTACTCGGTTTCTAGTGCCTCGTCTGCGTCGAAGGCTAGGGTCCTAGCTACGTAGCGCTTTCGCTTGTTGCCCTTATTAGCTAGGCTAAAGCGTAAGAGCTCTTTCTTGCGGTTCTCGAATAGCATCGTAATCGTAGAGTAGTATAGAATATGCTGTCGTTGCTATCTAGTAAGCCCTAAGTAAAATTCGATGTCCTTTAGGGTCGTAGGGAATTTCAAGTCTAGGATAGCCTAGACCTTTTCCTTATAAGTAGTATATCCTAGTCCTAATACTCGTTAGCCTAAAAGCTTCGTAGATAGATACGCGAGGAACGACTTATACGGTGCGATACTAATGTTCTTACCTACTAGGCACTCGAACACCGCGTTTAGATACTATAGGTACTCTTCGAAGGTGCGGGAGTAGATAACAATATCGTCGATATACGCGCGGCAGTAGGATTTGTGTTGCTTAAGTATCTTGTTAAGCTAGCGCTAGATATATTGTACGCTGTTCGAGAAACCTATAATAGCTATATATATCTGTTCCTAGCCGCGGTAGCTATTAATCGCAAATTTACTACGGTCCTTCTCGGCTACTGCCTATTAATAGAAAAACGACACTACGTCTACCGTTATAATATAAGTCGAGCCGCGTAGTGCCTTAATAATGTCCTCTTATCTAGGGAGCGGGTAAGAATCCTTAACTGTAATTTTGTTTAGGCCTCTAATATCTACGACCGTACGTCCCTTACGGACTAGCTTGCTATCTACTATAGTCGTCTTCTAGACTACGAAAACTAGGAACCCGAACTAAGTAGGCTTAGTAGTAAAGGATATCTTTCCTTATACGTATAGAGGGTCGAAGGTCTTATTTACGACCTCTTCGTCGGGGCCGCAGAGCGGATACGCTACCGTAGGGACTTTGTCATTTTCGTAGCCTAGCTTTAGCGTAACCTCTAGGAAATCGGACTTAGGGATGTCTACCGTAGTGCCCTTGTCCCTCTACAGGTCCTCGTGCTTCTTTACTATAGCCTCGATACGTTGTACCTACTCCTTAGTACTATACGCTATTACTCTATTAAAAAGCTACCTCTCCTTCGTAGGGTTCGGTAGGTCCGGTAGCGGAAGGCCGGCTACGGCGTACTCTTCGGGCGCTATATAGTAGCAGCTATAGTAGTCGCACTCGCGTATATACCCTATCTTTGTATATCGCAGCAGAGTCTGTAGCTAATCGGTATCGTTACGGACCTATACGAAATTTACTACGGCGTCTACGACGGCGGCGTAGATAGTTAGGGCTTTGTTCTTAAGCTCCTAGTTTTGCGGGTAGAATGCTACGTCTCGATCTGCTAGAAGGTCTATTCTAAACTAGACAGGCACTAAGGTTATAGTCTGCGGTACTAGAACGACGTTCTTATCGCTAGAGTATATAACCGTACGGAACTTAACGTAATCTTTGTAGCCTACTAGTAGGGGAATCTTCGCTTTTTTATAAGAATTAATCGTCGCGGTACGGTATAGTATATTAATTTTAATGCCCTCTAGGCCGATAATGTCTATCGCTATAAGGAACTTAGCGCTAAGCTCCTTAACGACGTATACCTTATGCCGCATATAGGCGATAACCTTAGAGCCCTTAACGATTCCCGGTACCTAAAAATCGAGGTCTACGTACTTAGTAATATCCGTTAATCCTACGCCTTTAACCTTAAGTAGGGCTACTAGACGCTTACGCTCGATGTCTAGGCGCGTCTAGCGTAGGAAGGCTTCGTCGATAAGTAATACGGTAGCGCTAGTGTCTAGGCAAACCGCGTATTCCGTACCGTCCTTCTATAGGCATACGACTATACGTAGATAATAATAGCTTCGAAACGCGTATCCTCCCTTAACCTTTAGTAATATAGCGGACTTAATAAGCCTAGCGTCCTCCTCTACGCTATCCTTCTTAGGCGTTAGCTCCGTAGCGTACTTAGTACGCCTATAGTCCTATAAGAGATTGTTGCTATCGAACTTCGCGCTACAATTTGAGTATAAGAACTTTAAAGGCCGTATCGTAGCAAAGGGTTCTATAGCTAGAGGAAGGTGCTTACCGACGTATAGGGAAAAGGGGGATAGTAGCGGCACTTCGCTATAGTACACTAATACGGAGTCCTATAAAGAGGCGTTATTATCTACATTATCTAATCTATAGTGGATGTCTACCTAGTCGTTAAAGTACGCCGGTACGGAGTGCGGGCTTACTAGCCTCGCCGAGTAGCGTAAGCTAGATCGTAGGCGTAAGTGTAAACGCGGCTATAGGATAGATACAGGCTCTTCGACTAGAGGCTCCGGTACCTACTTATTAGCGTAATAGTTGCGCGGGGCCTTATTGCCTTAGCGGCCGCGTTCCTACTAACCCTAGGTATCGCGTGCGTCGTTTCGCGTACCCCTATCTTGTCGTCGTCTACGATTAGCATTCTTGCTACCGCGTACGTCGTAGCCCCGATTATTATTACGTAGCTCTGCCCGATTGTTACGGTTAGAAACGTACTCTTTTTAGCGTCCCTCCCTCGCTAGGGCTTACCTATCGTTTCCTTAATCCCGGCGCTAATACTAGTTTTAATTAGTATAGCTACTATTTCTAGGGCGCTTATTGCCGCCGGCGTAACCGCGACCTAAATTGTCGCGATATCCGCGTACTACTACGGCGTACCGATCGTCGAACCTACTAGCGTAACCGCGACTAGAAGTATCGCGATACGCGCTCGAAGAATCGGCGTACTAGTCGCTATTGCGAGCGTTTCGGTATTATAACTTACCGTTGTATCTATTATAGCCTCGTGCTATGCCGTAGCTATCGGACTGTATATATCTGCGGCACTATACTTTATACTTGTCTTTAACGGCTCGTATAAAAGTGTGAATCGTATCGCTTAGTAAAGGCTTGTCGAGCTTATCCTATAGGCGGGGCTCGAATCGTAACTATGCCTAGTAGAGAAGGGCGTATAGTCTATTAGGGTCTATCTCGAGACCTACCTTACGTACGTAGCGGATGCAGTTTATAATAAATTGCTAGGGTACTCTACGGTTGCGTACGTCCTATACTATATAGGATTCGGCGTATAGCTTGTCCTAGGCCTCGACGATAGATCTGCTAAACTTGTCCCTTAGTGCCTTGTACTAGCGCTTAATGCCCTCTCCTCCGCGGATAGTATCGCGGTTATTGCTCGTTAGCTCGTAGATAAACCATTGCTATACGGCTCTACGTAGGCACTTCGTAAGCTAAGTACGTACTATGCGGGCGTAATTGACCGCCGCGTAGTCGTAAGCTACGTCTAAGAATAGGTATACTAAGGTAAATATAACCTTGTTGCCGTACGTATAGATGTCCTAGCTATCTAAGTCCGCGTATAGGGCGTCGGGGTAGAAGTACCCGATATCTATCGGGTCGAACCTCTCTAAGCGCTAAGAACGCTGCGGGCTGTAATAGGGTAAGCGGCTAAACTAAAAGTTGTCGATATAGTGCGGGTTAAAGCGGTAACCTCGAGGGCTAAAGTTCCCGCCTTAGGTACTAGAATCACCTAGGCTCGGGCTTAGAGGCCCTCCGCTAGCCGCACCGCCTTAGCTATAGCGGCGTTGTCTAGCCTCGGCGTTGCGTATTACGTTACGGCGTAACTAATAAGGCTAGGCCTCGACTAGGTTAGGTAGTAGGGCTAATAGAACTTGTTTATACGGAACCTGTTTATTTAAACCTATACGCGCGAGGCGCTTAGCTCTTCTAGTATCTAGCCTGTCTTATACTAAGCTCGAAGGGATGCTCTAGCGTAACTAGTCGATCTCGTCCCTAATTTTATCCCTAAGTTGCTATATTTAGATAACTTGTTAATTTAACAGTTGTCTAAATAGCTAGCGTATCTTATTGCGTAGAACGGCTAGGTTAGCGGCATTTAGGATTTCGCCGTTAGCGTCTTTAGCGGCCGCGTTAGCGCTAGCGGCGTTCTAGTTCTCGCGTACTAGAACTTTACGTAGCGCGCCTTCTCGTAGGCGTTAAGGCTAGGGATTGTCGTAAGCTAGCTGCTTACCGTTTCGCTAGTTTTAGGAGGATAGTCCCGTACTAGCATTGCGTACACGCTAGCGGTCCGCGACTAGACGCCTAGCCTCCGTGCCTAGGAAAGCGTCGACTGACCTATTACGGCGCTATATCTACTATCGAGAAGGTAGGTCTCGCTCGATACTAGGTTCTACGTATACTAAGTCCGTACGCTAGAATTCTAGGTCTATATTTTAGGACATGTCGGCTGTGTCTTTAGTAGAAGCGGGTAGGATTAACGGCTCTTATTATCGGGGTCCTTACTACTATATCTCGGGACCTCGATGCTAAAGCTTAGGACCTAAAGGAGAGGACTCTTAGTAAGGCTTAGTACCTAATAAAAGGGACTCTAGACTGCTCGTAGCCGGAAGCTCCTACTGCTCGGGCTTAGGGCTCTATTGCTCCGGAGCTTACTAATTAGGACTCTACTGCTCCGTATCCTAGTGCTCGGGCTTAGGACCGTGTTGCTTAGGACCCTACTATTTAGGACTCTGCTGCTTAGGGCCGACTGAAACCGGCGAGGACAGATTAGGACTACTCGGGACCGATAGCTCTAAGGCACTAAGTTCTCGCAGGCCTAGAGGGAACACAATCGGTAAGGACCTATAACGTATATACGTAACTCGTCGTATACTAGCTACTGAAATGGTCCGACGGCGACGTAGCTATAGGCTAGTGTCCGGACTTAGACTTGTAGGTACTACTGTGTCTAGTAAGGGTAGTACTAGTTCCGGAGTAGGAGCCGCTAAGTCGTTAAGTCCTGTCGTATCTAAAACTACAAGTTCGTTACGGAGAGCAAGTAGCGTCTTCGCTACTGCCGTAACTAAAGAGCGGTTAACTGCCTAATCCTAAGGGAAACCGAGGGTAGTACCGCCTCTAGTATCCGAGAGCTTTCGTAGTATATATTCTTCTAGGGGCTAATAATACGTAGTAATTTTCGTAACGATTGCTATAAGCGGGTCTCTTTGCTTCTAGTGTACTAACTTAGCGTAACCGGCGTTAGCTAAGAACTCCTTAAAGCAAAAAGCGATGTTTAACGAGTAGGCGTCTAAATCGGGGCGTACGGAAGCTAGCGTATTTGTAGAATAAGCGTAGGCTCGGTAATCTTGTGAAAATATAGGATAAGTATAGAGTTGAGGAACTAGACCAAAGTCGGGAAACTGTTAGGGTGCTTATAGGCTCTTACCTCGACCGGTGCCCGCTTCGGTAGGTGCTAGTATAGAGTAAACAAACCTAGATAAGGAAGGCGGGCCGCCTAGTCTAGCGATTAGAGGGCTATAGGGCGCCGTCGATTAGAGGGCTGTCGGTATATAGCTGTGTATATGCGGAAGATAATATGCGGAATTTAGAGGACTGTCGTAATCGTATCTATATCGAGCGTAGGTAGTTGTTATAGTTAGGTAGGTAGGTCGGTGCCGCTAGTACGGGACCTCGCGGTCGCGTTTCTTAGTTTTTTAAGGTGCCCGTTCGTCTAGTACTTAGGTACTGTTCAAACGGATCTAGATCTAACCAAAGCGAAGCTACTAATTGTTACGCGAGGGACGATTAGTAAGTTAGCTATAGTATAGTATTAGGGTGAGTATCTACGGTTCTACGGAAAGTATATACCGGGCTTAGCTAGCGTACCGTCCCTACCGTAACAGTAGAGGTATAGTTATCGATGCGAAGGTTAAATATAGCGGTAGTATCGCGGTGTCGCTAAGCAATAGAGTAAGCTTCGCGTAAGCCTATATTATAGTAACGTTAGAGCAAGGAAAGAAGGCAGGCACGGCTAAAAAAGGCAGGTACGGCTAAAAAAGGCAGGTACGGGAGACTTTAAAATATAGCCGGCATATATAGCCGGTATAGTAATAGGCGAAAGCCTCCTTTTAATAAATAGCCGGCGTAATAATAGTATCTTACTATAGTATAGATATTCTTTAGTAATGCCTTTACTAGCTATAGTAATCTTATAAGTAACCTAGGCCTATTGCTAGTAAATATAAGAAATATTAGGTAGGCTATACTAAACAAGCTAGTTATTTAGTAGGAAAAGGCCTACTACCGTCTCTATATGCCGGCTACGAGTGCCGGCTATCGCTCTAAATTCAACTCCGCCCTATCTCGGAGGCTAAGGTACCGAGCGGAAACCCTATAGCTTATATTTACTCGGTTGTCGCGGAGCGCTTATAGGTAAGGTATTAGAAAAGAGTATAAAAAGTACGAGAAGAGTATCCTAGGATATAGGTCGTAAGTGAATAAGAGTAGTACGCCTAGTTATTTATATAGTACGTTACTCTATACGACTAAGAGCCTATATTATCTTATACTTCGCTTGTAAGACCTCGACTCTACTAGTATACTATCGATCTCTTCCTCGGTCGCTAATACGCTGTCTTAATTCTTCTTCGAGTTACCGGACTTAGTACGCATCTATAGCTATACAATAGCGCTACGTATTATAGAGAATTTCTCGTTAAAGTTTCTCTCTCGTAGGCTTGCTATCTGCCTCGTAGTATAGAGGATTAAAGTGCTAATACTAAAGAATCTCCTTATAGTTAGGATGCTAGGGCTCCTTAGGACCTTTGTGTTTTAGGTCTAAATAGAGACGTATTATAAACGTTCTATCGCCCTTTCGCTTACTACCTACTAGGTCGCGATATACGAAGAAACTAATCTAAATATAGCTCGTCTCTGTAATAGCCGGGTAAATATAGAGCGCTAGGTTTCTACTTCGTACCTTAGATTTAGGGACGGCGCGGAGATAAAATTAGAAATATAGCCGGCACCTATAGCCGGCAAAAGGATACGAAAATAGGTCTCCTCCTAGGTTAATCTAACGACTAAATACAATTTCTAACTAATCCGCTATAAACCGACGCCGAATTTTAGCTAGAAGCTATATATCTTTATTTTAAAGAGTAACCCGCTTCGTATAGATAGCAAGGAGGTTTAAAAGCTTAAGCTCGGTTACGAGAAATGCCTCCGTAGCTTCCTAAAGAGTACTAATCGCCTTAGCCGTAAATCGTATACTAGACCGAAAATCTAATGTAATTTCTCGGACGAGTCGCTAGAAGGGAGTCTTAGGGATTAAAAGCTCGGTCCCTCTTTTGTTTTAGAAAAGCCGGATCTAGCGAAGGGCAATAGTACCTAGTTTAAAGCGCCGCTTCTTTATCGTCGAGTCCTACCTTGTTCCCTTTCTTTTAATAGAAAGATAACTTTTCTTCGCGATAGTCTTCGTCCGCCTACTCTTTTTAGCCTTCTCCTATCTACCTATAGCCTTCTTGTTTTTCGGTACTGTTTTCCGAGGAACCCCCTTCCTTCGTATATACTACGGAGAGCCTTGCTCTTCCGATATCTCGTTCTCGCTACGGTCTCCCTATACTTAGCTTACTTTACCCTTGCCCTTTAGCCTCTAAAGATATTTATCTACGCGTTTAGGCGACGAGGGTATATCGGTAGGACCTAGAAAATTAATAAGTATATAATCGTAAGGAGACATTAATGCTTCTTGCCTTCTAGAACAAATAGTCTTCTATTAAACCGCCTTATTAGGTTATCGTTAGATTCGAATAAAGGATAGTAGCTTAAGGAAGGGGAGGCAGCCGGCTTAGGAAGGCCCGAAGAGCCGAATCCTTAAGGCATATTTGTCTTTAAGAATATAGGGAAAGGGAAGAAGGAAAGGAAGAGCGAATAGAGAATTAGAAATAGTCCGTAGGTAAGCGGGGTCGGTTGCTATAGCAACTAGTCTGTTTAGGTCCTAGGAATTCGAAACACATTTCGGATATATGCCGGCTATATACGCCGGCTATATTACCTTATACGTAAACGCTTCGTCTCCTTAAAGCTGCTCTAAGCCTATATACGTTTCCGCTTCTCGACCCGGTATCGCCTTCTACCTCCGCCCTCCTCCTCTTCGTTATCGCTAATTAGGGTTTCGCTTAGACTAAATTTCGCATTCTCTTCGCGCTCCTAGGTTTCTTCGATCTTAAGGTTTTCTAATTCCTCGATTAACTCCTTTAGTATAATCTTTAGTAACCTACCTTAGCGATTCTAATAGAGGAGATAGTATCGGAATACTATAATAGATTCGAAGGTAGTAGGCGAGTATATTCGATTAAAGCGGCCCTAGTAACGAGCGATACTAAAAGACCTCTTATAGCCTATACCTACGCTCGGGATAGCGAGGACGTCCCGAGCGACCGACGCTATCGTTAGAAACTTAGGCTCTAACCGCTGCTATATAGCGAGAATATCGTCTCCGAATTCGTCTAGAAGACCGGTAAGATCTAGAGATTATTAGCCCTCTTTCCGAGCCTACGGGTTTATACTTACTCGCGCGCCGATAGAGATCGAACTCTTCTTTATTTACTTTAGTAGTTACTTCCTCTTCTGCCTCTACTTCCTACCTACGAAACAGGTATAATATCGGAGCCTTCTAAACCTTCTTTTTCTTTATAGGAGCTGCATTTAGACTAGTTTCTTTCCGACGCTCGTAGAACATCTTTTCTAGAATAGTCTAGTAATGCTTCGGCTATACCTCGTCCGCCTTCTATTCCGGCCTCTACTAGTATATATCCTTTTCTACCGGGTTAAGTAAGCACGCAACGCTATAGATATCCCCGAACGAGTTAAAGGTAGTACTATAATATTTATATAACTTAGTATAGGAGGTGTCTATAGCTTTCGTTATAGCTACTTTCTAGGGAACGCTCTTCTTAGCTAGCTTAGCTACGGTTTCCTCGAGCTTATTAAAGAGCTAGTTATAGTACGTAAAGATAAGGTAGATCGTCGGTCCTCGGGTTCTTCTAATCGTAGTAGTAACCTTCGCGTAATGCTTACTAATATCGACGAGATACTCTACTTAGCGCTATTCGGCGGCGGTAAGGCCGAGCTACTTAATACCCTCGGAACTCTAATAGATCTCGAGAGCGGTACGTAAAGTATATCCCCTCGTAACTATATAGAAAGTCGAATCGAACCGGGTCTTAACGTCTTAGGTAAAACGGAGTAGGCGCTAAGGAGGCCGCTTTTGCTATCGCTTATTCTATACGATATTCTAGGCATCGGTTTTAGGGCGCTCGATTAGGTTCTTTTAAATAGCCTCGAATCGGTTATATCTCTATAAGCTCGAGTTCGTATATATTACTAGACGACGAAGCTAGAGAAAAAGAGTTAGAACTATACTAGGTTGCCGGCTATAGGTGCCGGCTACGGACAAAAGTTATACCTTATATAAAACGAGAGCGAGGCTCTCTACCTTATCCCGTCTTATTGCTATAATAAGTTTCTCGACTTTCGACTTTGCTTTATCCTTATCTAGGATCTTCTATTAGTCGTCGTTTAATAGTGCAATTTTAAGCGTCTTAAAGAGGGCTCGGATCGCGATTTGAACTATATAAGCGAGGTAGGGAAACTTCTATAGGGATATAACTAGCAACGACGTCGGCTCCGATTCGTTAGGGCTAGGGCTATTAATAGGCTCCTCTTTATCGTTATTATCGTACGTATTGTCGTGCGTATCCGGAATCGTAGCGAGCTTAATATTCGGAAGATTAAGCTAGATTATAGACCTTGTAATCTCCTCTACGTACTCGACCCTATCGATACAATTAGTAATTTTAAAGACATATACGAGTGAATTGTATATACAACGCCTTATATAATGTTCGATTGTTACTAGCGTTGTCCGTAGTAATCGAGATTAGTTTCGTTGTTACGCTAACCCTGTCTATTGCCGTATAGATAAGCTTCGCTATATCCTTACTAGTATAGGAACCTAGAATTTTAGGGAATCCGATTATAAGTTCCTAGAGTTTCTAATCCGAATTAATAAAGTATAGTATAATCGAGAGGAAGGAGGCTCTTATAGTCCGGCTTAACTAGCTATCGATAGTAATAGCTACTCGGCGAGTATTACGGAGGATCTCCCGAATATCGTCTAACGTAGCCTCTTTGTTCTTTTCGAACATAATACGCTAGGTTGTCGCGCCGAGAAATAGGGGAGGGTAGTTTGTAAGATATAGGTATATCTTCTATATAGACTCCCTTTCGTAGAAGTCTTCCGGAAGACCGTTTATAGCTAGTATTTCGTTTGCTAGTTGCTTAAAGTCTTTAGGGAAGAAATCGGTAGCCTTTAATCCTAGAGCTTCCTTAAGCGTAGCCTATAATAATTAGCTAGACCTCTACGGTTGATTTAAGTAGCCGGAATCTATAGCCGGAATCTATAGCCGGAATCTATAGCCGGAATCTATAGCCGGCAGCTATAGCCGGTAGCTATAGCCGGTAGCTATAGCCGGTATTTTAGAAGACGTACCTCTTTCTAGAACGCTGTATCTATATTAACTCTCCTCTCTCCTTAAGATTCCCGATACTGTTTAGAATAGAGATAGTTCGTAGGCGATAAGTTCCTATCCCCTAGTTTCGGGTGTTTTAAGATTGAACCGTAGAAGTTGTAGACAATTACTAGTTAACCTTTAAGTCGAGAAGTTGTATAACGGTGCAATGCCCCCTCTATAAAGAACTTCTAGAATGTGTCCGTTCGCTCCTTACTCCTCTATCGCATCGAGTACTTCCGGAGTTTATACTCCTTCGAACGTAAGTATAAAGGGAACTATATCTTATAGACCTATTAATTAAACTGCTCTATATACTCGGGTTTCTAAAGATACGCCTAGCTAGCCTTTTCGAAGATTTCCGGGTTAATACTCGATGTTCTTATATCTCCGAATAACCTTCTACTTAGACTCCGTAAAGGTAAGGACTAGGTAGTAGTACCCTATAATGAATTCCTACTACTAGGATTCGGAGAGGATAAATCTAGCCCTAATCGTCGTCTAGGACTCGATAGGCTCGAAGGTAAGTATACGACCTCCTCTCGACGTTGTCGCAATCTCGCTCGTATACTAGACTGTTTCGACTATCGTCTCGTTGTTACCCTTCCTAGTATAGCGGCTAGTATATATACAATGTCGGTCGGTATGTTTTAAGGTTTCGTACGGTAAGGTAAGGACTTAGGAGTAGTAGATGTGTACTAGTAGCTATAGGGAAACACCCTTTCTTTTATAGCATCGTATCGTTAGGAACAGCTAGGTAGTAAATAGCTAGCTACCTTTTTTTTTGTTTCCTAGCTACCTAACTACTAGATTTTTTTTCCTAGCTACCCTAGCTAGCCTAACTACTAGAATTTCTTTCCTAGCTACCCTAACTACCTGAATTTTGCCTTCTATACGGCGGCTCTCTCCTACTAACGGAACCGAGCTACTATACCTAACGAATCTAAGCTCGTTTTTAGTCTTAATCTATCCTCTTTCGGTATAAGACACTCGATAAGCAAATGCTTAGGCCGAGTCTAACTACGAAACCTAAGACTAACTAATAGCTCTATTAACTAATCCTAATCCTCGAACTCCTTCCGCTTCTTAGTAAAGACCTTAAAGAGCGCTCGAGCTTCTTCGGGTACCTACGGAGTAGTCGAGATAAAGCCGTATCGCTGAAATAGGTAATCCTTCGGAGGCTTATATAGAGATTTAGAGAATTCCAACGCTAACCTATCCTACTAGTAGCTTAGATTCCGGATATAAGCCCTCTCTGCCTTAGTAAAGATTTTATATAGTAGTAGCACTCTGCCTTCGAGAAACGCTTTCTATTTAACTGTTAGTATCTACCGGCTACGAACGCCGGCTATATATACCGAGCATAGAATAATTACCTGTACCCCTTCCTCCTATAGTAACACTTCTGCCGTCCCTAGATACCTAGCCCCGATCGCATTAATCGCAAGCTACTTTGCCTTTATAGACGCAAAGGCTTCGCTCTAATACTAATAAAGAAACTTCTACTCTATATTAAGGATATAAAGACGACTAGTCTCGATTCTAATCCTTGCTAGCTTTTCGTAGTAGCTTTAACTATGATTTTCTAGATTAATAGGACTTATACCTTAGCCCTTTACTAGTATCTTGTCTCTTTAACTATACTCGATCTACTCCTAGCGCTTATCGTCTATAGCGTTAGGCCCTAAGACTGTACCTGTTACTAGATCGACGTATAGTATCTCCTCGCTTTTTTTAGTTCCTTTATTCGTAGTATTAAGCTCTATCGCGGTATCCTAAACTCTAGTATTATTGTTCTCGGCTATCTAAACATCTCCGTTACTATCGGTCGTATCGATAGAGGTAGCGGCTATAGGTCTAAATGCTATTAGTTAACGTGTTAAAGAAAAATATGCCGGCTATAGCTGCCGGCTACGGCTGCCGGCTATAGCTGCTAGCTACGGCCGCTAGCTAGATTGACTTACGCTACTAGAACTTTACGCTCGAAAACTAGCCGTAATTCTTTCTTCCTCTTAGCCTTCTCTTAGGTTGTCTTCTTATTCTAACCTTTACTTTTTTCTATAGGCGCTAGCTATCGATAGAATGCCTTATTCCGCGCCTTTCTTCTCTTATCCTTAGCTCTTTTATCCTTATCTATCTTGTCCTTTCTCTCGCGGTCTCGTACGGAATTCTTCTTCGTAGAGTACTCCTCTTTAGTCTTACGCTTTTTAGTTAGACGCTTAGGCAAAATAAACTCGCGGTCTTTAGTTCTATCTTCTATTTAGCGCGCGGCGCGCTTCTCTCTTACTATTGTAAGGGAAAGGGGCGGGGGCGTAGCGTATAGTAGTTGTTATCGGTATAGGTATAGAGGAAGAAGTTAAAAGTATAAGAATATCGCGAAGCCCTAATTGTTGCCGCCTACGTAACGTTATATAGGTAAGCTTTCGCAACTACGGCAACTACGCCCTAGTAATAGCAACTACGCCCTAGCAACGGCAACTACGCCCTAGCAACGGCAACTACGCCCTAGCAACGGTAATAAAGCGTAGTAAATACAACCTAGTAACTATTATAGCCGGCAATCGTAGCCGGTAGTCGAATAAGAGTGTCCTTATAGCAAAACTACGCCCTAGTAACGGCAACTACGCCCTAGTAACGGCAACTACGCCCTAGCAACGGCAAAAGAGCGTAGTAAATGTAACAGAGTTACTATTATAGCCGGCAATCGTAGCCGGCAGTCGAATAAGAGTGTCCTTATAGTAAAACTAATATAGTCTCTAGTTTAAACTAGGAATCTATATAGTTCGAAAAAACCAAACCGGAACTAGGGAGCTAGTTCGCCGCCAAGAAACCAAACTATATACGTTTAGTAGTTCGGAAACCGAACTACTACGGGGTCTAGCTATTTCGAGTACTTAGTTATACTATTTAGGCTAGCTAATGCCCCTACTACATTCTAGTCCTATATTAATCGGGCCCTATTAGGCCTATTAGATTATCTCTATATAGTTTACCTAGATAACATCTTAGTTTATATATACTTACCTAACATTATAGAATACTAGGCTCTAGTACGAAAGGTCCTCGACCGCCTACGGGCCTATAGCCTATATTATAAGCCTTCTAAATGTACCTTTGCTACTAAGGAGGTATCCTTCCTTAGCTTCCTCGTATTAACTAAGGGTATTAAGGCTAATCCTAATCGGATCAAAACTATTACTAAATAGCCTGTTCCTACGTTAATTAAGGAGCTATAGTCGTTCCTCGGCTTCGCTAACTTCTACCGTCGGTTTATTAAGGGCTATTTACGGCATGTAATGCCCCTAACTAAGCTTACTAAAACTAAGGCTAACCTAACTAGGGAGTTCAAATAGACTAACAGAGCATAAGCCGCTTTTAACGGCCTAAAGCAACGCTTTACTAATGTCCCCTTATTGCACTATTTCGTACTAAGCAAGCAGATCCGAATTAAGACTAACGCTTTATAGTTCGCTATATCGGCTATTATATTATAGCAATTAGATAATAACTATTACTAGCACCCGATTGCCTTCTTTTTACGAAAGATAATCGATATAGAACGTCGATATAAAACCTACGAGTAAGAGCTCTTAGCAATCGTAGAAGCCTTTAAGTATTAGAGGCACTATCTCGATAGTGTATAGTACACTATTTAGGTCTATATAGACTATAACAACCTCCGTAGCATTACTAAGGTTACTAGGGTTATAGGTCGATAGGCAAGATAGGCCGTCTACCTCGCCGGGTTTGATTTTAATGTATTATACCGGCTAGGCGTAAGTAACCCTACCGATAGCCTATCGAGGCGACCTAATTACGATAGCGAGACCTAATATATTAATTCTTTGTTTCTAACCCTGTAGCATAAGATTGCTATAGCCCGTATTGTTAATAAGCAAGCGTAGGATAAGCGGACTTCCGGACCCCGCGGCGGCAATAAATACTATAGCGGAGTTGTCGTTCTTCTAGTATGCGTTAGAAAGGACGTAGATCGCTCGAGCTATAATAACTTAATTAAAGACATTGCTATCTATAGTAATAGCCTATATAGCGACAGTACTATAGAAGAGGTTGTAGTAGTTCCGGCTGCTAGTGCTATTAGATATATATAATACGTACCTCGTTCGATAGCGAGGGTGCTATTAAATAACCTTGCAAATAGGGATAGTTAATCGTTTATAAATAAGCTGTTGCGTACTTAGTAGAGGGACGCCTTTGCTATCGAGCGTATTAATAAGCTTGTAAGTAGACGGGCGACTCGATCTAGCAAGAGTAATAACAATTAGTCGATCGACGACAAAGGTTACTTAAAGTTCAAGGGCAGATACTATATCCCCGCTAAACAATCGATTAGATAAGAGCTTTTAAAGAGGCACTATAATAGTAAGCTCGCTAGTTACTATAGCATAGAGAGGTCGTACGAGTTACTATCGCGTATATACTACTAGCTAAATAGTAAGCGGTATATAAAGGAGTATATATAGACCTATGCAGTATACTAGCGAGTTAAAGCACCGAAGCACTTGCCGTTCGGCGAGTTGTCTTCGCTCCCTATTCTAAAGAAGCTATTTGCTAAGCTAATAATAGACTTTATTATAGGCCTTCTACCTGCTAGGCGTAGGGGTAGCAAGGACGTATATAATGCTATCCTTGTTATAGTAGATCGATTTACTAAAGGCGCTTAATACATCCCGGCGCGGAAAGACTAGACTGCTATTAATATAGCAGAGGCGCTATAGAGTGACATCTTCTATACCTATTAGGGAACCCCTAAGGGGATAGTCTCCGATAGGGGCTCGACATTTATATCTTACTATTAGAGCGAGATTTGCTTATAGCTAAGACTAAAGTATCGGCTATTAATAGCCTTCTATCTACAGACTAACGGTTAAACAGAGAGGCAGAATGCTACCCTATAGCAGTACCTATATAGCTATATTAATAAGAACCCCGAGGATTAGGTCAACCTCCTATAGCCTATAGAATTCGTATACAATAATAGTGTATATTTATTAACTAAGATCTCGCCCTATATAGCTATAATAGGCTAGAATACTACTATACTACAAGACCTACTATCGCTCGAGGCCGAGCGCAAGGAAAGGGAAGCGCGTTAAGTACCCGAAACACTAGCGGCTATTAAGAGGGTTTAGAAGATGCGAGAAATCTATACTAAGATAGCCGAGAAGTTGACAAAGGCTTAAGAGTACTAAAAGACCTACTACGATAAGCGCTATATACTAATAACCTTTAAGCAAGGCGATATAGTTATACTTAGTATAAAGAACCTCCGTATCCGCAAACACCTATTACCTAATAGTAAAACAAGGCCTAAGCTCGTACTAAGATATATTAGCCTATTCCGCATTCGAGAGGCTAAGGGCATATAGGCCTATTAGTTATAGCTCCTACCTTATTATACTATCTATAATACCTTCTATATATCCCTCCTTAAGCCGTACTACCTACGCGAAGGGGATGAAGCCCCTACAGAACACGAAGACATACTAGCGGATAGTAAGGAGCTATAGTCTATAGAACGTATCCTATAGCATCGTACTAGGCAAGGCAAGAAGGAGTACCTACTAAGATAGCAAGGCTATTTACCTAAATAGGACTCGTAGGAAGCTAAAGACTCTTTTAAAGACATAACTAAGTTGTTAGATAAGTATTAGACTAGTATAAAGAACAAGAAGAAGGCTAAGGGCTATAATGTCGCCTAAGAATAATGCTACCCCCGGGGTACTATTAGCTAACTAATTAGAAGTAAGCAATTGTTAGTAACGAAGGACAATAAGACTATACTACTATAGTAAACGCGCACCGAGTATTAACAAGCGCGCTACGACGCGTTAACTAATTGCCTACTCTTTTAAGGATTCTACCTCTTTACTAACGCGCCCTATAGGTCCCCCTCTTATTCCCTTATTCCGTCGAGGCCTCGAGGCCTAGGCAATCGGCGCGGCCGGCGCGACTATATTAGTAATAGTGTTGTAGAGTGTGTTGTTGTTTAAGAAAGGAAGGATATAGATAGATAGATAGATAGATAGATATTTTATTTACCTATTGTAGTGCCTTTCGGCCTATGTAGGTCTGTTTCTATATATTGTTTTAGGTAGGAAACTAACTTAGTTAGTAAAAACCTCCCTCCTGTCCTATTTATAAGTGCTAACCTTCCTCGTTTCGTTGTTTTCCTTCCTCTAGGGTATACTAGTGTTATAGTTGTTACCCTCTAACTACCTTGCCTACTGCTCTGCCCTTCTTTCCCTCTCTTCTTCCCTCCTTCTTATCTACTCCTTAGTTTCCCTTGCTAGTACGAATTGTTATACAAATCCCTGTTTAATAATCCACTTTACTATCCTCTTTAGGTCTTCTTTGCTCTAGATTAGCTTGTCGTATCCCCTTTCTATTGCTTTTAGTCTCTAATTACTTCTGCCTTCTAACTATTAAGGGCAGACTAGCAGTATATGCTTAGGGTTCTAAGACTAGTAGCTATATTAGTAAGCCTTGCTTTCAATTCCTAGGACGTTTCTTCTAAATAGGTAAGATCTGAGTCCAATGTGTTTAGATCTGATTTAGATAGCTAGGCTTGCCTCGGCCCTGTTTAGGTCCTTATAGAGCTAGTAGTTGTATTAACTAAATTTGATTAGTGCCTTTAGGGTTCCTAGTCTGACTTATGTTTTGTTCTATTCCTGCTCCTATAGGTATCTAGCAATTGATTCTACTAGGCTTTGTTTCTCTCCCTTTGGCTTATCTTCCTTTAGCCTTATATTTAGTCCCTAAAGCTCTTTCTCTAGTATTTCTCTTGTTAAGACTCTATATTGCTCTAGGTCTTTAACCTTCTAGGGAGTTATTTGTAGTCTGTCTCGCCTCCTAGTCCTAATGCACTAGGCTTTTATCTTGTCTAGTGCCTTTTAGATAGTCTATTAGGCTAGGTATTCTATTGTCTTTGCTATATATTAGTGTCTTAGTCCCTTGAAGTATTGTTTAACTAGTAGGATCCCTAATTCTATTTCTACTACCCTTATTAGTATAGTTTTATATACTCCTAGGATTTTCTTTAGGCTTTGGGTTTAGGACCTACTAACTAGTTGCTTAATCCTCTTTAGTGTTTTCTCCTAGGCTGTCTATATCTGTGCTCTATATAGTATTGCTAGCTTAACAATTGCTTTATATATGACTTTAGCTTTCTCGAATATAGCCCCCTATATAGAGGCTATAAGCCTATTAATGGATTGCATATTAGTATCTACCCTCTACTTTGCCTTCTTTACTTATAGTCCCTAATTCAGTTTTAGATCTAGCTAGATTCCTAGTACCCTAAGCTCTGCTAATAGTTGGGTTTTAAAGCCTTAGATAGTAATTGATTGCTTTATGTTATAGGTTGATCTAGCCTTGCTAAAGTAGATAAGCTAGTACTTTTCTAGGGCGAATTTTACTCTATATCTCCTTGCCTATTTTTTATACTCCTAGTACTTCTCTTCTAGGATCTTATAGTTAGTTTCTATTGTCTTAGACTAGGCTAGGATGTTTGTATTATCTATAAACCCTAATGCTAATGTGTTTTTTGATTCTAGGAGTAGGAGTAGGTCTACTATAAAGATAAGGAAGAGGATTAGGGAGAGTATTAATCCTTAGAGGATTCCCTTTTCAGTTAGTATTAGGTCTAATTTGAATTTACCTAGAATAAGCTGTATCGATCTTTCCTATAGGAAGGACTAGATAAATTAGACTATCTAGTTTAGTATAGCTTTCTATTTAAGTATATATAGGAGTCTTTTATAGAAGATATTGTTAAAGGCTCCTAAGATATTAAGGGAGAGGAGGGTTACTACCTAGTTTTAACTATAGTGCTAGATATACTTAATCTGTTCTATAATTAGTTCTATAGCTATTAGTATTAACCTCTTCTTCCTTCCTCCTATCTAGCTTTTAGGAAGGATATTCCTTTCCTCGGTAAAGGTTGTTAGTCTTTTAGCTACAATTTTTTCTAGTACCTTGCCTATTGTATTAAGTAGGGCTATTAGTCTATAGGCCTTAAGCTATATATAGTCTTCCTTCTAGGGCTTCCTTAGCACTACTATTAGGGACTTCCTAAATAGTCTTAGGTAGTATCCTAGTGCTAGGCTTTGTAAAAAGATATTGGCTAGTGCTAGGGCTAGCCCCTTCCTATATGCTTTTAGAAGTTTGTTATAGATCTTGTCTTCTCCTAGTGCCTTATTGCCTAGAATTTTCT